>NW_020451148.1:98078-197136 GCF_003343035.1 Apteryx rowi
CCAGCCAGTCATTCCATCATGGAAGGCTATCAGATTGGTTAAGCATGATTTCCCATGCTGACTACTCCTGATCACCTTATTGTCCTTCATGTGCTTGGAAATGGTATGCAGGATGAGCTGCTCCGTCACCTTCCAAGGATCAAGGAGAGACTGACCAGCTTATAGTTCCCTGGTCCTCCTTCTTGCCCTTTTTGAAGATTGGAGCAACACGTGCTTTCTTTAGGAAAAAAATAGGAAAAAGAATTTTATCATGTGGGTGATCAAACACTGCAGCAGGTTGTCCAGAGAGCCTGTGGAATCCTTGGAGACTGTCAAAACCTGGTAGGATATGAATCACCCTAAGCAACCTGGTCTAACTTCGAAGTTGGCTTTAACTTTGAAGTGGCCCAGCTGTGAGTGGACCAGATGACCTCCCTTCCAACCTGAATTATTTTCTGACTCTCTGATTAATCAGAAGCTCATATTTTGGTTTAGTGATGGCCCTGCCTTTCAGTTTAAGGGAGTACAATTTCCATAATCTGTAGCAGCTGGACAAACTTTCAGTAAAAGTTGTCTGGTTTACTTTTGCCTTTGTAATCTGTCTCAATGCATATCTTACACTAACCTGAATTATTGCTTAAAAAAGGAGTTCGTGCTTGAAATTCTAAGATGAGCAACACAAAGGTACCCCCAAAAATACGCACACCACTTCTATTCAGACTATTTCCTTGCTACACGGTTAAATGAAAATAATAATTTGTATAGGTGAGATGTAGGATAATATCTTGATAGTCATTTAGAAATGAACTGGGGCTTTCTGGTCACTGGTTTGTGGCTGGAAACATGACTAGACCTGGGAAGGAAACAAGGGAAATATGAGACAATATAAATCAGGGACTCTTAATTATCAGTGCATTTTCACTGGACAATCCATTATCTATTATCATAACTCACCAAGAAATGCTTGTTACCTAGTTACTCAATATTTGTTATATTTACATTTCATTCCTGGAAAGAAGACATCCTCATTTGTGGGAATGGCCAACCAGCATTTCTCACCACCGTGCACACTCCTTCAGCAGTCAGGCATCTAGCAAGTCTCACTCTACATCAGGGAAAGCAAACAGCTGTTCAGGCACTGCTGGAAAGATACTGAAGATACAGGTAATGTCAGCAAAGGTCAGAGTCCCTCTCCCTTCCACTTCTGGGGCCACTTTGCTGCCTCCAGTAGCCTTTGGTCTAAAGAGCTGCCTGATATATCTGCACTTAAAGCCAGACATATGCTAGCACTGGAGTGAAACTAGGAATGAGATGCTCTGCCTTTTAGGAGCAAGGTTACAAGTGATTGCAAAGGATAACCTTTTATGCTTGGACAGTGACACTGCAAGACTCCTAGAATGGACCAAGAATGACCAGCTGAGACTGAAGAGGAGGGTACAGATGATCTTCAGTGTCATTCACCTAGCAAATGAAAGGAAAAGGATATAACTGCTAATAAAAATCAAGACACCTCAGTGATTGTTCTGTTTAGTGGTTACTAAGTTGCACATGCCAACCAAGTGAGCTGAGCCCTAGTTTTGCTTCACTTTACCACTGAGGCAGGTGGAAACAACTTGTATGGAAGGTCTCCTGGTTTAATTTCATAATATTCATCTCAAGAAGGATATTGAGAACAAGCAGAGACTCTTCAAAAATGGAAAAAAATATGTCTGGTCAGCCAAGAAGCTTTGTCTAAAAGGTCAGGAGGGATAAAGTAGAATTGCCAAAAGTCAAGCTGAGTTAGCACTTGCGAGAGGTATTCAACCAAGCAGAAAAGTGTTTTTCCAAAGCAGAAATAAAAAAAAAAAACACCCCCCCCCCCCCCCCCCCCAAAAAAAAAAAAAAAAAAAAACCCAAAAACCAACAACAGAAGGAAATTGACCCTTGTGCACTGTGGTAAAAAACAAGGTTGGAAGTAAATTAAATATGATCCAAGAAATGAAATTAATTCTTTGCTTCAGCTGAGATAGAAACAATGCTTAGCACTTAATATAATCCAATTGCAAGGCCTGGAGAATATCTGTTTCCAGAATTCTAAAAACAAGCATATGAAACCATAGGTCCAATAATGAAAATGGCTAATAAATATATCAACAAGGGATTGGCACAGTGTGACTAGAAAATAGCAAAGGAGATTCCTATGCTATAAGGAAGGAAAATGATCTGGGTAAGTCCATTTCTATTAACCTGACTTCAGTAGTATGCAGTGCTTCAGAAGAGATTTTAAAGGTATGAATAATTATGTTCATGCAGGTAAACAGGGATAGGGGTAACATGCAACACGTGTTTACCAAATGTAGTTTGTGCCAGACTACACAAATGGGTAAGAAATTAGAATATCCAGACTAAGGAAATAAAATAGAGATAATCTACCTGGATTTCAGTGAAAAAAATGCATATAGTATCACATAGGAAATTATTAGCAAAGCTGGAGAAACTGAAGATTAGAAGAGGAGCCATAAATGTGTAATGAACTTGCTAAAAGGGAAATAATATGAAGTAGTGTTAAAAGGGAACATATCTCACTGGTTCCCAGTAGAATTCTTTAAGAACTTAACTTCAAGAATTTACATTCTCTAACAACACACACCATATGAGTTAAAAAACGTTTAGGAGTTCTTTAAGAACTCTACTCTATGATATTTTCATTAATGTCCCTGGCAAAAATAGTGAGAGCATGCTAAAGAAATTTGCTTATCAGACAAAGCTAGGAAGCATTCATTGCCTATTTGAACAAGCACTGAGTTTATTAGAGATTTGGATGACCTTGAAGACTGGAGTAATGGAAGTGCTCTGAAATTCTGCTGTGCAAAATACATGATCCTGTCCTTGGGAATTAATGAAAAACACTTTTGCTTTAAATTCAACAATAGGAAACAAATGGGAAAAAAAGGATCCGGGTGGAGCTGGACATCCCAGGATGACTATGAGCTACATATGTGATGCAAGCTGTGAAAAAGGCAAAGGGGATCTGAGAATCTGCCAAAGAAGGCATTTAAAATGAAGTTTCTATTGTGTTGCTGTTTCTCTCCTAAACTTCATTTCAAATTTAAACTGTAATATAAATCAAGAATAGATATTTGTATGATCAAGGGAATGGAAAGCTTGTCATATGAACAGATGCTGGAGGTACAGTGTCATGGGCATCAAAGCAAATATAAAACTGTGCTATCACTGTAAAGGAGTCATGCTGTGCTGTCCTCTGCCCTTAAACAGACTTTTTGGTCTCTTCTCCTAGGACCCTGCAAACCAGCTGTGCTAAGCATACGATCACATCATGGCTGCATTAGTATTGGATCCAATAAAAAGAAAGGGTGAAAAAGTGAGGATAAGGGTACCTAATATTAGATTATTTAAGCCAACTGGGAAAACTCAGCACAGGAAAGTGCAAAGTAAGAAAGAAAGAACAGGGTATGGATATGAACGTGAACTATCAGGATATTATGAGAGTGAACATTAGATAGAGAAAAATGTGATTTAAGCTCAAAGATAGTGTTATTGTCAAAAATGTATACAATATTTATCCGACAAGAAGAAATTTTCTAAGCTGAGAGCAGTAATTAAATCAAGAACAACAATCAAACAAAAATCTATTTATGAACAGAAATTCAGTAACTTATTGAAGGGGCTATGTAACATAGTTCTTGACCTAGCAGTGGCCTGGAGCCATTGAACTAGCCAGACCTATTTTCCCAGCATTTGTATATTCTCATCTAGCTACCAAATTCTTTATGTGATTTAACATGGCTTCTCTTATATTTTATATAATTTGCTATGTCTGCTTCCCTTCTCCACTCCTGTCTCTTCAAATCATTTCCTCATCATTTCTTATGTTTATTATTCTGTTCCCTCTACTGCCTTTGTACTTCACATACTTTTCTACTCTTCCTTTTCAGGCACTTTATGTTCTTGCTCGCGTTATATGAATTGGACAGTTCTTGTTTTACTGAGTAATACTTATATATAGGTTTCTTATGAATGATATTTATAAACTCATGACTTTGGACAACTATTATTCACATATGGTTTTACCATCTCTTGCTAATGCTTATTAAATACTTATACATGATATGCTGAATATTTATGTTACATGCAAAAGTTCTTTTATAACTTTAATTTCTTGCTGTAGATATAAGCTATGGAGGCTAAAGTCATGTGTTTTTAATAGATGACATCAAACGAAACAGATTCTTTCAACCTGGTGATTTAATGTCAGAGAGCTTGGCTTAATGAAACACCTAGACTCCCAGATCCTCAAAACCATCCTCCATGATCCAGAGGTAAATACACTGGTTTGCTGCTGTAAATCAGTATATGTCCACTGAATTCAATGGAATTACACTAGATTATGCCAGTTAAGAGTCTAGCCAACAAAACTGAGTACTCTGTGGAGTGCTTTCACTTGAACCTCAGTAACCACTGTCCTGGCTGTTCTGCATAAACTTTAAAGTGGCTTTTAGGGGAATACAGGCCTGCCCTTATACAGATATACCCTCTGCATGTCAGTTTGCCTGACGATCAGTGTAGGACTGTAACTCTATTGATTCCAAAGTTCTTTTATAGAGATGTATCCAATGGAATCAGGCAAACAAACTGCATAAACTCTGATCATGCGTCTCTGTTGTGAAAGGTTCGCTTGATCCTGCCAGGATTTGACTCGCTGCAATTCTCAGATGGCCAGATTTTAAAAACTATATATTTTATTCCAGTGCTTCAGCCCAAAGGCAATTAGAGGGATATGGAAAATTGTAAAATAATTATGACACTGAAAATATTATTGCAGTCAAATGTAAGAATTCACTGCTCTCTTTCTATACACCCTTATTCTTCAAGGTTGAATATTTTTTGTCAGCATTACACCCAAATGCATTACACAGACTTACTTTTATAAATACCGATTCATTTTTAGCTTGATCTTCAAAGGAAAAAGACTTTTTCTGTGTTTCTGTCTGTCCAGCTCTCCTTCTCAGTAACATTTGAATACACTAGCTGATTTCTACCAACTTTGAAAAAGAAAAGAAAAAGTTCCCACAAAGTTTTTGGGAAAAGAGGTATTAGATAAAGAAAATACCCCATTAATGATTATAATAAGGAAACGATAAAAGTCTTCTTTCTTTACACACGCAGAATCATGATGTTTGTTCCAGCTTAGAAAACCAATTATCATTTTATATTAAACAGAAAGGGCTTATAGAAGAAAAAGAAAAGACTGAATGGTGGTGTGGCACTGGAATTCTCCTCTAGAATTAAAGACAGAAAATACTGAATGTAATTAATGTAAAGTGAAAATGATCAACATCGCTTCCTTGCCATCTGCACCTTGCAGAATTAGATGTTCCTTCCCTAAGTTCAAAGTCCTAAACTATCCTATAGAAAAGCCAACAAGCTCTGACATTTTGTTGACTGCAGGTATTATCCAAAGAATTAAAAGATGGAGATTGTTACATTTTGTAATTGTGGAGCAGAATGAAATGTTCCTGCAGAAGAACAAGGCATTTATCCAAGCAAAATTCACAGAACCTTTATCTCAGAGTATGAGCTTCCAGTTTGAGAAAACTGCTGTGCAGTCATTCCTGTTGTAGCATATTACATCGCCTTTACACAGTGACCGTAACCATATTAAGCTAACTAAACACAGTTCAGTCAAAATGATAGATATTTCTTAATAGTAGGAACCTTTATTCACTAGAAATGATTGTGTTCTGTAATAATTTGACTTTTATATAAAACAGAACAGTAGAAACAATAGTAGCTTACTTGAGTCTCAAGCTAAAATTGAAATCTGGCCTTGCTGTGCTAGTTACCAAAGAGAAGTCAGTCTTTTTCATAAACTGACTGCAAAATGAAGAATGGAAGAAATATGGTATGAGCTCTCTTTTACGGATGAAAACCTTTGACACACACAGATCAAGACTTTCGCTAAAGGTCAATGGAAGGTTTCAAATATTACTAAGCATTTCATCCCAGGTTGTCGGATTCCCAGGCCAATGTTTTAATCATATTACCAGTCCAGTACGGGGTTTGTGCAGATCTCAGGTACTTGTCAGACCAAATAGATTAAATCTTAACATTTTCCTTAGGAAAAACTGTTCTCCCTCTCAAAAACCTATCTTTAACTTAAGGAAAATTTGGAGTCACTTTTCTGGAAGTGTATACAAAGGTGCAAGAATAAGAGAACTACCCGTCTGCCAATAAGCTACTGAGATGATAGGAAGTGTTATGCTTTATATCAATGAGAAAGTTAGTATAGAAAATCAGCACTTCTCTATTCCTTAAAGCATTCTTTGTTTCTTTGACTAAAGTCTGAATAATTTTTTAACAATGTTGTATGTTAATTAGTCATATTTTAGATGAAATTATATTGTTCTAGATTTTTCTAGGAGTAAATTCAGCAATCAGCAGCTTTAGCCAAAAGAGATTTAAATTCTTTATTTAGAATAAATAAATAAACAGGCAAGAAAGTTTAGCATGTGAAACAAAGGAGGATGTTGTGGCATTGGTCAAAATTAAATATTTTCAGATAAGAGGCYTGAAGAAGCATTCTGAATCATTTAATGTTTTTAAACTTAGAAACCTGGGAAAGGATTGAAAAACTGCCAACATGATTTAAATATCAGGAAATGACCAAAAAGAATGACTTGAGATAATACAGACCTACTAGCCTTTTGCAGATACTGGGCAGAATAATGAGGCAGTAAAYGTGGTCTTGTCTCTACAGAGGATTAGAAGTTAAAAATACAATTTGTGCCAGCCAACAGAGGTTTCTGGAGAATAAGGCTTGAGAAAGTTTTCTGTTATTTCTTACAAGATTACAGGCAAGATTTTGACATGGTCTAAATGATAAAAGTGACTACTGTTATAAGCTACTCATTTTTTTCCAAAGCATTTGATGTTGAATCATACGATTGTAAGACCTGTGTTATATTGAATTAACAGGAAAACATTAAAAGGATTAAAAGGTGATTGCTATGCTGTGCTTAAAATACAGGAATGCCCTGTTTAGTTCTGATGTCAACTCTTCAAGAAAGGGATCCAAATTACTTGCAAGAGTTCAGAGAAGAATCAAAATAATGATCCTGGCTTTGGAAAACAAGCCTAGTGTATAAGGAGCTTAGTCTGTTCTGTTTATCAGGAAGAAATCTGAGGGGTGACCAGGTCATCTTACGAAGACAATCTAAATATGGAAGAAAAAAATCATAGGGAAATCTTTACCACCTTGCTGACAAAGACAGAAACAAAACTGTATGACTGAAGATAAAATCAGCCAACCTGACATATGATGCAGTTTTCTAAGAGCAAGCATCATTTGGAAAAGGTGGAAAAACTTATCAAATCGGGCCCCGAAATTAAATTAAGCCACTTCCTTTAACTTCTTTTGGAAGTTCTACAATGCATTTGTAGGGTGGTTTGCCTGATATAATCATAATGGTCCTTTCTGATCCCGAAATCTGATAGTTTGATAATTTATGAATCCTCTTGTTTGTTTTTATTCCTTTATGGGTCAGGGAGAGACAGCAAGATCTGCATTCTTTTAAATATACTCCTGCTTGCAAGTTTAAATTAAAGCAGTGACCTTAAGCAAAATCTCACACTTCAGATATTTGACCAAGTGGCCTGGGGTTGGAAAAGAATCACTTGCCTTTGTTTATTTGGGGAAGGTGAATGATAAGGAAGTGGTTCCTCTTCTTTGAGGCCTGTAGATTGTCTGGCTCTGTGGACAGACAGATGGACAATGTTTTGCAGTGCAGATAACTCTATCATATACCTGACTGTGTCTTATACTCAAGATGAAGTGGATTACCAGATTTGAGGTAGAGAAAATAATTCTTTTTGCAGGTCAGAATGACAAGAAGCTATACAGCTTTTTTTTGTTGTTTTCTCTAGCTGAAACAGGGACTGATCATCTGTTCACTTACCAGCTCTTATAATTGTTTTATTGGTATTTTAGGAGTCTTTAGGTAGTGAAGCCATTTGGTTTCTACCGTTCCTGGTGCATAAATCTCTTGAGAGCTAACGAGTCTAACCCAGTACACTGGGTTCAGTAGAAGGGTAATTGGATGATACTTAATGTGCTTTGGTATACAGGTTGTCAGACTATAGATCTAATGATTACTGGCCTCAAACACTGTGAAAATGTAAAACCCCTCCTCTCCCTTCAGTCCCCCAAAGGAAATACTTAGCTCTAACACCAAGCAAAGGGAGGGTAATCTGCCTCTTGCACTGTCATCAGAATTGTTAACAAATGAGCATTTATTCTTTATTACTGCTAAAAAGGCAAAATCAGCACAGTTATTTTGCAGGTACAATACTAGGCTGGTGTTCTTGGAAAAAACACAGTTTCATTCACTTCTAAAGCTTGCAAATCTGATCTGGGGTCCCTTAAGAGACCATAATCATGTTATTTGTTTTTTTTGTGGAGTTGATTTTAAGATTATAAGTGTATATTAAATGAAGTATGAAATATGGTCATGGACCCCCTGGCTGCTCAGGAGAATATTCACTTTCATCGCAGGCAGGCTGCCAGCCTTGCGGCACAAATTCCTATCAGGGAATTTCAGGTGCCTCTGGAAGGACAAGCTAGGGAAGAGATGTAGATCTTATTGTTTCTCTGTATTTGAGACCACCAACCTGATGAATGACATGGAAGTTATGATTCAATTGGCCATAAAGTTGAAAGTGGGTTACCTGACTTTGTCCAGTTTCTGTAGTGCCACTTGTGAGCCACAGGTACAGCTGATCCAGTTTTAAGCACCTAGTGAGTGACAGGTTCTTGTTCAGGTTTAGGAATTAAARCCAAAGAGAAAGACAAAAGCGAAAGAATATCTGTATTCTCAGTGGTGGAGAATAAGGATGAGCCTTAGGTTGTAAAGGAGAAGCCTATTAGTGTGAGAAAATGCTTATTACTTGTTACTACATATGGTCAACTGGTACATGTACTATTCTTTTCTAGGTAAAACAAACCAAATGATTAAAAAAAAAAAGCAGAAATCAATCATGAAGTTAGTATAGAACTACACATTGTTCACATCTAGAGTTTGCCTTTCATTAATTATTCTATTAAATGATTTTCTTTACAATGATGACTTTTGTAAGTATTGGCTGACTTTACTAAAAAAAATCAATAGACATTTGGTCATAGACCAAAGATTAAACTGTTAACAGGAATTACAGGATTTCAGCGGAGTATTTGTCACTGATCTTAATAACAGTTACTGTTAACTTTGGCTTTGGGAAAGTGAAGATATGAACTTGTTCCATGATTAGACTGAGAAGTAATCAGTGTTGCTTATATTTTTTTTTTTAAGAAAAACTCTTTCAAAAGCTTTGATCCTGGTGGTTCTACATATTATTATTGTAACAGTCTGTGATTTAAGGATATTATTCTCCATCTTCTCTGGAATCTTAATCTCTTTTCTAATTTCTTAGGAACAACTTCTGTCCTACAGTTAGCTAACACAAGTGGATAAATATAAGACCAAGACTTTAAGCTCTTTAAGAGCAGGATGTGAATATTATTCAGCACCAGGTAGAACTTCAGCTGGGAGATTACAGATAGTGATTCATGCTGTGCCTATAGGTATGGGGATGTCCAGGTGAGCTGTAACAGGCAGGGTGGAAATTGGTTTAGAAGATCACAGGTTTTTTCTGATGGAAAACAATGAGAAGATGTTATGATTCGTATGGGAGGGGGAAGACTTTGGCACTAGTATTCAGGGTCTCTTCAAGGGAAGAGAAGGGTTCCAGTGTTTGGTCCAAGGGAAAAGATTTTTAATCTCTCCCTACACTTTATTAATAGATAATATTAGTAATTATAAATTACATTTCTTACTGCACGGATATACCTTTGTATCATTTCATGTTTCACAGTTTTGAGGATGAAGTATTTTTTCAACCATGGTTACTGTGGTAAGGACTGCTGTTTAATGCTAAAGGTAGTGGAGTTTTGGCATAAGTAAGTTACAAACACAGATAAACACAGACAGTGTAACTATATTGTGCTCATTAACCAAGGAGCAATATTGTACATGTAATCAAGAGTATTTCCAAAAGAATCAGCAGAAATCCCAGGTTTTATGCCCACTGGTTGTAGTCACTTTTGGTAAGCTGATGAATTTAATATTTGGAATACATGAATTCAATATTTAGAACAACTGCAACTATCTGTAAACTAGGCTAGTGTATTCTCTTGAAAATTTCTATGCATTTCTAGCATTCAACACTCCTTAGGATGCTCCTCATTCTCTTTGGGAGGGATGTTTTCTTTTCACCCTGTAGAGCTGCACTACCTTCTGTGAGATGCTCATCTCCAAAGTGCGCTGAGCAGAGCACAAGGAGTCTTGGACTAATTGCTAGGTCTTGGACCTAAGAGCTATTCTACGTTAGAATGACTGTAGCAACCCTGTAAGCCTTATATTCTCACTCATTTGCTTGCTCTCCTAGCATTTCCCATTCCTTTCCTACTGTCTCTACAGTACCTGGCATTTTCCCGGTGTTACCAGAAGATGTTGTCTTTTCTCTGTTATCTCAGCACTGAGTATTTGGCCTCAAAAAAATTGTAAGTAAGCTAGCCTTTGATAAAGGCTGTTTTCAAACTTTTTCTTCTGTTCACTGGGAAAGTGGTAACCTATTGGTAATGTCAGCTCATGATGTCACTTGTGGCACTAGACAAATATATGAGTAACCACTCTTTGATAATAATTTAGTGGGGTCAGTTGTTTCTTTGACTTTTGTTGCTTTGCCCCTCCCTTTTGGGTACAGTCCCTGCTTTGCTATCTCATGTTTCCTGACATCTCTTTTGAAACAGCTCTGTTGACAGCTGCTTGCTTGTTGCTATACAGAGTTGTTATGTTCTGCTTCTTAAAGCTGTACCTCTGGTTTAAGCTTTTACTATAGTTCCAGTAAAAGCTGCTGGGATTTTCCAGTTCCAAGGTTCCAAAGTGTTTACTTTTTGGAGCAAAGACAAAAGCATGACTCTAACGTAGTTCATCTAGCTCATCATTGCTAAAGAATTTTTTTACCTTTTGTTTAATAATTACTTTAAATACATGTTCCAATATAAAACATTTCTTTGATGACAATGGTCCATGTGCTCTCTTTTCCACTTAGTCAGCATTTTTGTCTGCCTTATTAGAACCTGAAGACCTAAACATAAATGAAGCTTAATTTTGCTATAAACTATACAAATGCATTCAGTGGGTTTACAAATTATTCCTTCTGCTGCTTTACAACATGATCATTTTAAAAAATGAATGTATAAAGCTCCCCCCCCCATCCCCCTTTTTTGGGGGAAAGGACATCTGGGCTGTTGCACAGATTTTAAAAGCAAAGTTAAACAAAAACTGGGCCTAATGCCCAGAGAAACCAGCTCAAATAAAACTGGTGCAAAATAAACTATTCCAAATAGGAAGAGCTAGATAGAAGGGAAAATGATGTAGGTAAAAATGCCTAAAGATATACAGACTGCAATAGAAAGATTTTACACTGAGCAAGGTTGCTACACCTCAGACACCTTCAGAGAGATATTCCAAAAGGTGCCTGCAAAAAGGGATGCTATTGGCTTAGGTCTCAATACTTCAAGGCCTGCCTTGAGCCAGATTCAATTGCAGCAAGAATAATCTCAGACAAACTTTTACTGTTTCTACCATAGCACCTGAAAGTGCCTTCCTTGATACCCCAAAGCTCTGGGAGCTTTTTCAGGTCACTAGCAAGAGCAACTTTAGGACCTAAGTGAAGGGATGTGGGAGCAGATCCTACTCACTGTTGTTCAGTGACTGGAAACTGCCTACACAAGGAACTGCTGCATCCAACATGACAACTTTAAGCTTTGGAATATACTAGGCTCCAGATATCAGGAGACTGGCTTAAAACAACGAGATTATAGTAGTAAGATTTGGGATTTTTTTTCACTTATCTTTATCAATCTGAAAACTATCATAGTCTTTTTTAACATCTACATCCTTGAGGTGCGTAAGTTACAATTAAAATAAAGTGAAACCCCAATTCTCAATGACTAATACGTATATAAGTGCAGGGTTTTGCAAAAAAACAATTACAAGTGCTGGAATATGTCTTGCTTGAGATGTTGTGTGTATGAACAGCGTCTATTTTCTGATATTACTAGATGGCTGTGGCTTAGGTTACCAGTTACCTAAAAGTCCGTTAGATTTCTATCAAAGATATTAAAGCAGTGGGTTATTCACAGAATGGTGATCTATCATCTGAATCTGTAGATTTACTGGGTAAGCCTTAGTCTTCAAGGAAAACCTTTTGGCAGCTGTCAGTTTGTCATCTTGGTGATCTTATCACCTTTCATAGCACTGTGCATGAACTTAGA
The DNA here is from genome assembly GCF_003343035.1 of Apteryx rowi. Classification (NCBI taxonomy): domain Eukaryota; kingdom Metazoa; phylum Chordata; class Aves; order Apterygiformes; family Apterygidae; genus Apteryx; species Apteryx rowi. The sequence goes on from NW_020451148.1 coordinate 110,431, forward strand.
GCAAGTAGAATCAGGAGAAGGAGCTTTTCCAACCTCAGTACTTCCTCAAACAAGCCTGGGCTGCTCCTTTCTTATTGCAGGTTTTGACGATATATTTTATCTTGTGCCAGAAGTGGTAAGCTCTCCCTCACCTTCAGCAAACAGTGACCCTACAGAACAGCTGGCACAGCCTTCCCCAGGCTGCTCTCAGTCTCACCTCCACATCTTCCCTTCAGTTATCTCCATTGCATCCTAATTCCCTTTGCTTTTTATAATTCCCCCTTTTCATCACTGTCCTCTAATTTATATCAAAATTACAGTAATCTTAACCTGATTCTATATTTGAAAGCGTGTTCCAGTAACTAAAGTGATGAGTTGATCTTCTATTACTGAACTGTCTCCCTGCCCCAAACTTTTTATTTTCATTGCCACTCATCAAGTTATATTTATACTGGAGAGTGTTTATTGCCTTCAGTCATGTTTTATCTCTCCTATGCTATATATATAGGACACCAAGCACACTTTTCAAAAGTATACCTTGACAGACTGTAGTTGCTGTTCCCCTGTATGTCTATACATTACACAATGATCTTTGTTATACCTTGTTTGTACTAGTATTCTTTCATTTCCAAACTGGAATAAGTGAGAGTATACAGTAACTTGTGTTAGTATTTCCACTAACTCAGCTGACCTCTATTTATTCACAATAGGTAGAAATTTCTTTTTTGAAGTGGCACAAAAATAAATCATAAAACCAAAAAAACTGTATTTTCTGTTAGATCTGTTTTATACAGCAGGCACACTAAATCATTAATCAACTGGATGTATATGTGCTGCAAGATCAGGTCCTGGCAACCATGGCCTTAGTCCTGGACAGTGTTTAAGCATGTGATTAACTCTGAGCAGATGCTTAGCTCCTATCTGCTACAGTGGAAAGTAATCACATCTGCTTCCTAAGTAGTCCTTCTAATGCAAGGTTTGTTAATGCAAGGTTTCCTTTGACTCCAAAAGGACCTGGGTCAGGCTTCAGTTTCTTGATATTATTATGGGATCCTGGAACTCTGTAAAAAAATGCTTTTAAAATAATTTAATTGGGGTGAAAATAACCGGTCTTCACAAAACAGTTTTCTAATTATTTATGTCTCATTTTTGTCATACTGTCTTGGTCTGTATTTTGTTAAGCTCCACAGCTTCAGGGACATTCCATACTATGATTTAAGTAATCATTCATGGAGGCATTTAAATTGATGCTTAGCTTCCCCTTACTTCAAGTGCTTAATTTAAACAAGATCAAGATCCCTTTAGGGGATTTTGGTAAGTACTTACATGTCCTCTGAGACCGAGAGGGAAGTGCTGTATACACATCGCACATTGACTTCTCTTTAGAGAATTATTAGTCCCTCAACAGAATCAAGCTTTTCTGAAGAAAATGCCTTCTGCTAAAGAAAATGCCTTCTTCTAAATGTAATATATTTTGTTTATTTGTAAACACAGTGTTTTCAGTACCATATTGTTTTAAGGCAGGGTCTAATAAATCTGGATCTGTTGAGGAGATACCAACAAACTGTATTTTTAAAAATAAGGCAAATATAATTGGAATAATATTAAAAAGTTCAATTGCCAGATACGTTTGATAAAATGTTTATTTTCCTTGAAAAGGCAAATGTATCAAAATGATACATTTTATTCCTAACTAAGGAATTAGTAATAGAACAAACAGAAGTACATTAATTTATGATCTTTTCAATTAGAATCATGGAAAATAAAAAGCCTTGTCTATTTTTGTCTTTTTTTTTGCTGTGATTTGCTATGCAATGCAATTATATGCACTTACTCTAAGGCCACTGTAAAGTTCTTACACACTTTATTACAGATTCTATCATCTGGAACCTCATATGTGCGTAGATTTATCAGTGATTATTGACAGCGAGTAGCATAATTCACAGAGTCTTCTTTTGAACTTATGAGTATTCTGGTCCTAGCTCTGACCCTGTTCTCAGTAATTCAGCGGTGCAATAAGGGAAAGCAATAAATATTCCCCTTACACATATGATTCAGTAAGCTGTCCTTGCTTTAAATACCATAAATGGACTATCCATTTAAAATTTGTGCTCTTTTAATAGGCTCTTAAAATGGGAACTCCGTAATAATCTATCAACCCTAGCAAGTACCTATTGTTCTATATCATACAGGGGAAATGACTTGGATGTGTGCTTCTGGTCTTCAAGTACATAACATTTTCAAATATTATGTGTTGGCTTCACTCTGTTCCAGCACTGAAAGGCTTCCTCTATAACCTTACCATTCGTTACCTTTTTCTCTGGAGTTTGCCAATTTTTTTCACCTTTCCTTCTCCATATGTTTTGCTGTAATTTCATGCTGAAACTACAAAGGTTTAAGCCTCCCGGAGGTGCACAAATGAAATGTGTATCACAGTGAGCCCTTCTAGCTTGCACCATTGAGTTGCACCATGTGTGAAGTAACTGGGACCACTAGAGAGAGCTCTCGTAACAAAACACTGCTCCCCCACAAAGATCAATGTAATCAGTCTCAGCATTTCATTGAGTTCCAGGCAGATCTTACCACTTACCTACAGCCAGATCCCAAGCTATATATACTTATATACAAGGCTTGATCCTGAACTGGCATAAAACAGAGAAGAAAATTATAGACCCATGACCTATTAGCAGTCTGGATTTATGAAGTGAAAACGGTGCAGACAAATGTTGATTATTTTTTGTGGAAGAGTTTCAAAAACAATTAAGAAAGGAAAGAGAGTATCATCTGGGTTTTGGTATAGCATTCAATACAACATCTGACAAAATCCAACTCTCAAAATGAGTTCAAATTGGTTTGGATTGAAAATTGGCAGATGGACCACAAATAAAAGATAATGATAAACAGGAACATATTGAGCTGTATGAACTAACTACTGGGGTGCCACAGGGCTCAGTTTAAGGTGTTGTCTTCTTTAAAATCCACATAAATGATATGGTATTGTAACATAAGCATGCTAATGAAATTCACAGATGATGCTAAATTGCAGGTTATGCCAACAGCAGTGAGGACAGAGGAATAATACAGAGGGTCCTAGAAAAACAGAAACATGGGCTGAGAATAATAAAATGACTATCAGCTTGGAAAACTGCAAATATATCTGAGGAAAATTAATTCAAAACAGACACACAACAAGAAGGCTAAATCTGGAAAGCAGTGATGTTGAAGTATACCTGAGGTGATATGGGATGATAAGTGAGACAATGCATGAGTTTGCAGTATAACATAAAAGAGCCCATGGGATTTGGAGAAGCCAGTACAAAAGGTCTCTTCCCCATAGATTTGAAGGGACAGTATCTGGAATATTCTGGTTATTGCTAGACATTTCACAATCACAAGATGCAAAATAGAAGCTTGACATTGAAGGGGGCTCTAAGGTTAGCAATCTAGAAGTTGTGTCTAGTCTACTAAAATGATCTAAGTTTCCTTTATATTCTAGGGAGAGATAAAAAGACAGAGGAAGCAAAAGATGAGTGACCCATAACACAATTCATCCTACTTACCTTAAAAGCCTACCCGCTCTGTAATGAACATGCTTCTGCCCGCAACTGTAGAAGAACTTGAACTCTGAGAGGATGAGCTGCCTAACTTTGGATAAGTATAGCTAAATGTGAATAATTCTACCCACTCCAGACTCTCATGTCAAAATTGTTCTGTTTTTCCATTGCTGCAAAAAAACAAAAACAATTCAGGCAGAAACTGTTTTGTATCAGATCTCCCTTCTCTCACCTCTAACCGGACTCTAACCAGAAGGCACCTCAAACCTGAGATCCTGTTGACCTCTTAAGTCTCGAACTCTTAGGTGCCCAGCAGTCTATAACAGGAGGCTGCCACTCTGCCTCATGTCAAGCAAATGGATTTATAACTTCATGGCTATGTCATGTTCTTTAGACGTAATGATTATGAAATTGAATCTAGTCAGGCCAACAAGGCTGTAGAATCCAGGCCTCTGTTTTCAGTGCACCTTCTGCAGCCCTAGGTGTGAGCATGGGGAGCTGCTGTGATCCTATTGTGTTTCTGAATGGAAGATGTCGTGACCTTGGTACTGCCCTTGGACATCAGATGTGCTCACAGCATAGCTAATGTAGTGAGTTTCCTTCCCAGAAGCCTTGGGTAGAGTTTAGGAGTGGTTTTAGTTCATCCAACTTCAGCTGTCTACCATGTAGGCATCAACCTGTGAGGCAGTTATCTGAGCTTCCATTATAGTCACTGGAGATCAGACAACGGGATCTAAAGAACAATTCATCTGACTGACAGTAGACATCCACTTGAGAATGACAGCAATCACTGTCTAGCCTCTATTTACAATATTTAGAAGTATTGACATGAATTAGGAAACCTAATTTTGGCTCTCATTCAGATGTAGATACCTGTAGGTACCTAAAGCGAGATGAGATGAACCCCCTCACTCCAGATGCTTTACCAGCGAGTCTTTGCATTAAACCAGAACCTGCCTCGATGTTAATGCCTAGCTCCTTAATTTAAGGCAGAGGTGTAAGGCCAACTTTTATCCAAGATAAGAAATGACAGGTGCCACCCCCGAACTTCTGGTGGAAGCCCCATCCCTAATGGACATCACATGTCCCACTTGTCCCAGAAATCGCATCCCTCTTCCAGTCACAGTGTCTGGGCACTCCAAGTCTTTTTGCCCATGGGGGTCACCATTTTGTAAAACATCATATCCCACATGTTCACAAATGGCCCTGTGGTTATCTGGCAGGACCAGCTGCCCTTCCAATTTACCTGGAAGTACATCAGAACAGGATATGCCTTCCCACTGCTTACACAGGGGCCACCATCTTGTTTCAGACACCATTTTATGCCAGGAAGCCACCATTTTGTAAAACATCACAACTCACGTGCTTTCTTACTGTTCTGTGATTGGCCGATGGCCGTTTCTTGACACCATCATTCCTCACGTGTCTCAGGCAGCTCTGTGTTGGTGGCAGGACCAGCTACCCCTTCCTGTATGACCTGGAAGGACATCAGAGCAGGAAGTTTCCTAATAAATACACAGCGGTCACCATCTTGTTTCAGCCACCATTTTATGGCAGGGAACCAGCATTTTTGGGAAGGTCATGGCCCACATGTTTTCCTATTGCCCTGTGATTGACTGGCAGGAGCGTCCACCCCTTCCAGTTTGCCCAGACGTACAACAGAAGAGGAAGCCCCTGCCACTACCTACAGGGAGGCCACCAGTTTTTACAAGGTCATACCCTGTGTGTTTTCATACTGCTCTGTGATTGGCTGGTTGCCATTTTTTGAACCTTCCATAGCCATGTGATCTCAGCACACACTTTGATTGGCTGCCTGTTTCCTTTGGACCAGGAAGCGCTCATATATAAGAATATATACATTTATATGTGTATATTTTTCTCTCTCTCTCTCTCTCAAAACATATATATATAAAGGAGTGTACAATATGCGTAATATATAATTTATTTATACATATTAACACTTTGTATATTTATGTATGTGCATATATAGCATATATATACACACATATAAAGATACATACACTAAATATGTATATACATAAAAGTGTAGGTATATAATGTATAAAACATTCTTTAATAAGAGAGCTAATTAAATGGACAATTAATATTTAAACATGAATAGAAAGTAATTAAACATGCCAGCTCTATGTGGCTGTCTCAGGCACGCTAGGGCATCTAAAAAGGCTCTACATGCATACATTTAGGCATTTTAATTGCTTTCTTACATTTAGACATCTAAATTTAGTTGTATACAAACTGGTACCGAGAGATACCATGAAGGATTCAATTCTGTGCTCGACTGGTTCCTAGACTTAGGTGGCTATATTGCAGCTAAATAGAATGTATTAGGTGCCAAAAAGGCATTGGGTATGCATCCTACCCAGTACCCCTACTGCCCCAGTGAATGATGTGTTAACCCAGGTTTAGGACTGTTTTTTGCTAGCAAAGAACAGACTAAACCTTGATTAATTAAAGCAAACACCTCAAACTAAGCATGTACAAAGAGGGAAGGAAATCCAGTTGACAACTACTCGGTCTTGGAGTTTATCTATCTCAAATGTTAAATAATAGCAGAAGCAGAGCCTTTTAGTTTTTTTCGGAAGCATTTATGTTTATTTTTTTCATATTTCTATGAAGGAAAAGAGGGGGGGAAAGAGCATTATTATTCCTGACAGTCTTTTTGATTTTCACATAGCTCTGTGTTGAATACTGTGTCTTCAATACTTAACAATCTATTTCTTCTTTATTGATTTTCCTCTTCCCACTGGATCCCTAATTGCTTCTACACTAGGATTAACTGGATTTTTAAAAAATCTGCCTATATATGTATTGATCCACCCCAATGGCTTACAACTCATGATATAGGTGGAAATTATTTTCCTTTATAGTAAACTCTTTTATAGAGAATATTTGAATTTGATAGTGAATTCTTGAGAACATTTGACCTGAATATTTGTTCTGAAATTACACTAGTTAATCAAAGCATCCAGTATTACACCATTATTAGAGTAGCCACGTAGCTATCCTAGACAGAAAGACTGACTTCAAAGCCTAATCAAAATTGATTCCATTCAAGTTAGCCAAAAGTAAGACACAACTGTGATGTAAACAGCTCTTTTGGCACTAATGACCTGAAGTATAACTATCAGTATGTTTTCAAATTAATAATAATAAAAAAACTTTACATATCCTGCATGGGAAACTTTCAAGTTAAACCTTAAATCTGACACAAATTGAAATTTTCAGTTTGAGAATTTGTAAACTCTTGTACTTCCCAACCCTGAAAATGATGGACAGGGAACACATGGAATATGTGGTTTCATTTGGCAATATTATTTGTGAATTCTGCAGGTTTCTTTCCTTCTAACACTTCCATTCATGTACCTTTTCAAGTTTGTTAGAGGGTAGCCAAACCAGAAGTTCCTAGCAAATTTTATTAGAAAATGTTTTCTCTTTAAGTACTTTTTAAAAAAAAAACTTAAAATACTTCAAGTATTTTTGCATAACAGATGCTTTATTTTTAGATTGGGTACCTCTTACTGATTTAGAGACCAACTACCTAGCACTTAGAGCTGAATACTGAATGAACAGCTTGTCTGAATTCATTTCTTCTAGAGAGTGGTCTGAACAGAAATCTTGCCATATGTTTTTTTTTTCTTGTGCTCTTTTCCTAAGTTTTTCTGATCTGAGATGCCATTTTAGAACTTCTTTCCTTTCACACAACAGCAGGAAAAATGGGGATGTAGAAAGATGAAATTACTAGTAGGAGTATTATAATTTCTGGAAAAGAAAAAAACCCCTGCTGTCCTGAGTTAGTTTTATTAAGAAATCCATTCCATTACAGAACTGCATCCTACACATTCCTGAAAAAAAAATCCCCACAAATGGATGATTTTTTTTTTTTTACAATAAAACAGGAAAAGAATACTTATTCTTCAAAATTAAGAGGACTCACATAGTCCTAAATGTAAGTCTCACAGTTCTTTATATAAAACCATGTTCCTCTTTCTCTTCCTGTCCTGATCTCACCTTTTGTATCTGGAATCAGTCACATTAAGCGAGTCATGGTTCTTAACCTTTTCTAATTTAAATTTGTATGTTTCCAGTTCTCTGGTTAGTAAGATTTTCACTTCCGGTGAAAATGTGGAACAGGGGCATCAGCCTGAAATCTGCTTGAAAACCTTGAATTGATATTGTGAGTTTAGTGCCACTCTAAGAGTGCCTAGTTAATAAAAAAGCATGATCTGTTTTGATCAAGGTCTTCCTTTTGATTAGTAGAAAATTTTAGCATATTTATCTCTGGATACAGAGGACTAAAAGGCATTCAAATCATCATAATGTTGGTAATGAGGCTGGCATCAAATGACTTGCTTGGAGAACAGTCAAATTATAGACTCACAGAATGACAGAAATATTGGTTGCAAGTGATCTAGACCAACCCTCTGCTTGAAACAGGACTGTCGCTGACATTAGACCAGAGCTGCCACGGCCTTTGTGTCTTGAAAACCTCAAAAAATAGAGAGTCCATAACCTCCCTGGTCAACCTGTTCCAGTGCTGCACTACCCCCAGTGAATATTTTTCCTGGACATTTTGGTCATTGGACATTTGGACATTGGACATTTTCCAAATGTCCAACCTGAACCTCCTAAGGCACAATTTGTGGCCTCTGTGCCTTGCTATATCTGGCCATGATGAGGGGAATTTGGTTTCTTCATCTCTGTAACCCCACTTCAGGTAGTTGTAAGCTGTTATTTGATTGGCCTGTAGCCTCTTTGCTAGACTAAACAAGCCCAGCTCTCAGCCTCATAGGGTCACATGCTCCAGGTTGCTGATGAATAAGCTGAATGATATGGGGCTTTATATCCACTGCTAGGTTCTGTGCTTGTTGCTGGCCAGTTGGATGTTGAGCCTTTGGTCCTGTGAATTTTCAATCCACATAACAATATGCTCTTCCGTCCCACACCTCTCTAGCTTTTGGATGAGATTGCTGTGGGAGGTAATGTCAAAAGCCTTGTTACAGACAAGTTTGTTACATCCCTTGCTCTCCAGTTCATCTGTAATCTACTCATTTCCCTTTCAGGAGGACAAGGAAAACTTAAGGATATATTTTATCTTGAGGAAACTGAAAAAACTGATTTGTTGCACTTTAGGTGATGAACATGAATTCTTTAAAAAATGTTCACATTTTATTTTAAAGAAAAATTATCCCCTTTCACTGCTGCAGTCCATTCCTTTGCTTTTCCACTGCTATCTCCTTCAACTTTATGTATGTTGTATTGGATAAAACCAAATGACAATATCTGGTAATGAATATGCAATAATCTTCCTTTTTCAGTACTGAGTAGAAGTTTTCACATTAATTGCAGTTAAAATGACAAACAACCAAGTAGCAACTTCAACACTGTGAAAATTGAAAAATAATAAGCTCTCCAGCTTTATGTAGAACTATATTAGCAGATAGCCCACTTATTTCCCAGAAGTTTCTAGGCTGGAAAAAAGCAATGATTTTCAGCTCCACTCCCTCTCCTCTTTTTAACGTGTAGTAGCATTTGGTTCCTCTCAACAAGACACATCTGTCTTTTTAATCACTAATAGCTCCACCCTTTTGTTCCACTAAAACATCTTGACGATTTTTATAATTTCCTTGTTGCTTCCTAGTTAGTATAATAAATCCCTGATCTTATCACTTCCCTTCTAGCTGTAAAAACCAGAAGTTTTAATACTCCAAGCTGAATTAGAGAATCAAGTCCTGCATTCTGAGTTATCCTGAGACCTTTTATTTTGCTGTCTGAGAACTGCTTTTGTAACATAAACTGTGATTCTCTAATCTTCTGAAGTTATTAAGAAGGAGCTGGAAAAATACTCAATATTTTAGACTTTTTAAAAAGAGTTTCTCACATGTGCCTCTAGAAGCAATTTTTAATGAGCTATGAGGTCCAAGGGGGGGAGATGTAAGTGCTTAATAGGCCACCTCTGTAACAGACAATAAAACAAGCCAAGGTGCAATTCTCCGGTGCAAAAGACAAGCAGCATGGCACAGCTTCCATCCATGTGCCTAACCTCTTTTCCCTGAAAATAGGGTGGCCTCATCTGTGCTGCAGTTGGCAGCAGGCCTGGGTTTGTGCTGCCTGCTAAATCATGTCTGTGCTTTGTCTGCATGGGATCTACTTGACACAAGCCAAACTGTGCCAGGGAGCGTACAGCTAAACTGTGTGGAGGACTGTCGGTCTGTAATCAAGTCTGTGCCCCAGTCTTCTTTAATATATTAGTATAGAAGGAATCAGACCGACTATACAGCTGCAGGATATTAATGATTAGCCAGATACTGTTACTAAGACTGGTGGTCAGTGCATTTATGTAATCTGGAAATAGGCACCAAATAATCATGTGGGGAAAAAGCTCTGTTACTTAGATTACAAGTATAGGGTAGGTTGTTATGAATTCCAGATTAAAAAATAAATAAATCTTGAAGCCCATCATGGAAAATTAAATTAATCATTGATCAGCACTAATATATAATGAAAGCAAAGTCATAGGGCTCAGTCCTAAAAAGTGCAAACATTCTTTTGGAGGAATAAGCACCTTCCAGGATCTGGCCCTTGCTCATCCCTGGACTCTGATTTTACGAGTTTAATAAACTTTGTATGATTAGATACATGACCACAAACCAGAAGAAAAAAGATATATCAGTTTCATTAGTGCTTTCAATTTGTTTCAGCCAACACTTTTTCTGTTATTTACTTTTTTATTTCTCTGCATGATTAATGAAGTCCTGAGGCTGAAACAATGCAATGATATTTGCAGACATGGGAAAATATAAGTTCTCACTGGTTTAATCACATTCCTGCCCAGGTTTCTGGTTGTGAGACTGCAAGCTCAGTATCATAATCAACGGAACACTGTGCATGAGATGTATTTCCAAAAGAAGTAGCATGAAAACACTGTGTCTTGCAGCACACTGAACAAGAAGGGAGGGAAGTTCAGCTATTATAATCTAAAGTGAGAATCAGAACACATACCATGAAGGTATATCAATACCTGACATAAAATCCCCAGACCCTAAAGATATGATCCATAATTCAGATTTTTTTCCAGAGGAATCTTCCATATAAGAAAAGTGGAAAGGTATGCTAATATTTGATGCAAATTCATATTAAATAATCCAGTTCTTAAATACATTATTTTGGGAGAGTGATTATACTCACTCCTGTGATTAGATATGGTTTGTGGATGAAGTGATAATCTACCACTAAAATAAGAACAGGACTTGGAGGGACAGGGCACAARAGAATCTGGACCTTAAGACTCCATTAATCATGTATAGCTTATTTAGTTAAGGTTACTTACTGCAATACCCCAATGTCATTTACAGAATTACAGATTTAGAAGCCAATTGCACTGCTATAATGTATTTTAGGTGAGAATGTAACTCAATTAGAGGCAGCTGAATTCTACACCAGACTTCAATATGTTTAAGATGTAGTACCAAAGAAAGCATGGATCTGAAAACAAACTGACAAATGCATGCATGAAGGCTAGATCCAAAAGGAGTGTTTTTAGCCTTCTGGTTATAAAAGATGAAAAAATGCGATCCTCTTGGATATAGTTGCTCCCTGCTCCTCTAAAACAGTTGGGAATAGAACTGGACCCTGATTATTCAAAACTGAGTATCATCATATCTTCTGGTAGATTCTTCCCATCAGTTTATTGTTATTTCAGTCTTATTTAAAATAAAGTGCCATGTAATAAACTCCATCACACATAAAAAACGAAAACAAACAAGCAAAAAAACCCCAAGCCCTCCAAACACTGGGGATGAAATTTATCATTTTGGCAGAGTTATACTTAAGAATGTTGAATACAATCAGTACACTGATATTATTCATTGTCTTTTTTTAAAAAAAGTATTTTATTTCTAAGTGAATATTTATTTCTTACAGGGAAAGTTTAAATAATTCATGCAGAAACAACCTTTGAGATTGTTAGGTAAAAGGTGACTAAGAGCTGTGAAACATTATGGTTGTTACAGCTCATTTTATTTTTCCTTACAAGCTCAGGGCAGCAGACATTTAAAAACATAAGCAGAAAGCTTTGTTCCATGTACTACTACCCTAGGAAAGATCCAGCTCAAATTCCCTCTACTACAGCCTTGGGGTGAAAGTCCAAGTCATTTGTTATTTTATCTGAATATGACTGTCTGTCTCTAGTTAGCTACCACAGATGCTGCCAACAAATTGTGCATAAAGTAGGAAGCAAGAGAAGAAAAGGATTTGTAGAACAAGTATGGAAGAGCCTAAGAAGAATAGGTACCACATAAGAAGTAATAAAGTTGGTAAGAAAACCAGCCAGCCAATTTTTAATAGGAATCTTAACTTTATGCCAGTTAGAAAGGTTGGGGGCAACAGAAACAAACTATTCTCCAATCAAGACAACTAGCTACCCTGTTTTGTACTACTGCAATGGCAATAGTAAAGTTCAATGCAGGGGATAGTAATAAAAAGTCAAGTGCAGCAGTCTGCAGCATCTTAATTGTAAACTACGTGATTACTGCAGTCGTGGTCACAACCAATCTGAATAACATAGCATTTATTAAATTAATATTAATTTATAGTAATTACTGGCAGCGACTTTGCACAAGTGACTTTACCCTTGCTATTAACAGGATAGTCAAACAGTCAAGCTATTATACAAGAGTGAGAGATTAAAAGAAACGCAGATGAGGCCTCAGAGCGTTCACTTCTACTGTGGTTACACTAAGTTTCTCTGGGTAACACTTACCTAGCTATGTAACACTCTTAGCTTCAATGATTCTTAACATGAGTTTAAAGTATGATAACATAAAAGATTCATCATCTTGCATTACTGCATTTTTGCAGAACTTTGTATAAATTGGTAGTTAAGAGGTGGCAGAATTTGGCTCTGGGCTTTGAAATATCACTTTTAGGTTTAAGATCCACTCAAATGTAGACCTATAATTTGATCCTTTGAGGAGCAGTGAAGTGTATTACACCAATGTTCAGCTTTGGTCTGATGGTTTGGCATAATTTTTACTGCCTTCTCAGCTGAATAATTATCACAAAAATCAACAAAAGTCTGGATAGCTTGTGTCAAAAAAGGCAGATTGGAAGGAAGCAGTTAGGGGATTTCTCATCCTCTCATTTGTACTTTCTCCATTATTTCTGGCTTATGAATATAGGCTTTGTGCACTTCTTGCTACTGAGAGGATAGATTGTAGGAATCTTTAACATCATGATTATTTACATAAGATTTCTTTAGCTACCAGATGATTATCAATCATTTACAGGGAATATTACTTTATCTTAACTTATTTTGAAGCTTTTTTTACATGTATGGCAAGAATTACTAAGACAGACATGTAAATTGTTATAAGTCTTTTAAAAGTCTTCAGGAAAACTATGAAGGCTGCAGGAAAGCTTTTTTTCTCTCTTTATTTGGTCAGAAGGGGAGCTAGGCTTAGTTTAGCCTAAGTCGTTCTCACTCAACAGCTCAACACTTTGAGGTCATAAGTTGGCAGATTTTGTGTATGGTGCCCTGACAATAGTTTTTAATACTTGCATATTTAATTTCTTTATAAAATAAGCAAGAGCTATGGATTTTTGGAGCCAAAAAATTGCATTTGCAGCAGATGGCTAATCCAGAAGCTTCTGTGAGTAAAGAGAGGAGACTCACAAAAATACCCTGGATGTGGAATTAATCTAGCAGTGATTCTAGAAGTAGAGAGAATTTATATTAGTCTAAATAGGAAAAAGACCAGTTAGAGCCTTATCGTAAAACTAATGTAAATGTATTGATTAAGAAAAATTCTTATAAAATCAATGAATCTTCTTCATAATTATCTTCTATTCTGTATAGAAATCTCTTAAAAAAGACAGCTTCTCATCTGGACTAAAAAACTTCCCCTTCTTATTGTGCTTTCCAGTCAGTCCAGATTAGTCATATCCATTTTTGGAAAGAAGCCATCTTCTACTCTCTCCACTGGATTTCTGTTGCTACTGAATACACCACTACACTTAAAGTCTGGGTTGAAACCTGATAGTAAAAACACTCCTTAGACGAGGCAGGGAATTCAATTTCTGCCTAAGATTTTGGCTTTTCAAGACAACAGCCACCCTCAAGACCAGAAATGAACTGTCAACCCTTATAGTGAAATTAGGTATTATAGCAATAATGATGGGATTTCCAGAAGCATCTTCATGATTTAAGAGCAAAGTCTTTTCAGTTCAGTAGAAATGATGACCCAAAGTTACTTGCTCATTCAGAAAGTCCTACTTAAAACAAGAACTGATTATATTTAAGACGAAACACTTCTTCAATGGGTTCAAACATGAGGGCGGGACTCAGGAAAGAAAAAATCAGAGATTTTCACTGATAAACTCAAATGATAACCAGATGACCAGCTGAAATAGATAACAAATTATTGTATGATTCTATAACTCTGACAAAGTTTCTACCACTAATTTTTCTAGGCATAAACAAGCCAAATTATTTTATTCTCCTTTCTCAGGATAGGTTTTTTATTCTATCAGCTTTTTGCCTTTCTTCTGATTTCAATTCATTTTTTGTGGATGTAGATGACTAGAATTGTTTGTGGCATTCCATAAAAGAGCATTATACATAACATTAGTATTTTCCTGCTGTCTGTGAAGTACTTTATTTCATATATCTTTCTCATAGACACATCTTGGAGTTCCTCCTCTCCACTGTTTTCAGTAACTTATTACTAGAAGTTTTGTCATTAATCCCAAAATGCTCTTACTTTGGACTATTGAATTTCATCTTTTTTTCACTTTTCCCTATCCTCAAAGCCATCCAATTTTTTATCACCAATAACAATGCATTCCCACATGCTTATTTTTTTCTGTCAAGAGCATGAACGAATCAATCTTGTCCCAAAAGCAGTCTTTGAGAAAGTTTGTACACATTCTCCATTATCTAATATAGATATTTTAAATACTATTAAATATTTTCAGTGTGTATTTTCAGTAGCTATTTACTACCGTCACTAATACCCATATTATCTTCCCTTTAGCCACATCSTTACCTTTTCCAGAGGTTCAGCAATTTCATTTTAGCTCATTATTTCCCATAGGACTTTATATCTTCTGCTTTATGCAAGCATAGATATGTTTCAGCACCGCATTTGATTCATTCAGTTCACCACTTAAATCAGCAAAGGAAAATAATAGGATAGTTTGTCAAAATATAACTTTCATAAGCTCAGATTTAGTTCTTGACTCCATTATTTTATTGTATTTTGCTTTCCTCTAAATGCAATATCTAATTCACTGCATAATACTAAGATCAGACTGATCTGTAGTTGCCTGGATAACTTCCTTTCTCCTATCTTTCATATAGCTGCAACATTTTCTATTTGACAATCTATGCTTCTATAATCCTATTCTTTTTAAGTTCCTACCCCTCCTGCTAATTATCTCAGAATTTTGGAATGAATAATAATCTAATGATCTGATCTTGACTCCATTAAGATGTTTGAATTCTGTATCAAGCTCTATTTTAATAACAATTTTTGCATTTTAATTTCTGTTATTCAGCTTACCTCTCCCCTTTTGTATTGAAATCATTGCCCTTATTCAAAGCTGAGGCAAATTACTCACTTAGTATGGGGGCCATACCCAGATTATCTTTAACCTCAACCCTGGACCCTCCTCTTTTTTTTTTTTTTTACTCTGTTTTTATTTATATTCTTGAAGTGCCTTTCTTTCCTATTTGTTTTAACATCCTTTAAAGGTCTAACTCAGCTTGACTTTTGGCCATTCTCATTTTATCCCTAGACTTCTTGACCTCTAAGAGATGATTTCTTGGCTGATCTGTTCTTTTTTTCCATTCCTTGCAGCTCTCTGCTTACTCCTAATATTCTTTTTGTTTATTCATCCAGTTAGGTCTGAAGCTCTTCCTTGTATTTTTTTTTTTTTTAATGGACGTGTGTTCTAGATAGTTTTTGAACCTTTGCTTAAAGGTCTTCCTCTATGTGCAAGTCTTGAGTTCAGTCCAGATGATTTCATTAACTGGAATTTCCCTTTGTTTATCAGATTTGTGCCATTGAAATAGAGACTCTTTGGGATTTTTTGTTTATCATTTAATTTAATTTAAGATGAATCATTTAACTAACCCTCCTTTCTTACAGGGTTATTTTCTTAGTCAACTATTCTATAGTGTCTTCAGGCTAGGTCTGTAACGTGATTTCTTAGTTGTCTTAGTGTCTATGTGTAAGCTATTGCATTTTTAAGGTCTCATCATTATTAATAGCATTTTTTTCCAGTCTATATCTGGGAAAGTAAAGCCTCTCACATTGGTACAGAACACAGAGCCATTTCTTTGTAACAATATTGTAGTGATTCCTCTCCATATCTGCACTTAGTGTTGGCTTCTAAAATTCTATTAGGATGACACCAGTAAAATTCCCTTTTCTATTTTTTTTTTGCAATCTATCATATCAGCAAATCAAAGTGATGCTTCACCTTTTTCATCATTGTTCCTATCTTTTCTGAACAGCTTAGCTATTCTTTATGTATAACTGCTATGGAACTGTTAGTTCCATAATATCTACTTTCCAGTTGCATCCCATAATTGTTCCCTGCATTTTTTATATCTTCAAGTTGTATATCTTAAGTTGTATATCTTCAAGTTGTATATCTTTAATCAAGCTGTATATCTTTAATAAAACTTTGTGTATAGGTTTCATAAATCTCTCCGTTCATCTCCCCTTATCTTAAATTAAAGATCTTTTGGTTGTCACAACTTCTACCCAAAAAAGGCTCTAACCATATACCCTTGAAAATTTCCTTTTCCTTTCTCCAGCTTTCCTTTCTTTTTTCCCTTGTTCCCTTCTGTTAAGTACCCTTCCTGTCTGCTCTATCCATTCTTATTTTTTGGCCCATATTTCAAGCCCGGCAGTCCATTTCTCAAAATCCTTCACTCCTTTTCTCAGATATATGGAAATGATTCTGCCTTTGCTGTAGACCTGATACAAGTGCGCCCACCTAAAACTCCGTAATTTTCTTTACTGTCTCTTTGAAAAAAATTCTGGTTCTCAGGCATCAGTGTGGCAGCTTATATCATTTTAGCAGCTTTTCTGACTTTTGTCATGTTGATGTCCTTGTTGTAGGTCCTGGCATTAGTGCCACTGATGGGACTCAACTTGGCTTTGCTAGCAAAGGTGCCACTTAGCTTCAGACCTGCTCCAAGGTGTTAGAGCAGGCAGGTATAGTATAAAACCTACAGGCCAATATAGCCCATAGAGCTACTCATCTGACTTTCCAGGGCTAGAAGGCAGGATGAACTGTTTTTTCCTGGTGACTTTGTCCTTCCAAGACAGTGACTAAATAGTCAAAACATTCAAAACCTTGACTATGCATGTTCAGGCAGAAGACATACACTGACAGGCCAGGAAGTACTTGATCCTTATGCTGGTTCACTGCAATGGTTTACCAAAAAAGGAAAAATAAGTAGGTAGAGTGTGCATATATGCATGTACATAATCCTTAGCTAAAGAAACTGTCTAGCTTTAACATAACAAGGATCAGAACCTGCAAGCACAGCCTCATGAGCAGTCTGTGCACTACTAGTAAGAACTCTCAAGCCACCTTTTATGCTTTTGTGCTACATTTGCAGGTGTCTTCCAAAAGAACCCATTTAGCTCCCTGTCCCAAGAAACAGCATGTAACATGTGGCCCTGAGTTGCAGGAGTTGCCTCAGACAATCCTTGTTTGTTTGGGGAGGATTCCTTCTTGAAAAATGTTTCATCCACAAAGGGGGGGTGATGTTTATTTTTATAAACTCAAACCAAAAGATGTGTTCTGAAAATACATTTTCAATAAAAATAGTTTATTTTGGACTGATATGGGATTCATGTTTTTTAGCATATTAACAAAGTGATCTAGTATTTCTGAGTCTTTGGGCATCCAACTGTTGTTGTTTTTTTCCATTGCTAGAGAACATATTAAGACAAGACCATTAAGAAAAGACTTTCAAGTGACCTGAATGTGATAAGAAAAAGAGTCAGTTCCATGCCTTTATTCCCACTCACAACTCCAGTTTCTTTCTCCTCTTCAAACCAGCACCCTGGGTCTATGTACATGCCAATTTGAAAAGCCCCTAGCTTCATCTTTCCTTACTCAACCCCCTGTGGTGCTCTTTTCTAGTCCTAAGCCAAAAGCCTGGCAATGGCCAGCTTCCTGCAGGCCCTGGAGAGCAGGAAGAGTCACTGACACATAGACCAGCAAGTATAAGCAATTTAGCACATTTGAGACCTTACATATGAGTAAAGATAGTTGCTGCTGCTGCAGCACGTGCCTAGTACTTTGAAATGATTTGTGTTTCCTTTGTGGTATTTGAACCATAGCTTGATAATCTGTGATCTAAAAGGGCAGCTATGGTAACCAGTCTGGACAGAGTAATACCACTGTGAAGCAATAAGAATGTGATTGGAATAGCAAATAAATATATACAGAAGACAAAATATTTGGTCTTATATTATAAGAGAATTGATTTATTTCCAAAGCATTTCCTGAAAAGTAAATTAAGCTTTATTATAGCAGCCATATTTCTGTAATCTATTTTTGTCCTTGTAGACACAGGAGAAACAGGCACAACTGTCTAACATTCCCTGCTCTATTGACTCAGCCTGAGCATTTTGGAAATACTTTATAGACTATTGCAATGGGTGATACTTGATTGGATGCAATGTTTCTTTTGACCAAGAAATCAGAGATCTAAATTATGGCTGCAGAAAACAACATTAGCTATTGCTGTTCAGTAATCAAGACCTGAACAGTCTCACRTGTGGAGGGCACTACATGTCTGCTGTTTAGATACTAACTTACCTGTTCTTTAGTTCCCTTTCCTGCAAGGTGGAAATAGATTTACCTGATGGATTATTGTATGATTTACTAAACAAAGCATTTTTAAATTGTCACATAAAAAGACTCATGGATTGTGAAATGATTTGTTTTCTAGAGCAGCAATAAGTAGCTACTGAATTCTATCATCTGCTACATTACTGCACTGACTACTCATACAATTTATCAGTTATTAAGCCATGGATATGTCAACAGTAGGTAGAACATTGAAGCCAGTATTTTTTAAAATACATCTTAAGCTGAATTTATACAGGCTTTTATTTGACTTTTCAAATAAAAGCTAAATGTAGATACTTGAAAAAAAATACAACCAACCTGCTTCATTATATAATAATAATTGCAAAGTATAAAACCTCACACTCACACTACTTAATTAAATAGTGTTTAGGTAGCTGCCCATTGTTTCTGGAACTGGTAATATTTAGAAATGGCATGTTCTCATCCTTAGATGAGAACAGAAATGAACTGTCAAACATTATGTGTCAGCTGTCAACTGCAGCAACAGATGAACAAAATGGCAGTGTGTGCTGATTAGACAGACTTTGTTTCATCAAAATAAGAAGTCAAATGTGTGAACTCAGAAAGAAGGCTTCTCCCTTTCCCAGTACTGTCGTATGCTTGCATAAGCACAACGTTGGGAGATATAATAAAATAAACAGATTGTTTTTTAAACAGATGTTCTTGTACTGGTCTGCATGGGAACAGCTGATATATTGGGGAATAGTCTAAGACCCAGTACAAAAATAATATTTAAGTTGGAACAAGCACTCTTGTGATTTACACCTAACATTGCTCTCACTCTGACAGACAGCCAAATGTTAGAGAGAAAATATCCAGTGTGTGTTCTCATTTTGAAGCAGTACAGAAAATTTGTAGAAAGAAAAGCAAGAAAGATGAAAGATCCCTTACGGAGTTTGCTATAAGATGCTGTTCATTGAGTTGTAATAGGTTTGTTGACTACAGCTGGTACAAACACCTAATCCACAAACTTTTAAAAAGCTATATATATATACTTAATATCTAGTCTGGCTTTAAGACTGGAAGTTTCAAAAGTGTCTAAGAGAGCTAAATATTAAATTATTAAATTCCTTTTGAGTTTGACTCCTTAGCTACCATTCAAATAATCTGATCCAACAGGGCCCCTGGGAGCTGAGAACACAGAACACTTTGCTGGATCAGATTTTATGTCAGCTTCTAAATCTTTCTCATACTGTGCTAACTGCTAAAGCTGCACGCCAATGAGAGATCCCCTTCTTTGCTAAAAGCACCACTTAATGAGAAGAATAAGAAGCTACAAGATGGAAAATCGGTGTGGGGAAGGTCCTGTGCAGTGGTGAATTAGAGGTGGGGAACATTACACTGTGTGCATCAGAAAAGTTTGCCTCACAGAGGACAAAAGTGCAGGTGAGTGCAGGACATTTAAGGATTTTAGAGGCAAGGTAGGATGGGTGTTGCTGCTGGTCTTCTCTTAAACAGGTGGAAGAAAACGTACCCTGGCCAGAGTCATGCTAAATGAAGAGAGACACCAGTTCCCCACTGGCTCCAGCCCTTATCACTATGGGGCTGCCAGTCAGCATGCAGAAGCCCTTATTCCAGGGAGCAAACATGATGCCCACATTGGGGATGGGCTATGGAGTAAATATGGAGTGATAAAAAATTTGGCAGAATATTCAGACTGGCCCATAACACAAAGGAATAGAGAAGAGTTAAATTCTTCAGAAAAAAGAGCCTCAGTAAGAGGTAGTCTATAAAATCCCATCTTACATTTGATGATTAAAGTGCTGATAAATAACTGAAGGTGTAGCCATGCAAGTACCTGCAGTTTTTATTTCATTTCAGAAGACCCTGCCATGCAGCACATGCGCTCCATCTGTGCTGTTGAGCTCTGACTGTGGTGTGAGGGGTGATAGTATAAAGGCCTAGAATTGAAAAAGAAAGAAATGGCCCACATCAAAGCAAAGGAGAGGATATCATAGTTTTATTTTATGAAGTCAGGCATTTCTTAGAGCTCTTCAAGGAGCTTTCACAGAAGTTGACTTAAAGCGGAAACCAAGAAGATCAGGTGCAGTGGCAGGTTCTAGGTTAGTTCTGTAGTTGCTGCCAAATCTCTCAGTGGACCACACTGTACGGTGATGGCTACACTAGATTCTAAGATAATTTTTTAAGACTGGTTCTGGATTATTTAGTGCAGTGTATGATGAAAATGCCTATGCCCTGCCAGCATGGATCCAACCAAACATGCATAAGCCTGGGTTACCCTAGAGCTGATCTTACTACCRAATATCCAAGTACAACTCAAAATATTACAACTTCCTTCTTCCTTACTTTTAAAAAGAATGAATGGACTTTTTAGAAGAGAGACGGGAAAATTCTAAGTGAAGAGAAAATGTTGCATGATCACTTAACTAGACATCTGGAAATCAGTCAGACCTTGAGACAATCTTGGACTGGATATCTGATTCCTTTATCTTCTTTATCCACAGGTCTAGTTCATGTAAATACAGATCAAAACCCAAATTATACCTTTGAAGACCCAGAAATATATTCCAAATATTTTCAGTTACCTTTCGTGTTTGGCAGGAGACACCAAACTTGGATGAAATTATCTTTCCAGCTTGTGCTAGGATGCAGTTTGCAACAGAACTGTTCTTTTTTTAAATTTTTTTCTTTCTTTTTAAAGCAGGGATTTTTCAGGAACATTGGTGATTTAAATGGTAAAACATTTGGACCCGTTTTGCTTCCTGCTTTTCTACTCCTTAGCCTATAATTCCATAAGATTGCCACCAGATGGCCAAAACATTCAAGTGCTTTCTAGATACAATTCTCCAAAACGCTCTCAAGAATGAGAGGCATGGTAGAATTTGCCATATGAGCTCTGTGTCATAGGCTTTCTTATAACCTAGGGTATGGTACAGGCCTTTTTTCATGCTTCTAGTACTCAGGGTTTAAATAATGATCCAGTTTATGAACAGTGAGGGCAAAAATATCAATAAAGAACTGTACATCTTTAATATGGACATAATTTTTCCACAAAATGTCCTACACGCACACACACACACACACAAAGAAGATACCAAATTCCTCTACTGACCTCTACTTGTTCACACTTCTTTGCCTGACTTAACTTGATATTCCAAGTACTATCATCTCAGGTCAATTAATTTTATGTTATTTAGCATGTTAGGTGACAAAGAGGTATTAAATAACAGCAATAATTCAGCATGTAATGTGATATACCAAAAAACCTATGCCTAAGTTCTCATGCAAAGAAAATGTAAGGAGCTTAAGGTACAGTTATGAAATACAGAGGAAACAGTGTTTAAAGCTAAATTTTGTTTGCGTATGCAGCTAACTTATCCTGTCCAGCACTGGCTAAAAGAAGTCCTCAGGTAAGAGCCTGATGAAAACTGGTCTTGAAGAAGGCTCTTTTGGATTAATCTATCATAACAAGAATGCAGAAAAGCAAAATAGCAGACTAGGAAGGAATTTTCCAATTCAATGAGGACTGCAAAAGAAAAAAAAATTGCCAAGAAGGATTCTGTTCTATTCATGTTCTCAAAGAGTCTTCATCAGGAGTTGTGATGAGAAATGAGTGTGAGTATATGTCACGGCTCACGCTGGGGTCCTAGTGCCTGAGTCATACAGGTCAGAAACTCAACCACAGGGTGCTGCAAGTTGCTTCCAGACAACCTGCCTGGTGATCTTGTGGAAACAGAGATGCCAGGCATAAGGAGGGCTGCGGGGCTTCTGAGTTTTGCCCTTTTCTTGGATCAGGAGAAGGAGAGAACATAGCTGCTGATGAAAAGCCAGGTAGATGTAGCTTGAATTACCCTCTGGAGAAAAACCTCTCTTTCATTGCTGAATACACTGGGAGTCTCAGAAAACTGAGGAAATGGGGGAAATTTGAAAGGTTCCCTCTAAAATCAGTGGTGATAAATTAAAAGAATTTCTAATTTCTATTCTGAAGAACTCTTCTCTCTCCATTGACTAGCAGGGGAAGCTAGGGTAGAGTCTCATCAGACTAATAATGTGAATCTCCTTCTAGGATTCCAGTGTAGATATATAAAGTAAGCATTGAAATTAGGTGGTATAAGTATCCTATATTGGCATGATATATGATATTCTTTATCATGCATCCTTCCCTCATGGTAAGATACTATTTAGAGCATTATTTCTTCTATGTTTACTGGAAGAGGCAAGGTCAAAAATGTGTCTTGTTCTCCTGTTAGAACTTAGTGAGGTTTGTAAAAGATAGTGATGGTGAGGGTAGTTCTGGGTGATTTCACTCCATGTTTTGGACTGGTGTCCAGGAAAGCTTTGCATCAGTGCAGACCACAACTAGCAAACAAACAATAGTGTTTCACTTAAAATATTATCTTTCTCTGAGTTTAAAAATGGTGCCTTACTCACAGGTCTGATTCCTGTGTTTGCATTTTGAATCATTTCTGCTTGGTTTATTGACAAAAATAACATTTTCCTCCATTTTATTCTATTTTCTCTAGAGGTAATATGAGAGATGGAACTGCACATTCAGTTCTATCTTTTCCTTCCTAAATTGAGATCTTGAGAAGCTCTTTTGTAACATTACCCTAGGCATCAGTTTGTGCATTTTTGAAAGAAAGTCTAAGGCTATGCCCTAGCTTTCCTACAAACAAACAAAATGCAGTGGTACACAGGTGCCTCTGGTCATTTGATTTCACCTAATGAAGTCTCATTACCAGTGATGATGATGGAAGAAAACCAGTATTAATTGAAGAGTCTAGGCTGAGTACAGTGCCAGTTAGAAACAATACTTCTGCTTAGAAAAGATTTCTGCTTGCTCCAGAAATCATTGATATTTAACAAGCATCAAGTCTCATACTGTCTTTTGCAGCAAAGCTATACCTTAAAAGTTGGGAATGGTAGCATTTTTGCCATAATATTTCCTGCTTTGCTGTATAAACTCAACATTTCTGATACATAGAAGTAATTCATTACAAAAATGATCTCTTTTCTAATACTATATGTTTCTTTCTTGAGTTTAAAGGGCTTAAACCATTAGGTCCTGCGTAGATTTTCCTCTAAAGAGAAATATTAAGAAATGAACACTGCTATCATAGTTCCCAGGATTTGTGGACCTTGTCTTAGTTGTTGTTCAAAAGGTTTCACAAAGTCTGAATTGTCCTTACAGTTTCAGGATGTGATAATGTCAGAAGAACTTAACTGAAAATCAGTGAAAGCAGCAAACTTTGGTGAAAACCATATTTGAAATGAAAGCACATATTACAAAAAGATTCCCAGAAAGAGGACCCAAGTTCACTCAAAAGATTCATGTACTATTTGATAATTATGAGCAGAGATCTAAGTGTCTGACAGAATAAGTTAAACGGATGTATTGCCTAAAGGTCAGAGATTTTGTAGTGGTGGCTTTTCATAGCTCCTACTATTAATCACCTGTCACCTGCGCACTCTGTGTAGCAGAACAGTGAAAAAATTCACCTGAGGTGTGAACTCTCAAAGAGGCAGAGGCATCCTGTAGTTTCTTTTGTACAAAGCTGAGATTACTTCATTAGGACTTGGCAATTTTGTAAAGAGCTTACTTAAGTAAATAAACAACTAAATAAATGGACCAGCCAAAAATGCACAAATGTTGACTGGAAATGCTTCTTCCATAGTAATGGCCTGGTTTTAAGTAGGTCATTTAAAATAAGGAACTTTAGCAGTCAAAAAGAAAATTGAATGTCATTTATGTCACAGTGATATCCAGCTTTGGAAATCTTTACTTCAGATTTTGCTTTTGCCACTCAGTTTCTTCTTGTGGATGGAGTAGTAAGGACATACTAAACCTCCTTCCAGTTGTCACTGAGTAATGTTAATGTAGTACTATTGTTTTCAAAAAATTTACTCAATTTAAGCTGAGATAACATACATCTGAATGTAGCCCTGTGTGCTGGTATCAGTTTGGGATAAATGTTTTTTTCAGATTTTAGTGAAAATAAGAAATTTAGTGCATGTGTTAAGCTCATTACAGAGTGTGTTTGAACAATCTTCTCAATTACTTTTCAGCTTTTGAAGCATCAAAGAAAGACCTGTTTCTCACTTGCCATTGCTAACCCAGGTGTAATAGCACCAGCACTGAACTACATTAAGGCAAATCTAATGAGCTCAATGAAAACTTAGGTTTCATCCAGTTCAAAGGGAAAATGAAAACACGAAAGAACAGAAGAAAACATTTTCAGTGCAAAATTTGGTGCGATATAAATGATATTTATCTCTTCTTCATCTTGCTAATATCCCTTTAGTACTTTAAGTTACCTATTCAGAAACGTTTCATGATGCTACGACAAGTGGTATTTCCAGTTGAACTTAGTCTGGTGCTTTTCCTTAAGCCAGTTCATGCGTCATACCACTTTCATTTGTCCAGCTGCTAAAATAAATGATGATCTGTTGAAGTGCATCTCTTTTGGCAAAATGTAAGCTGGCATGGATTTCTGGACAGTTGTGTGCATTTACTTTATGAACAAGTACACCATTCTGTGCACCAGCACTTACTGCATTGCATTAAACAGTCTTACAATTTTAGGGTGACTCTTCTGAGAGATTTACCTAACAAATCTTCTGTTGCATGAGTCTAAGATGATTCTGCAGTGATTGTTGCTTCCATTTTATCAAAACTGATAAATATCTTTAAAAATTACCACTCTGAAATTTTGAGAGAGAGAAGCTAAGTGAATTTGAAAATGAATAAGGGAATGAGTAGTCCTCCTTCACTCTGCCCTATACCGTATCTACATATACCATAAATATCTGAAATGAAACTATGCCAAAATCCTCTGACTTCAGTGTATCCAATATTATGTCATTACTGTACAGACTTTTCTATGCTTAGAGCAAGAATGCTGCTATCATAGGTTACACTGAGGTAGTAACTAGTTTCAGGAGAATGATTTGTGAGTACTGCTGGGGGACAGCAGTCATATATTATGTGGAAAATCATTTGAAACTGTGACAAATTACCTTGGTTGAGGATCTGCTCTACAATGCAGGAAGACGGTAAGATATGATCCCGGCTGATAAAGATTCTGGCCTATACCAGGAAAACACTGTTTGTATGTGGGTTTGAATACCATGTTTCCACTCTCTTTTTTTAACCTTTGAATTGACTAGTCTATGAAATTTGGACCCTGACCACGTCTTGGAAGCTAATGATATGTTACAGAATATATTGGAGTAGTATGTGTTTGCATGTACTGATTATTTGCCTAATGGAGAACACTAACACTGCAAAGAAAAAAGATACAAACCCAGAGTTCTTATCAAAGATTTCCCTAGTTGCCAGTCCCTCATGCTCTCAACTTATGCTGCAGCATATTTATTTGTATAGCCTTTTAGTATCATGCTGAAAATTTAGAAATGCTTTTTTAATATGATCGTCATTTCAAATTATGCTGTGGAATGGAAAAGGTTAAGAAAAATGCCCATAAAAATCTCATTTTCTATGTCACTGTACTTATTGCACCACAGTTCACTGATGGGCACAGTGCAGCAATTATAAACACACCAGTAAGAGCTTAATCATTCCTATCAGCAGTGATTTCATCCATTCTCATACCTTCTTAGATGGTCCATCTTCGAGCTGAACCACTACAATCTACCAGTGCTGTGCCTATTTATTAAGAAATAA
Organism: Apteryx rowi; assembly: GCF_003343035.1. Taxonomy (NCBI): domain Eukaryota; kingdom Metazoa; phylum Chordata; class Aves; order Apterygiformes; family Apterygidae; genus Apteryx; species Apteryx rowi. Next base: position 136,528 of record NW_020451148.1, read on the forward strand.
GGGCATCTTGACTAAAAAGGGGTTGCTTAGCATCCTGTAACCCTAGACTTTAAAATAATTAAAGGAACCTGCATGGTGAACATGTAACTGCTACCATTATGCTTTTTCACTGCTAGAGCAAGCGCATAGGCATGAAAAAACTTCAAAGTAAGACTAAGCAATACATGAAATGGTGATTTACCTAGTGGTGTTCATCCTTGTAAGTCAGTAATGAACCACTGACCTAGTATCATTTTGGACTCATTTTCCTAAAAGAATTGAAACTGAGGACTTGATTGAGTAGAGTCATTAAAAAATCACACTGAGCTCTGCAGAAGAGTAGGGGTATTTTCCTGAATGTCTTGGCTGTATTCTAACTTGGATGCTTCTATTCAGCCTCCTTACATTTTCCCTGCTGATTGACAGGAAATGTTCTAATTTTTCATTTTTTGTTTTTTTCTGTTGTGTTCTGTTGGAAGTATTTTGTGCTGACAGGGGCACAGCTGGCTTTGGCACAAAGAGATGAAAATCGTTTCAAGATAAGGGTGGTGGAGCCTCTTTTTCAGATTTGTAGTTGAGGTTAGCGATCTAATGAAAATATAAATGCTCATCTTCTTATTTGTATCTGGAATTTGCACCTGCAAGTAACTGCTAGCTAATAGCTGGCTTTCTGGCAGATCTAAATGCTATGATTTGTACTAGTATTTGAGTTAGGGGTTTTAGTCTAACTAATTTTTAGTGCAACTCAGGTGATTTAGACACCTTTAATTGCCATTTAATTGAATTGCAAACAAAACTTTAGACAAAATAATTTGTCTGAAGGGCTCAAATATTTGTAACATGCCCATGGGATGACTGTCTAAGACTGAAGAAGATGCTTTATCCCTGTTCCTGTGAAAACTTTCCTTCATTCCTGTTGGCCAGAACATTTTTGCACTGTTAGGTTAAGGCAACACAGTTGAGCTTGCAATATATCCTGTATTATGGAAAGTCACTCTCAATTTATATATAGTATGAAATTTGCTTAAATAAAGCTTCTGTCTTTTCTCTAGCATATTGGCACAGACTGTGATCCATCAGCTCTGCATATTTTGCAGAATTGGTTAAGTTGTTCCATCTGAGTTGTAAAACATGTTTAAGATGGAGTTTTCTCAAAGCCTTCTGTTGAAATAAAGATTATAGTTCTTAACATATGTTGGGATAGATCGTATCATCCTAACTTCAGTGTTCTTTTACAGTCTGAAACATCTCAGGAGGGTGAAAGTAGATGAGAAGCCAATAACTTTGCATTATAGGTACAAATTAAGTTATAATTTCAGCTAGCCTTGGAGCTGCATTAGAACATTTTGGGATCATGAATGGTCCCTGTGGCTTTAGCTTTCTTCAGGAGTACAAGATGAGCAAGAGGTGTCTCAACAGGTCATAGCTCACAGATTCTTTAGCTTCTGCATCAACAACTCTCAGTTATTTTTTCTAGCATTCAGGAAATACTTGCTCTAACTTTTCTCTGATCAGGGAAAAGATGTTCTGTAAGATGCAGCAAGTGTATAAGGATCGCTTGTTAAAGGGTTATGGCTGTTGTAATCAAGGAGGTTCAAGGAGTAGCCTGAGGTACAAATGAAAGCTGTTATTATATGGTGACTGAACTACTACAGGGATTTAAAATGACAAGAGATGTCTGTACTTTCAGCATTACTTAGGTAGACCATATGTGGCCTTCCATGTCACTTTATATCACTGTTTACTTTAACACATGCAGTGTTGACTATTAAAAGCCTAGGGTTTCACAGACAGTTTAAGTGCCTGATTTCAGGGGCCAAAAATCCCGACAGGAGGATGATTGAAATAAGACTGGCAGCATTTCAGTGCTGAGAGAAGCTATTCCTGCATATAACTTGTAAAACACTTTGTAATCATCCTAGATTAGGGTTGTTATGCAGTATAAAATAGTTATTAGCAAATTAATTAAAAGGACGCACACAGTAGCCATGCAAACACAGAGGCAAAATGAAACCCTGGTGTAATTAGTGGAATTTAATTGATATCATACAAGCAGTGGAGGTAGGCCTCTACTGTAGCTGAACTTATTTATGCGACTGCTTGAAATAATTCTGTGAAATCAGTCTGATCAGCACAATATCAAAATGTTTGACTTTGTTTTACTAAATTAAAGGATTTTAACATCAGAATTGATGAGATTTATGAACTTGAACTTTGATCAAGAAAGGAATGCCATTTTCTTACCAAAAGATCAGCATTGTTGTATACAGCTGGAAAAAAACATTTAGAAGGGCATCAAAGAATAATATTGTGCTCTGTCTCATGTTAATACAGAATGTGGAATTCCAATTTGCATTTGCATCACTTGGCAAACCTGCTGTAAAAACAAACTCAACACCACCATTCCCCTTTTTTAAAATATTTTGTCTAGTTGTATTACCAGAGATCTTTGTTAGAGATCTTTGCTTGAGGTCAAAGAGGCCATTGTATTGCCTGTATTCATAAAAGTGTAAATAATCTAACAGGACATAGAAGATTGACATGAGTTAAAGGTGTCTCCTTTAGTCTTTGCCAGTTTTTCCAAAACCGAATGCAGATGTGTTTACAGGAAAGCTGTTGATGACAGGAGAGACCTCAAAATGAAGCCACAAATGAGTTACATTTCCAGTGATAATATTTTTAATTCAGGTGATATAAATAATTGATATGTATTTTTTTCAAATCTTTTAGCTCCAAGGAATAAGTGCTACAAAATCAGTCTTAACAAATGAACAATAAAAAATATACCTCTGCCCAAGTTCAATGTAGATTTTAATTCAGGAACAGGCTTAATAAAACCGCTGTCACTATTTCAGTTCAGCAGTAGGAAGTGCCTTTTACCCAACCTGTCTGCCTCACAATGTACTGTTTCCTCAGAGTCTTTCCAGTTATTGGCTCACTGACAACTGAAAAGTGTCATTTACCTCTTCTTCCCTAATAAATGTTTATATCAAGATGCTGCAAACCTAAGAACCAGCTGAGTCCCACATACCTTGTCTAAAATGAAAGCATTTTTAGCTCAATTGCAACATTGCACGTTGCTTGTTCTTTTCACCTTTCTGTTGAAAGTAAGGGCTTTTATGTATTGTTTAAGAAAACACTTTGGGAACCACATTTGGTCATGGGACTGCATGTTTCAGTTTGTATAGAAAACAGGAACGAAATGAGAAAAGTTGATTTACCYAGCAGCCAAGGTGATTGGGGTTTCTGCATCAAAAATGTCAATATTCAGGAACGAGGTCATATAAAGCAAAAATTCCCGAGGTAACCAATATCAAACATATGTTTGATGCTACTGGGCTTTTCTATTTATTCATGTCATAAAGGTTGGACTTTTTTCTGAGCTTAATTTTTTAAGCAGAAGACCAGATGTAACCAGAAGGAGGGAAAAGAGAATATGAAACCTATGTTTCTTCTGATGTAAAAGTGATATCTTGTTGAATGTTGTTATATTTTTCTCTTCATAATTACTGTTGAACCATAGGGAAGCAGATGCAAAGACAGGGGAAAGAACATATAGCACAAGCTGCAGGCGTCTGTAGTTCAGACATCTCTAAAGGAGGATGCCCTATCTGAGAGGCCTGTGATTGCAGGGGTATTTTGGCCTATCCTTATGTGAGAATGACTGAAGCATGGACAATATCACCTCATAAATGGGAGAAAATTGAAAATCTTTCTGATTGTTAATCCTTCCTTAGAAATGAGTCAGTCCCACTTTCAGAGTGAAGAAAAATTACACAATTACATGAGTCCGGTCATTACCTGTCGCGGTCCGCGGGAGTGACGGGAAAGAATCATATGCACTCACAGAATGCAGATTCAATTCCAACTTTATTCGGCAATTTGCCCATCTTATATATGTTTGTGCAGTCGTACACTTTGCTAGGCCAATCACCATGYAGATTATGTCACAGGKARCCAATCATGGCACCGATCACGCACGCAGCGRTCATGCCTTGTACCTTGCTACTTRTTTAGCAAAGCTRTCTHRCCCTTAACCTTGGTTCCCACTGGCTTCTGCTAGTTTATCTGTACTTTCTCAGGATGTATCATTTCCAGCTGCACCAGTGTCCTTGGTGRACTACTTYAAAGCACGTAGCAGTGGCTATAGCCTGAGGCCTAAGGCTTCAGCAAATTTAGCTACTAATGCTAAGCAAGTTGTGCTAAGCAATTAATCCTAAACAATGTTAGTTCCATGCTCTATATCTCATATAGATTATTGTTCTGAAGCACCACAAGGGCCCCAACAATTACCAAAGTATCATTAAGGTATTCTGTAAAATGTAAGTCCTCACATTTCTCATAATCTTTGCTGTATGCACACTAGGCTAAATTATAGTCACTGAAGTCAAATGAAACAAACAGATTTGCTTTTTCTTCTGTGCTGTGAAAGCCTTTTAGATGGCAACTTTATGGAATATAACTGTTGCCTGATAAGACATCTGTGCTTTCTTATTGCAACTAGCAAATGGAACTGGTGTTTTAAATTTAGCGTAGTATAATGTAGAATCATTTTTAGTATCATTTAACTACTTATAAACAAAGTTAAACTATATCATATTGGCAACAAGTAGTTTTACTCTGTCTAAAGCATAGCACTGAAACAGGCTCTTCAAAAGTTTTGGGAACCAACACATGAAATCATATTAGAAATCAGAGTAACTTGAACTAAATCCAAAGAGAGTTAACATGTTCTTCCTAAAATGGGAAGAAGCCTGCTGTAGATAGACTGTTCTTTCCCTTGAGTTCTACTGTTATATATCATAGGGTTGAGAAGAAGTTCAAAGTCAGGCAAAGTCAATATCTCTGACCTTCCCTCAGCAAAACAAACACTAATGGTGAGTGTCAGTAACAGCTCAATAGCAATGAATGTTTTTCTTAAAGGCAGAGTAGAGTTAGGGACCCTGCTCTCCGTTCTTTTCTGAGGGTGAGTCTGTTCCATCACTGGAAGACTGCAAAAGCAGTTCAGAAATTGAAGGATGTCGATGTAATATTATGGTGAGATCATCTCTATGGATATGAAAGATGAAAGGAAGAAGGATCTGGAGGCCATCAGTCTTGTTACTGAACATGAAAGTCAAGTTCTTGTCTTACACTCATACATAGTGAAGGAGGAGAATCATCATAGAAGCTATATACTTCGTATATACTTTATACTTCATAGAAGCTAGACACTGATGCTTAGTCTACCTTTTCTTTATCATGTGCTTAAGCAAATGTTACTTTGCTGTGAAGCTTCTTCCTAAGTTTAGACTTATTGGCTTTTTTCAGATTTATTTTATGGCATTTGTCCATTTGGCTTTTCATTTGCTACCTTCATTCAGTTTTACTTTACATTAACCATATTGTTTTCTCTCTGTCTTCACGACTTTTTATTATAATCTCTTCCAATTAGACCTTCTGAAACAATTCTGAGCTTTCTCTTTTTGAGATTTTTTTTTGTCTTTACATTTATTAGTAGGAATTATCTTCCTCAAAAAAGATTAAATTTTACCTGTGTTCCAAGATTTGATTTTTTTTTTCAAGCTCTTATTTTAATTTCATATATGGCAGTGATCTGTGTCCTTGGGTCTCACTTATAATGAATAAAGGTTTCAATTCATGATTTAAGTTATCTCAGGAGGTAACTACCTCCACACTAATTCTTGACTCTTGCAGAAGAGATGCTATTGGTTGCTGCTGCATTCAGCTGTGTCTGGTACTGCAGTTGTTATCTTCATGTTTAGAGCATTTCTAATCTTATTTCTTTACAGATGCCTTTTCTGATGCCAAGGCACATTGCTGGCTCATGTTCATTTTATCCACCAAGATCCCCAGGTCTTTTTTGGCACAACTGCTCCCTGCCAGTATCCTAGTAGGCCCAGCCTGTATAAATGCAAGGGGTCCTTCCCAGATGCAGGATCTGGCCTTTCTCTTTGTTGAGTCTCTGTTTCCCATTCCTCCAGCCTCTCTACTATTCTTCCAGTATTCTCCATCTTCTCCATTTACCACTCAGTCAAGGCAGTCTTGCTGATGCTCCTTCTCTGCAGTTGGGGTGCAGGCTGTCATCTCTGCAGGGTCTCTGTGAAGATCTCATTAATCTCGCTTTCATCTTCCCTGATGCTATGCAGTCTGCACACTTATTCCCACAGCTCCTTAATGTGATGATCTGGGTCCTCAACCAGCACATGGCTTGTGAAGGCAAGGACGTGGCCTCCCCACCCAGAGAGAGGCAGCAGCCATTGCCAGCAGCCTGGGACCTGGATGACTGTGTCCTCTCTCCAGAGTTCTGCCCAAGTCAAGGCCTCTGTTGTGGCAGGCATAGCTGTTCCAGACGATGCTGGGGACTGTGCTCTGTGGCTGTTATCAGTCCTTCACTGTATTCACTTACCAGCCCCCTTCCACACACTCTTCTGCACAGATTGATGCTTCTTGGAGCTGCATTCTGGACTGACAGCTATACAGGTCTCTTTGGAGCACTAGCTGAATGGGTGCCTGACACCTCCTAATCAAGAGGCAGCTGAAGATATAGATATAAGCACTTACTGAACAGGAATAGTTGACAGAGGGCCTTAGAAATTGCTAGAGTTGGTAGAAGAAAAAGCCTTGAGTAGCTATCCTTCTCCTAGCAGCATCTGGCACCCTGAAGTTGCTAGAAGAGTTCCCAGAAGTGCCCAAGATCCCAGAAGAAGTTCCCAGAAGACCTAGAAGAAGAGCCTGGAAACTACTCTGCAAACTGTTGTGCCTGTTASCTGCAATCTGGCATATTTTAGTTATTTTTATTTAAGTTAGAGTCACATTCTCCTAGCAATTTCATTCTTTACTTTAAGTCTCTGATTCTTATTGCAATTTAGTCTTGAATTAGGGATTCAATAAAACCTCAAAATTGCATGTTTAACTCAACAGTCTCAAATCTGTTGTAATGTTTCAAAAGTTTCATCCTCTCTTTGAGTTTTTATTGGAAACTGATATCCTTTAAAAGGCTCACTCTCCCTAGGAGATCTGTTTTCCTAAAATATCTGTAGTGCAGTCTGATAACTGCCTTACACCATTTCACTTTTCTAGACTAATACATGTTTCTCATAATTCTGACCCAACAGTATAAAAAAAGAAACCCCCAAACCCTCTTGCTTACTCATTTTATATTTTTAAGTTGATCTGTTCATTCTTACGAAGAGACAAAATTCTTGCTCAAGTTTTCTGCAGCATTTTTGGGGAATTTTTATGGCATTGAAAAGTTTAGCTTATTAGCTATTAGCAATTTAATAACTTATCACTTCATCTTTCTTGTTTTGAGAAGCTGTTTCTTCCTCCATTTCTGGTCCTGTGACAGTTCTTAGATAATGATCTGTGGGGAGCTTGCGTCAGAATATTGTCTTTATAATGCCGAGCAAGCTAGCAAACATAAAAGCAAAGAGGTTACTAAGGAGAGAAAGAGAAAGATCTTAGTAGGCCTATACCACAATAAAAAAAATAGTAAAAATCACAGAATCACAGCATCACAGAATGGTTGAGGTTGGAAGGGACCTCTGGAGATCATCTAGTCCAACCCCCCTGCTCAAGCAGGGTCACCTAGAGCATGTTGCACAGGATCGCATCCTGGCAGGTTTTGAATATCTCCAGAGAAGGAGACTCCACAACCTCTTTGGGCAACCTGTTCCAGGGCTCTGTCACCCTCACAGTGAAGAAGTTTTTCCTCATGTTCAGATGGAACTGTCTGTGTTTCAGTTTGTGCCCGTTGCCTCGCGTCCTGTCACTGGGCACCACTGAAAAGAGTCTGGTCCCATCCTCTCGACACCCTCCCTTCAGATACTTGTACACGTTGATAAGATCCCCTCTCAGCCTTCTCTTCTCCAGGCTAAACAGGCCCAGCTCTCTCAGCCTTTCCTCATAAGAGAGATGCTCCAGTCCCCTAATCATCTTTGTGGCCCTTCATTGGACTTGCTCCAGTAGTGCCACATCCCTCTTGTACTGGGGAGCCCAGAACTGGACRCAGTACTCCAGATGYRGCMTCACCAGGGCTGAGTRGAGGGGGAGSATCACCTCCCTCGACCYGCTGGCAACACTCTTCCTGATGCACCCCAGGATACCATTGGCCTTCTTGGCCACAAGGGCACATTGCTGGCTCAGGCTTAACTTGGTGTCCACCAGCACTCCCAGGTCCTTCTCCGCAGAGCTGCTTTCCAGCAGGTCAACCCCCAACCTGTCCTGGTGCCTGGGGTTATTCCTCCCCAGGTGCAGCACCCTGCACTTGCCTTTGTTGAACTTCATGAGGTTCCTCTCCGCCCACCTCTCCAGCCTGTCCAGGTCTCTCTGAATGGCAGCACAGCCCTCTGGCGTATTGGCCACTCCTCCCAGTTTTGTATCATCAGCGAACTTGCTGAGGGTGCACTCTGTCCCTTCATCCAAGTCATTGATGAAGAAGTTGAGCAGGGATGGACCCAGTACAGACCCCTGGGGGACACCGCTAGCTACAGGCCTCCAACTAGACTCTGTGCCACTGATCACAACTCTCTGAGYTCTGCCATYCAGCYAGKTCTCAATCCWCCTCACTGTCCACTCATCTAACCCACACTTCCTGAGCTTGCCTGTGAAGATGTTATGGGAGACAGTGTCGAAAGCCTTGCTGAAGTCAAGGTAGACAACATCCAATGCTCTCCCCTCATCTACCCAGCCACTCATTCCATCATAGAAGGCTATCAGATTGGTTAAGCATGATTTACAATCACAACACTCCAACAATGCTATATTTTACCCCAGGCCTTAAAAGGTTACCTGCTTAGTACAATTAGATGAGAAGACAGAAAAAAGGCAGAAGGACATGTAGAGTCACAGATTTAGACTCGTGCCTGAAGTTGCAAAGCAATGAACTACACTGCCGAGAGTCACAAAGCAAGTCAGTAACAGATCCAGAAACTGATGTTATATTTTCTGCTTCCAGTACAATGACCTGGTCACTAGATCATATTGCCTTCAAAGTAAATATTTAGACACTTTTTCAGGTTTAAATATAGTTTCCTTAAGCAAAACTAATTTGGGGGTATTTTCAGGTCAAACACCATTTTGCARGTTCTTTTGCTCACAGAATTTGCACATGCAGAAAGATGAATCCTTTAAAGGTCAGGGAAAATACTAAAGAACATACACAGCCATTCTGCAAAGCTGATGCCAAATTGCTGTACATCTTTTCATGAAAAAAAGAAGAAATATTAAGAGTGTTGAGTAATGAAATAGCACTAGAATCAGAACCTCATTGCAGCTGACAGACATAGAACATCTATCCAAATATTCTTTTTCACTTCAGTATTCTTCACAGTTCTAAAAAGGCAGTCCAGCAGAAATGAAACATAAACCTATGTGCTTGGTATGAGAAATGGTGCTTTTGTAAGTAGTGCTTTACACTGGATTTTTCAACTGCATCTTCAGTTATAAAGGTACTTAAAGGACCATATAAAGGGACTACATTAGCAAGGAGCTATGAGAGAACACAGAAAAAATGCTTAGCTTTGGTCATGGTAACTCCACAAGACAAGCACCGCAGACACTACATTAATGGTTTGGGAGGTTTTGTTTTATAATTTATCTATCCAAAGAAGTTAAGCACTGATGCATTCATTTGTTTTCATTATGCTGGTTATGATAAGACTCCTAAAAGAATATCATAGCAATGCCCAGAGTAGTGAAATGTGACACAATAACCAAAAGCACATCTGGAAAATGTATACTTAATATGACAAGTACGCTTAGCCTAGTAAAAGCTTAACTCTTTGGTTTCTCTTCTCTACTGCAATGGTTTCTGCTGATGTGTTAGAAGAATTCTGATTTTATCAGTGCCTCAAAGTGTGCTAATTACCTCATTTTTGAGAAATGTTATATTGTGTTTGGCACCACACTTTAGCATCCACTCTGCTCAGCAGAAATCTTTTGGCAAAGTAGAGTTCTTGCTACATCTAATTAGCATTTCCTCCCATTATAAATAATTGTTCCTCATTTTCTACTAATTCTTTCTAGGCCGTTGATGCATTTCCAGTAACAATAGACAAACCTGAGCAAACTCTTTCATGATCCTTCCATATGTCAACTTTGTTACTGCTGCCACCCACCCAACCCTCTGCCATAGGCTCCGCAGTATATTAACGCTTTTACTTAATGGAAGTTAGATATTAAAACTGTTTGTAAATTCAAGCTGGTGCATAAATGTGGCCATCAGGCTGGTTGGAAAAATGTTTCATGCTGAGAATATGGTTGCCCAGATTGTGCTTGTATCTTCTTTGGATAAGGCTTTGATTTCTGGGTGGAATTTTGAGCTATTACTTGTTGATATAATGGATAGGATTTAGTTCAAGAGGAAGACACCAAAGGTAGTAACTATATATGAGCTAGGTGTTTAAGGGAGTAGTCAAGGGAGATATGGTCAATACAGTCAGAGTTGTTGAAAGAGTTATTCAGGTAACCAGCCAGTAAGGGTGAGTGCCTGGTGCTATTTGAGATGTCTTGGTCTGGCCACCCACTGTTCTCCAGAAGGTCACAGATCTCCTTTGAGTCCTGTGTCATATCTGCCATGCAGATCTCTCAGATAACCAGGGCATCTGGAATGAAGCTAGAAGTCTATGTTTGGGAACAGAAAGTAGTCAACCTTGGTGAGCGGAATCAGTTTCCAGGTTGCCCTGACCCTCAACTGTCGTTAATTTGTCAGGAGCTTAGATAGAGCTCTGGACACATATATTTGGATGTTATAATCTTAAACTGAAACTACACCTATTGACCTGACTGGCTTGTGATTTCAGACTGAGAGATTCATCTCCCTCTGTGACACTGCTGTATTTGATAACATTTCTGTCACCATGATGCCACAGGGAGGTTATTACCAAAGCATTCTTGAGTGAAGACCTTGCATTTCCTACTCTCCCCTCACCTTGTGACAAAAAGACCATTCTTTTTTGTTGCTGAGATAGAGTATGAAACTCTTCTTCTTTCTCAGGATGATTAAGAGGTAGAGGTAGATCTGGAGTCTAGGACCTGGCAGAACTCAGCTCAAGTTACTGCTCTCCAAATAATTCCTGGATGATTATATATATGTTACATAGCTTCTCAGTGCTTCACTGGACTCTGACAGATGGATACCAGTGTGATGAATTATCAGAAATACAAGGCAGAAATTTGGTCATATGAGACTTTTTGCTCTTTACTATTCCTGGAGATATGAAACAGGAAAAAGATACACTTTGTTTTTTAATGTTATAAATGAATTGTCTTGCATTAAAATTATTACATCAAAAGTATCTGGAATCCCAGGCAGGCATTTCTAATAGTAGTTAGGAAAAAATAAGTTATACTAAATGTTTCAAGCTTAACTATATAATGTTAGGAACCAAGATAAAATTATAATGGTGTAAATGTGCATGATAATGGTTCAGCTTCTATACACTGTCATTCTTTGATTTATTTGGTAAAATAAACATCAGTCAAAACAGTAAAGTTCTACTACTTTGTTGAGTAATGGATGGAGCACCGCCACTGAATAAAAGACTTTTAGAATTCAAATTGGAATTTATCTTCTTAATCAAATCTGTACACTGCAGAAGAACCCTGAGTGTTGAGTGTCATCAATTCTGTTGTGCAATGAAGGACAAAGATGGTGAATTTCCTAAACTTATATTTTGTTCTCTTTGACACATGCATTTGTACAGCCTATCTCCCTGGTAAAATCTAGCTCTTATGCTAATATATCATATTGTCATTTCTGCTTTTTTGATAAATGTGAACACTGTCTCGGTGAAAAGGTAGATATGTTCCAGTCAACCCTTTAAATGTAGTCCATTTCCTAGAACTGAAAGAGTCTTTCAGAAGGTAAGTTGAGGGTGKTTTTTTTATTGGTTTCTTCTAAATTCTTTCTCAGTCTTGGTTGTATAACTTTTGTCGTTGGTAACATTTGCCATCATTAACTTCAGTAAGATTTCCCCATCTTTTCTCAGGCTGTTCAGTAATCATGTTGTGACTGTCTCTGCTGGCACATTCTGTTCTTAATTAGATTTACAGATATTTTGACTCATTCTACGGTCTCACTAATGCCTCTTTCTGGCCTGTAATGATATTTTGTCACTGGTGTGAGCGTCATTCTCTTTTTGACTTTTCTGAGCATTTTGAAGAGTCTAGAAATAATAATTCTTTTTTTTTTTTTTGTATATTGCAGATGGTTCCACTCATTTTTTGTTTTTCTCCTTATGAGCTTGCAAACGTCACTGACGATTTTTCCTTCATTCTTCCTTATTTTATCCACTCCTTTCCTTGGCGTGGACTTTAATGAGGACTTTACTTAGTGTGGCTTCATTGGCCCTTCTTGGTAATTTTCACTGCATTTCAAGTCATTGACTCATTTCCTTCAGAACAAAACTGAATGCACACGTGTATGATTGTCTAAGGTCCCTTAGTTATCACGTTTGAGATCTACTATTGCTGCTTCGTTATTTGCCACTGCCTCTTATTTGAGAACTTACTACTACAACAGGAGTGGGTCAAGGCACTCTCGTGCCCTGCAAGGCACTCCCATGCCCTAAGACCTTTCATATTTGCAGTATGCTTTTTGCTGCTGTGCTTGCTAGGACTGGTTGCTCATAATCTTTTTTCCTACATTTAGATGAGTAGTTACACTGACTGCCTGTTAGACATGGAAACAAATAATTAGGCAATAACCACAAGTAGTGGAAATAAAAGAAATCTCATGAGTTGGCCTGTTCTTAGGGAAGTACAACTCAATTTTACAGCTGTGAACATTATGACTATTTTACAGCATTTACTCATATGTCCTAATTGTTCTGTGGCTAGCCCTGTGTCATAACAGCCTTAAAGTACTGCCACAGGATGACTCTGAGGAAATAATGATAGCAATCTAAAATGTGACTAACTAGTAAAATTTGCCTTCTGAACTTTCTGAGATGTTAAATTGGACTCTTCCCTTCGATAAGTTATTGCAGCTCAGATGAAATCAAGGACCTGTGGCAATTCAAAGGAGCTGAGAATTATTCCCATTGTATTCAAACAATGGGATGACAGTTCTTAACATTAACATAAATAAATATGTGCTTCAATTCAGAAGAAAGAAAATTGGATGAGATGAATCACATCTCATCTAGATGAACAACATCTACTCTTGCAAAGACAAATGATGTTTTAAAATTTCTTGTATAAACATGTAAAGGAATACCTGTAGCTACAGTATAGGCATCAGTTTTGGACAGACTGGGTATACATATAGTAATAAAACTAGTGATGATACTTTATACTTATTTAACACCTTTCATCACAAAGTACATTATCAAGCACTAATTATTTGAGCCTTAGAACATGTCTGTAAAAGACTATTATACCATTGTACAGATTGCACACAGAGATTAAATGGCTTGGGTTAGGCCACACAGCGAGTGAGTAGTGGAGCCAAAAGGAGAGCATGAGTGTTGGCTTCCAGCCCCATGCTCTAACTACTGGACTTCACTTCCTTAATACTTAATTCCCATATTGCTTCTCTAACAGCAGTACTGAAACTATTGAACATTTGAGCATTTAATAAAGTTTGGTGTACAATCCAACTGGTCGTGTTCCTTCCTCCTGTCTCCTTTACGACATCACAAAATATTTTTATTGCATTTTTAGGGGCCTCATCTTACAGATTGCTCCAGGTCGCCTAGCCCTGGTGGGGAGCAGTCTGACATTGTGTTGCTCCTATCCCCTGTCCCCAGTATACAATTGCTGGCTGCTCTTGCTGTTTTGCCTTGATAGCTTTCTTCATGGCCTCAGTGCTATGCCCTTAGCTCTGTTGTGTGAGTGGCTGGACCAATTTGTGCCTAAGTAATTCCAGCTATATGCTAGTTAATGTGAAACAGATGTTTCCCAGGCATTGGCAAAAGCTTTCAGTCCTGCTGTTCTTGTAGTTTACACAAGCAGATGTTCAGGTAACTGACATATTTGCTAGTCACAACCTTCCTTGAGTTTTGTGCTGTGACTTTTGTGTACATGTGCCCACGTGAATGTGAACAAGTGAGGCAGGAAGAAGAAGGAAGACAGAGAGTGGGTGGCAGACCAGTGAGGAGAGAGAACAGTACTCTGAGCATCTGCTGCTCTCAGCAATGAATGAARTAAATGCTGCTCTTGTGTGCTGCCTCTAGCATGTCCTGTAATTGCCAGATACCGCTCAGTGGGAAATCACTCTCTCCACTAATCCTCACAGGCTGCTATGAGCACTCACTTGCTACGCTGCCCCGCGGTATTGACAGCATTGCATAGGTTCTGTTTCCTGTGACTTGAATAACTTTTTTAAACTCTCTGTATTTCATGCTGCTCCTTGTATGTTCAAAAAGCAATATAAAATAACATTAGCAAAGCCAACATGATGTTCATGAAATAAGGAAAAACAAGCAAGAAGAATAAAGGTAGGAAGTACTGAAAAAGCGTGTCTTGCATGTTGCCTCTTTGTACTATAGAAACTGGGGGTGTGACTGAATATCCAAACCACCTACACTCCTGAGATGCCACCCAATCGCTGTGTGTATGCTTTGCAGAACTCCTCCCCTCTCCTTTTGGCCAAGCAGAGTCCTTCAGAGAAACTGCCTGTTCTGGATCATACAGACTGTAACATATAAAAGCTGTTAGCAGCTCCTGTGGCCAGAAGCTTCAAAACCGGCAGAGTTTTGTTCTTTGGGGGTTTGTAGTAAGAGACACGCCTTCACAAAGGTTCATATCACCACATAGGAGAATGCTATATATACTGGAAGAACAATAGACTGTATTCTTTTTTGATATTATCCAGAGGTAAGCCATTCAGCTCAATAAGCTTGCTTTGCATGCAGTTTTATCGATGCTCATCACATTTTGCTGAACTTAAGGTTCAAATATTATTTCTAAGATGTCCTCCTTTCATGCTTTATATGTTTTTTGCCTACTAGTTTATCTGTGTGGCATTATCAAAACAATCCAGGCATATAGGAAAGGCATAACCTGGGATGTATTTTTCATTTTCAGCACATAACATTCTGTGAGGTTTCTAGCAGTCTCCCCATTTATGATATACAGTGTCATTTATGCAATTATCTTCTGTGATAGCACTCTCACTATTTCAGGAATACTAGCTTTGATCATGGCATTCATGCTATAATGATACTTCATTTGGTATGTTTGTAGTAAGAGCATGTTATCATTTAATCATAATATGGATAGTAAAAATTGTTCAGTAACACGTGTTCTGACTGGACTGTTTTTTAAAAGTGGGCTGATGGACAGAAATCATTTGTCTGATCATAGTCTGCCAATTCACTCAGTCTTGCTACCCAGATGTACAGAATCACACCTCTGAACATCTTCTTTTCTACAGATCTGTTTTCCACTGTCCTGACTTAAAGCAGAACATCTCAGTGGCCTTTCTCCTTTGGCCCCAAAATGACAGTAATCTCTGCAATCAGTTGTGCTTTCTTATTTTCCATTCTCTGTGAAACAAGTGCAATAGCATTACCCAACTCCACTGACCTACTCCTGTCAAACAATAATTTCACTGACATTGAGACGGCTTTGGCAGCTCATCTGGACTCTGCAAAAATTCCCAAAGCCAGGAGGAAGCGATACATTTCACAGAATGACATGATTGCCATTCTTGATTATCACAATCAAGTTAGAGGCAAAGTCTTCCCACCTGCTTCCAACATGGAATACATGGTAAGTGAACTTTGTTTACTTCAGAGAAGGGTAACGTTTTAGAACTGCTGGAATACATAACAAAGTATAAATCAGTGATTTCATTTTCTTAAGTTGAGCAAACTGTGTGTTTGGGGATGTTAGTTAAGTACACAAACAATTTTTAACTATTGCTTCTTACTAAAATGTTCTTTCAGATTTTAAACTGAATTAACTTAAGGAAGCAAAACCTAAATGCTAAATTCTGAACCTTTTATTCACCTTGTTGAATTTTTATTTCCATGAATGGTCCCAATGAAGCTGTTGGGGCCCAAGTAAATGAAGTTGCGAGTTAACTGCTTGTTGACATGAGGAAGGTTATGTGATTACAACATGTGATCACATGTGTTTGAGGTGCTAGTCATTAGTAGTCCCATTGCAAAACTGTTATGGAGTATGCTGAAAGTCATTGCCTTGATGTACCCAAAAAGGTGGCCAAAGAACATTGCTAAATATTTTCACACGTAGCACTTTCAGAGAGAATCTGGTAAAACTGTATTTAGAAAGTAATTTGTCTGATGGACAGTTTGGCTCATATTCATGTGTTTTACTTACTGCATATTGTTTGCATGCAGCTAATAATTTTAATTTCTGGTCAAATACAATACTTATTTTAAATATTTATTTTCCATGTGGAATTTCAGTCTGCTTAACATGCTCTGTTTGTGGTCAGTACCTTTTCCCTTTACTGGCAAATGCTCTTTATGTGAATTATCTGTTCCTGCAGGTATGATAAACGTTATTCACGCAGGGTGATTTCATACTTGGCACTAAGATAATAGCTAAGCCAGTGTGTTTGCTGCTTTATGTTCCAGCTTTGAAGGTATGCGTACTGTGGAGCTCTAATGTTAAAAATAAGTTGGCTAAGCAAAACTTTTTGTACCTTCTAAGTAAGGCATTCACAGTCTTTTAAAAGCATAGACAAGTTGTGCTAGCAGCATAATATCTGCTTAAAGTCACAGAGCATCTCAGATGACAACAGACAGTTAACAGGTTCAAGAAACAGGACACCATCAGCCTGACATAAAAAGGGGATAATAGTAATAACAAATCCTCCACTTTAGCGACTACTGACTAACAGTTTGGACTTATTTCTATCACAGATGTTACCTGAATCTGGATTTGATCATACAATCTGCTTAGCATGTCCCAGCAGCACCTCAAAGAGCTGAGTGCACTCACAGCTTTGCAGGATGAAGGCCTGCAGCCATACCGTAATCTGAGTTTGAAGTTTGGTTAAGTGGAAAGGTCAGAGATAGAAAAATAGAGAGGTCAGAAGTCAAGCTCAGTCATCATTTTCAGTGCTGAGCTCTGTGCTGACGTTTCCTTTGATTCTGCATAAATAAACTTTGTTGTAATGTCTGAGGGAATGCAGCCTACCATGCCCTTCCTTTGGCTTATGTTTTTTAGAAATGTACTCTTGTAGTTTGCTTAAGTGAAGCCAGTACCCTGTCGTATTCCCAAGAGTTTTGTAAGAGCAATGCTCTTAGCCAGTTCAGTAAAAAGACTTTGAAAAGAAGAAAACCTTCCCTGATTAAATCTTTTTTTAATATACCCATATGCATAAACTTCCATGGTATCATCTACATTGGCAGTAATCACAAGGACAAGGTTTACAGCTTTCTTTCAAGTTTGGTTCCCAGCTCTAATGTACTTTATTCTTGCTACAAATTTCGGAGCACCACCTAAAGTGACTTCAGGTACGGATGCAGAGTTTACAACTTGAACCTGGATCTTCAAGTGGCAGTTAAGTCAGTTGCCACAAACCTTGTTGCAGAATTTAGTCAATCTGTGTTTCCTCATGAAACTTCATGGAGCAAAGAAAGTCCAGAAGGCAACATCACCCATAGCTTTCTCTGCCATCTGGTTTGTAGCGATGGCAGCCTCTCTTTAACTTTTCAGTTGTGTGGCTACGGAAAGGTTTTGATAGGAAGGTTTTGAAGATGGTATAGTGTTGGTAGGCCACAGACCGGGGACCCCTGCTATCAGCAATGACCATTTGAACTTGGCTGGATGCTGAATCCATTCTTTTGTCTCTATAATTTCAGAGTATGGCACTACATCTGTTGTATCTTACAGGGACATAAGATCTCTGCTATTTTATATAAAAGTTGTTGTATCATTCAATATCCCTTTCCATAAATAAGATAACAAGCATATCCTTATCACCAGAAGACAATGTACGCTGTGCTGAATGTTACAGAATGTGTGTTCCTGTCTTGAAAATTATGGAAAAATATACTTGTAGTGATGAAAGTGACCTTTCTCATTCACCTAACAATGATTAAAAAGGTTGTTACAAGTTAGAGAAGCTGGAAGTAGCTATCGATGTAGTAGATTTTGGAAACTGCTTGTAAGTACATTGAAATAGAGCACTAAGCAATTTGGAAACACAAGAAAAAGATATCTTCCTTTCTCTATCCACAGTCAGGCTAAATTGTGTTTTGCTCCATTTTCCTAATTCAACTAAGTTTTTCTCATAAATGACTGTATCTCATTCTCACCTCTGCATATTTCCATTTTCTTTTTCTCTTTCACTGATAAGAGTTTTGAACTTAACAATATGGTTTGGTTCTTATGATTCCAGTTCTCCACACCTGACCTTGTTTTTGCTTTTCCTCTTGACGCATTCTATTCCATCCCTTGAAACAGCCTGCTTTTCACATGCTCAGTGCATTTATAGATATTTTGAATTCCTTGGGCATTATTCTGTCTGCCCTATGGAGACATCTATTGCCTTGAAAGTTGTATGCTCTAGGACTTCTGATGAGAGGTCTCAAAGAATGGCTTTGAGTGGCAGAGGGTGTTCAAATGAGCACTGCAGTAACAGAGTTGGGACAGTGTCTTACTTCAGTTCCAGAGAGGTGGATGGAGTGCTGTTCCGATCTTCTGTTGTATACGGTCCCTGATGCTAAGTGGATTGCTGGGGAGTCAAAAGCAATTATGTGAGACATTGTTCTGTTGTGAAACCCTAGCGAAAGGAACTGGCCCGTGTTATGCACAATGGGTCAATGAGACTTTGAATAATCTTTCTCTTAGGATGTTAGTACCCTATGAGTCACACTTAAAGTAGTCCTCTTTTTGGTGCTGGTGCCAGTATTGCTGATGCCTTCAATTTTAAGTTTGATTGAAAGGGCAAATCTAAAGTCACTGAGTATGGCAAGTAAAAGAAAAGGGAAGCAAGAACTTTCAGGCCTATATTGTATCAGTAATGACTTTTGCTTTTAATAAAAGTCTTCTTATTATGTATCTTTCATGCCTTCTCAGCCTAAGACTATCATTCTCAATTCTCTGCTCTTCCTTCAAAAGCTGGTACCATACACACAGAAAGAAAGAGGACACCATCCTTTTGATCTGGCAGAGGCTGGATTAAAATCATCCACTTAGCTTTGCACACTTTTTCTGCAGAAAGCAAAAAGGTTCCATAAAATTCATGATTCAGAAAACCTGAGGTGTAAAATTTCCTGCAGCTGTCTAGTGTGAGAGGTATGTAAATCCTCAAATCCAGGGGAAGTCTATAAACAAACAAATCCCTTTCTCTGAATGCTAATTCTGCACTGTAGAAGCCTGTGTTACCTTTCTGGAACATCTCAGCTACTTGATAGGCCAGTAAAGACTTTCAGTATCCTGCTGGCTGAAATCTGAGTCTCTGAAAACATATCATTTAGTACCCATTGGTACTATCTGTAGGATACCAAAACATTCTTTAAAGAAATATCTGTTATGGTGAGAAACAACTGTTATTTTTACCTTCTCTACAATTATTCTCACTTGAGGCCAGTTTCTTAAAAGTCCATGTGTTCTTTCCACATAACCCATGTTGCTATGTGCATGCAGAACCTAGTTTGAGTGTACATACATGAATGCTGATCACAGTTTTGCAAGTGCCAAGAAGAAGCAACAAATAGATGGACCTAAATGAGCATTGGACACAGTCCTGCATGGGATTCCCATAGGCAAACTAGGGAAATAGATGGTAGCATTCTAAGGAGATTTTCATAAATTGTTAAAGAGCCATACTGAAAGAGGAGCTGTGAGTATTTCACTGCTAACTGGCAGAGCTTATCATGTGGGGTTCTGCAAGGATGAGTCCTGAGTCCAGTACATAGTAGTAGACTGGCAGTAGCAAGTGTAAAGATGGGGCAGGATTACACTTTTTTTTTTTGTTCAGTAATTACATAAATACACTTTTATATTTGTGAAAATCTAGCCCTTGGAATATGTCACTTTGTAGAACTCAAGGTAGTGAAATATTCCCAAACTACCAAGAAATAGCTTGGATACCCAGGACTATTTTCATGGCAACATAGTTTACGATAGTTTACCATGAGCTGGTAGCAGAAGATGTGGAAGGGAGTGGACAAGTTGAGCTTATTCATCTTCACTAGTAAATCCTACTTGAAAGACTGTGATAAAAGGAACAAAAGTAATTCCTGTAGTCACATGAGCTAAGAAAAGTCATAGCAGAAATCTATTCACTCTTTAAGGCCCAAGAGCCACTTTGAGCTGAGGTGAGTTCAAAGATGACTTTGGAGGTAACAAGTTTGGAGATGTTGATTCCTGTCCACAAAAACCTGCAGACAGCTTACAAAATCAATTCAGAGAAACAAGAAAATAACCCACTTAGTGGTCACAATACTACCAGCTGTATTGCAATTACAGTCCTAATGTGAAACTCTTGATAAAAGTTTCTGGCTATCCAGATGATCTTTAAAATGCTCTGTGAATATGCAATAGGTGATTGACAAATGATGATAGACAAATGGCAAAAAAGTGTTTTCTAGAAATTTCAGTTTTTCCAGAGTCTTATTTAATACCTGAAAGCCTTTCATATGGACATGGAAAAAGTGAGTTAATATGTTTTGTTCTCCAATTCAAAGCATTTCTGATAAATACTAAGCTTCTCAAGTTGTTTACTTACTTTTGCTGTTGTCATGTTATGTTTCTTACAAACCTTTCTAAATCTTAGAGGACGTTTTGTTCCTTGAGTTGTTTGCCCTGGCTGATTTGCACGGTCCCACTGAAATCATCTATGTCTGTGAGTAAGGATTGCAGGACTTGTTCCTTCAAGATTTATGTCTAATGAGTTGGATAGGATCTCTTAATACATATAGTTTATGAACGCCCTATTGCAGGACTTCCTTCTACATTAAATACATATGGTTTTCATCTTGTCTGCTCCTGAAAATATATAGTGATGCTGTCTCAGTCACATCTCTTGGCAAATATTTTACCTTAGGAATAGAAATGATTTCCAAATGTCTAACCTAAATATTTCTCTCTAAAACTCAGATAATTAATCTTTATATGCACTTTTTAACTGCCTAATAGAATTTCTCTTCTTGATTAATTTCACACATTAACCTTTACATATTTTCTGACAGTTTTCTTGGCATTAAGATGTATGTATGCATATAATGTTTCCTTAATTTCCATATATGTGCCTTCCAGTACTTCTGTATGTTGGGGCAAATTACAGTTACACTCCATTTACAGCTCCTTTAGTAGATCAGTGAAGTCAGTTAAGAGTCAAAGAAAATTAGGCCTGTCATTTTAACTATAGATGTTTAAAGACACAAGAGCCATAATGCAATGGAGAATTTACTCTAGAAGGTACTGGCAGCCTACATGCCCATTGAATTGTAGTGTTCCCTTAAATCCTATATACATGGTGAAGGTTGAAATAAAGTAATCAGAAGATGAGTGCAGGTGCAGAAATCTGAATATGCTTTTCATCATGCCAGAGCACAAAATAAATCTAAGTATAGCCTATCCAGTCTTCTGGGAAGAGGAATATCGAGAAGCTCAGAGCTCCCTCAGTGTAATTCACCTATCTCAATTTGCCATAACTTTTTGTTTGCTCTACATGGGGGATTCACAGCAAGTGAAGTGAAAACAAATGAGAGGGGTTTAATAATGAGATGTGTTTACTGGCTCCAGTTTCTCCCTCCTAAACCTCGTGTCTATGTTTAGACAACTGAGTCACATCCTTTCTGTCTATTGCCATAACCCACCAACCAGCGTGTTTGAAGATCATAGGCTAGTGAGTTCTGGAATATTATTCCTTTCGGAAAATTAGAAGAAAATAGAAAGAACTGAAGTGGTTTACATGAGTAAAGTTAGGGAGTTTCCATCTGCATGACTACATTGTGGAATGAAAGGAAGCAGTTGTTTTACCTCAGCTTTTACCTTTTTTTTTTTATGCTTAGCCTTTGCCCATGATGGAGACAGAACATGGTAACTGATAGAGTAGCTGAAAGTCAGCCTGAGTAGCTGGAGTTTACATGATAGAGTAATCCAGTTCTCTTCTGCCGGACAGATGAGTTTACCCACTTATCTATTTCCCACTGCACTGCTGTCAATAACGCAATGCAGTACTAATCAGTGGTTATCAATGAGGTGCAGAATGCTGCCAATTTTTTGAACAGAATTTCAGCTACACAAGGTTAGGAGCCACTGTTCAATCTCAGAAACAGATCTGGTGTTCAGCTAGGTTCAAATCAAAGTGGTTATGTCAAGTACAAAAGCTGTAAGTTCAGAGTGATAGAAGACTGGTTTAAGAAATGAACAGAAAGGACCTTTCCTGGAAAGCAGCCTTTGAAAAATCTGAAGAACTTCCCCAAAAGTAATATTGTCAGGAATGACTGAGTTAAACTTGCTTTGGTATTAGAGTTCCTTTCCCTTGTTTTAGGCATAAGTATTTTTAAACATCCATTTTGATGGTGTTTTAAAAGAGAATATTTACATTATTTAAATTTAGTATTAGCAGAAACCCTTCTAGGAGTTTAAGCAAACAAAAAAACAACCTAGTAAAGTCTCTGATAGAAAATCAGCCTGCCCAGAGCCCTTGGAATTAGACATTCCTTTATTATTAAATGTAGCACCTCTTGAACTTCTTGGCTAAAAACAGAGACAGGGCATTTTTCACAAGAATTGTGATCCAAAGTACACAGTACTTAGTTTCATACATGAATGGAGATGATAGTAACCCTAAACCTCTTAACATTTTTGTTCTCTTTCCATATCTGAAAAGGAGAATAGGCTATTCAAGTCTATGGAAATGTATATCCTAAAGACAGTAAAAGATGGAACTGCCCCAGGATAACCACTTGCTTGCCTTTTGGATACGGACTACTGTCATCACCACAGGCACCTCCATGTGCAAATGCATCCCTAGGTACTCTGTGATGGGGTCCAAGGTCTATTTTAGTTCAAATGAGAATGACTGTTTTTTTTCATCTCCATCTGTACAGGCTTATCTATTAACTTGTATCAGGACAACACATCTTATATTGAGCCTTCTTATTGTGAGAATAAAGAATTCTTGTTCTTATTCTTTATCCTGCAGAAAAAAGAAGCTGCAAGGTATTTTTGTTTGTGCCATGCTGCCATATCTTTCAGGTAGAACTACTTAAAAAAAATAAGTATTTTCTTTGAAAAATTTTAAAGGAATTAAGAACTGTTTTTGTTTTAATGAAAAAGTCAGTGATTAATAATAAAAAAGTAAAGAATGTGGACTTCCTCCTAGAAGAGGAACAAAACATTGCACAAGAAACAAATTTTCCATTCACATTTTGTGTTTTTGAGAAAAGGCAATTTGCACTGATCATATTTAAATTGAAAGAGGTCAGCCACCTTCATCGTCAGACCAATGACAAATTGTCAGGGTGACATGGAGCTTGACAAAGTTAGGTTCTTTTTGTTGCCACTTCTGAGATAAGCTCTTGCCAAATAAAATATGCCTTGCAGTAGGTTAGGAAAGCACTGAATACTTTAAGATATGTAGCTCTGATATTTAACTTTTCCAAAAGATAAACAAGTAATAACATATCAGGGAAGCTTATTGTTATTAAATTTGACAGCCTACCAATTTTCTTTGTTTCTTATTGTTTAAAAGCTTGGTGCCAAAGATGAAAAGAAATGCAGACAATCCTTGGAAGAAACAAATTGACTATTAGCAGCAGTCAAGCTTCAAATGGTAGGAGTTTGAATTTGGACAAAATAGATGCCCAGAAATATAAGCTTCTATATAAAATGACTTGAATTTTCATAAGAAAAGAATTTTTGACAATAAGATTTTTTGGACATCTATCTGGTGATGCCCAGAATATAAAACAGACCTTCTAATGTTGAGCGTTTCAGAAGTGTGGATCAGATGTTTGGAGGTTTGGATATAGGAGAGTAAATTGACTGTAAAACATTGCACAATTTTACTTTGAGTTGCAGCATAGTATTGGACAGGCAGTTTGATATATTAAACCCATATTTATTTGCAAAAGAATAAATTACAGAACAGCAATCCCCATCATGATTTTTTTCTCTAGATGATAGACTTTGGGAATTTGCTGTGTGACCTTTCTAATTAGTACCTAATGCACTAGGGAAAGGATTTGCATATGCAGTGGGCATCCATCAAAGTATGCACAGTAAGATTTCTAACAGGTGGCAGTTGAGAGCAAAAAAAATTCTTAGAGAGAGAGAAATGGCCTAGAATCCAAATGATCTCACAGCCCAAATAAATACATAACATTTGCCAAATCTGTCTATAAATTCCAATGAGATCATATGTTTTCACCACACAGTATGTATTGAAAAAGGCGAAGGCAAAGAGATGAGGCTCCTTCAGTCACTCTGCTGAAAAAGCATGCAGGAAGAAGGGCTGGTGGTTGTTTCACTAAGCTTTGTGCCAGATTTGGAGTGGGGGGAGTGGGGGTGTCCTACCGAAAATCTCTGAGTGTTAAAAACATATAGGTTCCACTAAACAAAAGACCAGGAGAAAATCTGCGCAGGGGACTTCTGCCTACCCTACATATTGCTGTGGGATTTCAGAGAAAAGGCTACTGCATGTGCAAACAATAAGGCTGGTGCAAGGCTGCACGCTGAATGACCCCGAAGGACAAGACCTGCATATTGGGGGAGTAGCAGCCTATATCTGCTAATCTACTCTGGGACTTACACTAGCACCTGTGGAGTCCCACTGCACAGATGGGCTGGACACTTAGCATTTCATTCCCCAGCATCCCAAAGTTTTTCTCACAGGAAGAAGTTGCTTGACTCCAGGCTTTTTTCTTCCCTACTTGTTGGTGTTTTGGAAATAAGTGCTTTTGATCTCCAGTTGGACAAACAAGCAAAAGCACAGGGCTAATGGAGAATAAAATCAGAAATCTGAGGTAAAAAGCCTGAATTTTTGATTGATCACTGCTGAAAGTAGGTCCTGCTGGCCATCTTTCTGAGGGCCATAGGAACCATTATGATTTTGTTTGTGCTGTCGGTAAAAAATAACAATCAGATGACACTAATATGAGACTACAGTAAGCATATTAATGACGAATAAGATCACAAAACTGAAAAACAAATTGGCATTTTCTATTATTACTGTTGCAAATTACCACTTATTGCATCTATATTCAAGCTGCATATCCCAACATTTCATTTGCAATCTCATCATGCAATTATCGTCATGTGAATCAGCTTTTGAAGAACAGAGTTGTTGATACAGCTTTCTTCAGCTGTTCACTCTCAATTTGTGCTAAAATCTGTACTGGGTGCCTAACAGCCCGACTGGATGATTGTTGGCAGCCAGCTGTGGGACTAGTTAAGTCACGGCTCTCTTGGCGTCACAGGCAGCAGCAGGCATGTGCGACAGCCCACGCCTGATGGACACTCTAGGGTATTAGGAGGTTCTTGAGTGACTGGGAGGTACATATTTTGCTCTCTGGTTTATGCAGCACTTTTAAACTACTGGATTTACCACTGAGAAATATGTAGCACCTTATCCTAGCTGATACCTTGTATTTGTAAAAGGCCCACAGTATTTTAGGCTAAACTACTGAGGGCTGCTGCTAGTATTTAATGTTCAGAGCAATGCTCTACCGAAGTTCTCTTGTACCCTTGTGCAAGTGAGGGGAGCTTCATTGCTACTGGCAATAAAACTGAGACAGGAAAGATTAAGGATTATGATAGCAAAAGAAGAATGGAAGCACACTTCTCTACTGCTTGAATGTTTTAAAATGCTCATTAGCATCATGTTGTCATCTRCCCTAAACCCATTAGGCTCCCAGTTTAAAAGCACATCTTTATGAGTTCCCCAGTTAGCCCATCTCATCTAGCTACAGAATCTGTCTGTTTGCAACCTCAGGGAAGCAGAGCTCCTATTTTTCATGTTTTTAAAGTTTTCTTCATGACAATGAGAGCTGTAAACTTAAATACTTCTAAAAAATCTTCCCATTTATGCATACATATCCTCATAGAATGAGAAGAGTATTAATACAGTGTATCATTAAGTATTCTGCTTAGTTTGTCTGTAGACCACAAGTTCTTGCTACTTGTTAATAATAATAATTAATAACTTTCAGAATCTTTGGAGACAAGAAGAGAGCTCTTTGCTTTGGTAATGACTTTTTGCTCTCATATGACAAGGCGTGTGTAAAAATATAACAATACTAAGATCAAGAATTTTCCCCTCATATTTTCTTTGTCTGTGGAAATTTATGTTCTGAACTGCAGGGAAGCTATCTGCTTGCTGTATAAGGAAAAGAGAATTATTTTTGGCTGTGAAAATCAGGAAATTAGGAAAAATCTAAATGAAAAATGTTTCAGTTTTCCCATAAGAAGTCTTTTTTTGCTAAATAATCTTCCCCTCAGAATAATGTTTCTTCATTTTTTAAACACTGTATAATGAAGAACCTGACTATCAAAGGATAGGCTGATTTTTTTTTTCTCATTCCCCAAATTTGCCAAGTATAATGGATCTTGAGTCTGACTTCTTCCAAATTCTGAACTTTAAGAGCAACTTAGACATGAATGGAATTTAAGATGACAGTGTCAGTTGTTTTTTTTCAGCTGTGGCATCCCCAATGGGGACAATTTAAAAGTGGTTTTTAAATCTACCTTTTTATCTCTAAAGATGCTACTAGTTTAAGTGTGTGTTTTACTTGAGATGTGTTGCACTACTTGAAATCAGTGCTTTGTTATCTGCCCAGAAGAAAAGTGAAATAAACATTTTAACTGCATGTACTTTATTTTTACCTTTGGAGTAAGTAATTTTCATCCCCCTCCCCCCCAAACCCAGAACAATTGTAACATCCTTCTGAAGGGAGACAAATAAATACAGTAAAGTGTTGACAGATCTGCTGATGAGTTTGGAAGAAGCCAGCAGTTGCTTTCCGAGAAAAAAAAAAAGAAAAAAAAGAGAATCAGAGCACGTTTTGCAGAATTCAAGAGTCGGATCATAAATCTCAGGATAAGTATCAGCAACATGGAAAGTGAAAATTATGAATCTTCTTTCTTTTTTATTTTTTTCTTTGACAATGTGTTGAAGAGACGTAATAAAAAAGGATCTCCATTTTGATGTAATTTACTGAGTGGCTGTGGATTTTTTCTTCTGGTACAAGATTATGTAATGTTGAAATTCTGTTTATTTTTCAGATAGGGAGGAGATATTCTTTTGAAGAAATGGGAAACAAGTCACTCATACTCTAGTATATATAAAAACACTTTAAGAATAAAGCATATTAACACTTGCAGAGGTGGGATTTATCTGTTTAATTTAAGAAAAGCGTCCATCAAGGGCCAATGTGAGGTTCCAAGACCTTCATCTTTTTCTTTCTTGACTTAGTAAGCCATGCTTTGGGTGATCTGGAACACCCCAGAACACATTAGCATCACTCAAAGTATGAGGGAAAGCCTTGATAGAGAGTGAGGAAATGCCCTCTTCCTTTTCTTTTTACCAAAATATTTAAAAAGTTCTCTCTACAGCAATGGAAAACCTGCAGGCATGTGATCAAGAAACTAAACTAATAGTCACACATGGCTACTTTTTCTGATACAGCTGTCCAGCCTATTTCATCAAATTATCATCTTTCATTAAATGCACTTGTGTAAATGTTTTGTGTTTTTAGCTCTTCCAACTCTGGAAAAATCTGTCAGGATATGACCTGATGGAGTCTTTTCTCCAAGTGTCAGAGGTCCTTTGGACGGTCAAGCTGCGTTCTAAGAGAGATATACACTGCTCCCTGCAGCTTGYTGGACTGCAAACTCTGGCATCTCAAAATGGCAGCTTAAGCCTCAGTGGTTTAATATTGGTTCCAGGCAGAAATGTGGTGCTCCTACCATGTTACTGAGACAGTCAAATTTAAGAAAAAAACAAAGTCATGAGCTCCACTGGTAGCCAGAGGTCCTGAAACAGACCTTGCACAAGAGAAAAACTTATTTTCCTAATCTGTATGTACTTATTATACAGTATAAGTAATACTTATTATACAGTATAAGTAATATGAAACTGGACTACAAGCACTCTAGCCTGTTGTACAAGGAAACTAAGAGGTGCTCCACCAAAAGTCTTTAAGGAGGCTCTGACATTAATTATTTCACCTATAGGTAGTTACACTGAAGATCTACAGTGAATACAAGGCCTTCTTGTATTAATAAAGATAAAGAACCAAAACGGCACATGGTCCCTTAATGCCATCAAAATCCTGAGGCCTGATGTTTGGTTTAACACCAGCACTGTGCTTCAGACTCTGAGAGTGTTGCTTTTAGTACCTGCTCTGTTTTAGTCAGTGT
Organism: Apteryx rowi; assembly: GCF_003343035.1. Taxonomy (NCBI): domain Eukaryota; kingdom Metazoa; phylum Chordata; class Aves; order Apterygiformes; family Apterygidae; genus Apteryx; species Apteryx rowi. The sequence goes on from NW_020451148.1 coordinate 164,809, forward strand.
CGTTTAACCATGACTTCATAAATCCATCATTCACAGATGTCTCAGCAAAGTTTTCATGTTCAAGCAGTGTTATTAAATGTTGCAGTAATGCATTTAAAACTATGAATATGACATATTCTACTTTTCAAGAAAAATTGAAATAATCAACAAAGCTTGATGTTTAATCTTGAAAAATTACCAGAGGGTAAATGTACCCAGAATAGCAATATGTTTGCAGTAATTCAGCCATCCTTTAGAAAGGATGTAAGAACAGGTGACTCAGATTAAGAGAGCTCCATCAAATTTATTTCAAGTATATTTGCTTAATGTGTTTTGCTTACAGATAAAATAGTGCAGTTGCTGTTTGAGGTACCTTGGTGCTTTCAGCTTTAGTTCACATTCTGCACCAGGATCTATCCCCAAAGACTTGTGTTGAGCAGGGTGGCAAGAGAAAGCCACTCCATTTAAATGATTGATATTAGAAGTACAATTCTGACCGTAATGAGAATGAGTGGAAGGACTTTGTTTCTAAATTCAGATTCTATTTTAATGGTTATGTAGAGCATTTCTCAAATTAAGGTGCAGCTATCAATACAGGAAGAGAATAACCAAGTATCATTTAGCAAACACTCTGGAGAGATCTTTGTAGAATTGTAGCTGATTCTTTTTTTCTTTTTCATCATCAGAACGTTTCTTCAACTTCATCATCCTTTTAGTACCTAACAGCATAGTTTTTAGGACCTCATAGTATTAAAAACCAGACCAGGACCTCATAGTATTAAAAGCTGTTTCAACAAAGAACAAAAGGGCAACTCCATCCCCCTTACATATAAATTATCTAAGAATAACTGAGAGACAGGAAATGGCTATAGACAGTCAGGAGGCATGAGAGAACTGTGACACATTAAAAGGCAAACACTTAGTGGGCTTCAAGAAATTTCATTCAACATTAAAGAGATTTCTTTTTACACCCCATTTTTTATTATACTTCATAGAAAACAGACTTTATTTCCCTATTTGCTTGGAGAGGGGGGGAAAAAAACCTTGGGTAAAATTCTGGCCTTACTGGCAAAACTCCCGCTGACTTTATTAAGACTAAGATTTTATTCCTGACACTCAACCAGCATGTGCTATGTGAGTGCACAGTACACCCCAGAGCCAGATGATAAAGCCTGTGCTCTCAGATGTTGAAACTCCCCATATGGAAACACGGGCCTTCATCAATACCTGTTCCCTGTTTTCAGTCCACTTGACTCACGTTAAAGCCTTTCTGAAGTGTAGTTTAGCAGAGAACAGTGCAGACATCACAGTCAGACAGCTTTCTAGGAAAATACTTTTTGACTGAGGAAACAAAAATAAATTGGCCTAAGGATGTGCACTTCAAGTTGCCAGTGGAACTGTGGTGAGAGACGCTTTAACTCTATCACGGCTCAGTTAGACTTGGGTGAGGGGTGGGGAAGGTTTCCACTGTGGACCAAATCAGTGGTCTAGAGAGTTCAGGGGGCTCCTTATTTTGAGTGGAACGAAGGTGACGGCTTCCCCAAACACTGGTGACCTAGCAAACAAAGATATGTTTTCCCCAGGGAGAATGAGCGCTGTTTGGCAACTGGAAGTTTGCATGATTAATGCATGAGGATGAGTCATCTCCTCAGATCTTGATCCACTGTGTATGCAAATGGTTTTTCTTCCTCCCTTTTGTAGTTTTCATGTCAGGCAGCTTTCTTTAACACGCTTAATAGAAAGTCTGGATCGGCCGTCATTACATAGTTCATTATTTTATCACTTTTTCTTTTTCTTTTTTTTTTTTTTACTCTCTTGCTAATTACCTTGAGCCTTTTAGTATCTCCTCGTACAGAAACTGCCTCTCAGGCTTTCAAGGTATTTCAGTTTCTCGCTTTAAGATTTTTTTCTATTTCTTTATATCCTATTTTTTTATGTAGAACAATGAAGTCTTATGGATTCAAAAAGCCCTATATCTCCTTTCCCTCTTCTTCCATGTGCCCAACACAGGAGACTGAACTGAGATAAAAAATAAATACAGGTGTGGGCCCATGGTCAGTCTTCTTTTGAAAGGGTTGAACTAATGGTGCAATTTCTTATGACTGAGAAGATTTTAGGTCCTTATAAGATAATCATTTCTCTGCTTCTGCCTATATTAATTACTTGTCTTTTCTTATGGAGATAATCTAGTGCTCTTCCTAGAGGGAGTAAGACCATCACTTTTCTATCAGAAAGAAACTTAGGCAACATCCTAATGAAGCACTTCATCTTCTCCTATGAAATACAAATGATTTACATAGCAGCAGGGGACTCTGTACAAGGGTGTTTCACCAGCTTGCTGATGGAGGAATGGAGGGAATGAAAAGAAGTTGCAGATGTCCCCCTCCGTGCCTTTTACTTCTTATTCAGTGATTTCTCTCTCTCTCTCTCTCTCTCTCTCTCTCTCTCTTTATGTTTGCCAAAAGCTTCATATGTCCAGAGAGTGGTCAAGAGTGAATAGATAAAGGAAAACAGGGTGTACCACATATCATGGTAATGCTTAACTGCCATATCCACAAATTTTTAACTGAGTTTGAAATAGCCTCAAGGCTTTCACAGGCAAATGCTACRGATGATGCCTGAGAACCAGGAAAAGAGCTTGAAGAGAAATGAAAGTGAATGAACAATTCTCTTACTATCCAAGGCAAGGGGAGTGCCTAGTTTACAGATAGCATTAATGGTGAAAACCTATTCCGATCTTCACAGTTCTTTTAATCACCTAACATACTACTTTGCAAAGCAATTTAGCATGTGAAAATATGTTGGGTCAAAATCAGGAGCTTGGTGCTATTTGTGCAAATACAGTACGCATTCAGATTATTGTGGGACTGCAGCCAGGTCACTTGGGAACAAGCACGCAAACCTCATGTTCAGCCTCCTGGCAGAAAACATTCATGCCAGAAGCATGATTAATCCCAGCAAAGAAGGGTGTTTATGGGGTGTCACAGTACTGGCTGAACTGCCCCTTATGGATGCACACCAGCCAGCTGTGTTTGGACCCACATGCTGAATTCATGTACTTTTAAGTTCCCCTGGGTCTGGGCAGGCTCCAAACACAAGTCAGTTTGTGGCTCTGGCCTCTCAGGAACACTTCCTAGGCACACTTCTACATTTGTACCTACTGCTGTCCCCTCTTTAAGGCAACAAGCCCTCTTTTGGGGACCACTGAAATATTACAGAGTTTGTAAAGAGTTATTTGGATGTTGGTCACATTCTGCTAATTGGCTGGACAGCAGAGATACAAATCAGAACAAATGTCTCTACACCACTGTCTTCCTCTTGGACCCTGGAGCATTTTCTGGATTTTGGACAGTGTCTTAACAGTTCCAGGTTGCTTCTCTTATATCCTAGTAGTTCTGCCTAGTCTTCTCTTCCTAAGTTATAGGAATATATAACTATAGGAATATATAACTATAACTATAGAATAGTCTAACTCCTACAGGAAACTCCCTTCATTTTTGAGAGCTGAAGTCAAAATATTCCCTGGCTGAAGGACCATATTCCTTCTTAGTATGCTTCTTCCTAACACTTCTCTCTTTTGTCCTTTTACTGGTGATTTGCTTTTACTTCACTCTGGGACCTGTTCTGAAGAGGTGTAAAGTAAGTCTGTTCTGCTTTAAGCACCATCCATCATATTTCTCATAAGGTGATTCCACTTGAATGGAAGATCATTTGTGTTAAGGATTAATCATGGTCTCTGTCGTATTTCTTCAGTTTTAATCTAGAATCTACCTCATCTGCTCCATATTAGCAAAAGCCTGGTTCAATGATATAGCAAGTCCATAAAGTTTAGTAAATTCCATATTACTTTTTCACTTAGAGAAATTCCTCAAACAACCATAGAGAGTCAGGGACACAAATTGCTATCCTGTTCCATGATCTGTGGTCAGTCCTTTCTTCAGGTTTGGAAACTTAAAACTATGAATTCAGTGTTTTAGAAATCTGTACTAGCTCATAGGACAGAAAATATTTGTGTTGTGGGCCACCTCATCCTTTGATAAGTTTATTTCTGGCTTTGCCTCTTATTTCATACCTCACAGAGCATACTCTCTGTTTAGTAGCCACTCAAGATTTATGAGCTTGTCTTTGCATTTAAAGAGATGCTATGGGCTGGATAAGCAATTTTACCACATTCTGTTTCTGTCTTTCTACTTGCAATTCACCAAAACACTCCACTTGGTGTATTCAAAATGCACATCTAATTCCAGGATCTAGAGTCTACTTGGGCATCACTTAAACACTAAGATATATTAGGATTTATGCAGAATTGTAATATGACAGCAAGATATTTCTTACCTGAAGCTCCAGCATTGCAGTAGGTTCCATTGTTGATATCTTTATTATTGCTGAGACAACTCTATTTGCTGTGGAGAAAATAGTGAAGTTACAAGCCACGCAGGTAAATGAGCAGGAAACATATTAAAAAGAAACACTGTTTAAGGTCACTTGTCATGTTCCTACCATTAGGGAATGACTTAGGGAGTAGAAATGGTTAAAATTCTCCTTATAGAGCTGTTTTCTTTTTATTCCAATCAGGGAGCAGTGTCAGCTCCCATGCAAAATAAAGTGATGAGACTCATACTGCACCTGGACACTATTCATAGTTTTTGCCTTGTGGACCCCCTTTTCTTGACCTTGTGGCCTCAAATATGAAAAGCTGCCAAGTGCTCTCTCTAGCCTTAGATACTCCTGAGATCCCATTTCAAATATGTTGGGGTTTTGTGGGGTATGTAATACCCGTGCTGAATTGTTCCACTCTCTGTGCGTCTCCTTCACTTTAACCTTCTATCTGAGTCCTATCCAATGTTTTGCTCCTCTTCACATATGGATCTCATCAACACAGAGGGAAAATGGTAGGAGAACGGAGGGTCTTGCCAGTCAACAATAGAGAGATCTGAATATTTTGATTCTTCTGATGATGTAGGTGATTTAGGACAGATCCTGTTAGGTCCTGTACATGCTTGCCCATGATTTTGTGAATTCAAGAGGTCTCTTTCTAGGTTACAAATCTGTCGTGCTATGTTGGTGCACTTAGGACTTAAAATACCTGTTTCTTGCACTGTCATGTGTGTTTGTTTTGTCTGTACTACTGCTAAGGATTTTTTATTTTCTCAGGTTTGGGATGAAACCCTTGCCAAGTCTGCAGAGGCTTGGGCTGCTACATGCATTTGGGATCATGGACCTTCCTACTTACTGAGATTCTTGGGCCAAAACCTGTCTGTAAGAACTGGAAGGTAGGCAGATATCTTACCAAACGGTTATTTTATCAATCTTTGAGGTCCAGATCTTAGGTTGATGCAAGCTTCTTTCATTATTCTAGCAATACTTGATATGCATCTATAATTTAAAAGCTTTTCGTTTGGCTGAAAAGTATTATTGCTTAATATTATTGCCCCTAGTGATGTCCGGAGAAATGTGTTTTTAGGTGACTTGGGTCATGGGGATTAGCAGCAGAAAGTTCCAAAATTTCTAGATCTGAAAAGGCACATTTTTTATTTCTGTCTTTTAAACGAACCTAGGTATCAATCCATTCTCCAGCTGGTAAAGCCATGGTACGATGAAGTGAAGGATTATGCTTTCCCTTATCCTCAGGACTGCAACCCCAGGTGTCCCCTGCGATGCTATGGACCCATGTGCACACATTACACACAGGTTATATAAATTCCATTCTATTCAAAATCTACTATCCAAAGCTGGAATTTTCTGTGATATATTTATAGCTTTCTCTTATATCAATGTATATATATATATTTCTTTTCAAATTGGACTTCACCAATAACGAATATTTATTCAGATGGTTTGGGCCACTTCCAATCGTATAGGCTGCGCAATCCACACATGCCACAATATGAACGTCTGGGGATCTGTTTGGCGACAAGCTGTTTACTTGGTATGCAACTATGCCCCAAAGTGAGTTGCTCTCTTTTAATATTGTTTATTTTTATATTTCATGCATGTGTGGGTCCTCTCATAGGACTGCTTACTCCTTTTTCTGCTGCTTGACCTGTATTTGCACTTTTTTTCTATGGGCTGCTCATTCATCCTAACATTACATCTAACAAATGCACTACTTTAGTATACAAGGAAGAAAAAGAAATAACTTGAGGTGTATGGAACAAAAACTTGTCTTCTTTTATTGTTATTATTATTTTTACTGTGATTCTCATCCTTTGTGCTGGACTCTACTTTCAAATCCTCATTTCCTTACTCTGTTATAGACACTTATGGTGAGCTAGACTTCCTCATGTACATGATCATTTTGTAGATCAGGCCTTAGGGAACATCTTTGCTGTGCATCTTGATTCTCTGTGAACTCACACTGTTACCCACAGGATACCTTTTCTTATGACCATACTGCATAAGGGCAGCCCTAGCATAGGCTTCCGATAAAGTCCATCTATCTAAGCTCAGTGTCTACAAATCTCATCTCATCTTGCAATATTAGAGTCCTTCAAAGCATATATTATAGATGCGCATTGATGGCCCTATTTCATTTAGCCATGCAGAGATCTGTGTTAAGTTGAACTGAAGAACTGAATTTTCTTCAGGTGTTCCCTGGACCTCATCTCAAGCTCACATATGGCTGCAGAATGAATTAGTAAAGTATGGATAGAGGAGAGCTTGGTTTTGAGGTTTAGTTTGGACCAGTGCTTCAAAAATAGCATGGACAGTGTAAAAGGCTGCTGGTTTCTCTGACTGAATAATATTAGGCTAAGCCATAGTTCTGTATAGGAAACGAAATATAATTAATTGAGCGTGTTTTCCATAAACTCTCAGTGGCACAGGTCCATTTGTGGTAAAGAATATGCAAGAGAATGAATTGGAGTCATGTCATTATTCTAGCTGCTCCATGAGTATGAGAATTTTTAAAGGTTTTGCAACTTAAAAATAGATAGGATTTGATGAGAAAACTGACTTGAAAAAATATCTTCTTTTCCTTAGAAAATCATAAAAATTTCTATGTCCTTTTTAGTATCTACTAGAAAAGAGAGGTAAGAAAAGAATGGGAGGGGTATCAGGCAGCAAAAACTGTATCTGACTTTTAGCTTTTAGGCTTTTAGCTCCACAATCTGGACAAGGTGTGAACAAAGTTTATAAGAATAACCCAAGTACTATTTTTCATGTATCTCCATTTGTAAAAAATATGAAATGAATTACAAATATTGTAGGATACTTCCCTCATTGTGTTCAAAAATAGCAAAGGAATGATGTCGTGTATTAGGCATTACTGAAAATGGATGCATTACTTGTCTATCAATTAACAAAGTACTAATAACATTTCATATTTTCTCAGTCTGAAAATCCCACTGTGCTTCTCTGGAGTTTTAATCTTCTTCTCTGGATGAGATTTTGGGTAGAACTTTGATCTATAAGTAGCTGAATAAGGATTTTCACATAGATTTCTTGCACCGTCACAGAAGGGTACTGAGTGGACTTTCCTGGCTTAAGGTCATATTCCAAAGAATCAGTAAAGTTGGGTTAAGTATGTAAGGTTTAGGGCTCTTGGACACACATACAGACATGTCTTTGCCAATGAATAAAGGCTATGTCCCTCTGAACAATCAGCATGCATGAACATCAGAATACAAGAACATTACACCCCTTGAGTTATTAAAATTGGAATTTGGCAAAGATTTGGGGATTAGATCTCCAATAATTTTAATTGATGCCATGCTGTAATGCACATTTGTGTTTCTGAAATCAGGGGGAAAAAAAAGTTAAGGAGGATAGTTCAAAGGTTTGCAAAGGCCCTGTATAAGGTTAACTAATATGGACTCACACAAATCAACCACATGTTGTATAGGGAATAAAGCAAAAAATCAGCTTTCAGAGAACTCTTTCCGGATTTCCATATCTGTTATCAAACTAAACATATTTCCTGAGCATTCAGTCTGCTGTACCCATTTGGAAGAGAAGTAGGAATGAGCAAATTATTTGAGAGATTCCTACTTTCTTCCAAGGCACAACCCAGACCAAGGCTTTTGATCCAATGTTATTGGCTAGGAGGTGGGGGATGAGAAAATGTTTCATAAATAATTGCATTACTCACTACTATACCACGTCACATGCAAACTAGAGGAAAGTTCTCTGCTCTGTGAGACATAGCATTTAAATAAAAATCTAATTTTAACTTACTTTCTGCCTGCATCATGAGTGATACGTGAAGCTCTAAAAGTCTGGGGGTTTATATAAGCATCTAAAAGTCTCAATGCTTTTTTCAGATGTTCCCAGATCTTTCTGAGTTACCTCATTTCATGTGAGCACTTTCCAGACTTGATCCCCTTTTCCCCAGAGCTCTACTAGAAACTGCATAGCTCCATTTACCAGATGGGAGTCCRTGTTCCTCCTCCTCCCACTAATACCTATGAGACCACTGTGAACTTGCAAATATTATTCTTTTTAAGACAGCACTGTTGTGAATAGTTTTCATCTTCCCTTTTTCCTTAACCATGAATTCAGTCTCAGAGCTTCACAATGTGGACTCAGGCCAGCACAACCTGATAATAATATTTCACTCGGTTGGTCTTTCCACCTTCTAATTACAAGCTTTTAAGATAACTGCCAGGACAAAAATGTTCAAGGAAAACCTTGCACCAATGTTTATGCTACTAATTTCTCATGAAAGAGAGCCTGATGGTTGATTATTATGTCCCAGAATCAGAGATTCAAAAGTAATTTGACAGTAGTAAAAGCAAGAGGATTGGGACTTTTACTTTACCACAGACCCATAAAGGATATGGAATGGACCACTGGCATGGGATGGCATGGTCATTTCCATCTGTTTTTTTTTTTTTTTTTTGAATCAGTAGATCAATATTTGTCAGTAAGCAGCTACAGAAATATAGTCATACATGTTTTGTGTAACTGGACATTTATAGGACATCACTCAAAACATTAACTTTAATCACTCAGGTACTATTAATGAATAGATTTTTCTCCTCTTTTTAAAATAGACTTTTTCTCTAATGACTAAGCATTCTTCTTCCTTTTTTTATTTTCAGGGGGAACTGGATTGGAGAAGCACCATATAAAGTAGGAGTCCCATGTTCTGCTTGCCCTCCAAGTTATGGAGGCTCTTGTACCGACAATCTTTGTTTCCCAGGAGTAACATCAAACTACTTGTATTGGTTTAAATAAGTTAACATGTTTACAATTTTTTTTTTTAATGGCTGAATAACAAGAAGCTTGTATATTGAATTTTGCACATATTATATATAGAGAGATATTGTAATAATACCGTGATGTTTTCTTTTTGTATGCTTTGTATAATTAGCTTTCAAAGTCTAGTATGAATTTATTTTTAACACTTTGGAATTTATGACTCACATTAACCATTTTAGATTAACATTGTGTAAAGAAGAGAAAACTAATTTCACCTTAGCATGTGTAGCTTTCTGAAGATTAGGCTCTATTAAAAGCACATTAAGAGATACTGTCAATTTATATCTAAAATATGACTTCCCTTTTAAAATGATAGGTCCAGAAAGAGAAGGGTCATTGTTTCAACACTGTGCTTTAAAACGGAGTGTAACATGCAAAAGCAACAAACTGTCCTCACACTACCAATGGTTACTACCATTTACACCGGTGCTTTCATCTGCAATGTCAATGGGACTCCGAGAAGAGGAAGACATAAGTGCAAGAGAAATTGCAGGATGTTACCTACCTCATGCACAACAGTAATTAATTTATGACATTTCAAGAGTTCAGCACACGGCTGCTGCTATCATCAATAATGCCTGTGTGCAGATGGGAAGAATAGAGAGAATAAGGCACCACACTGGCCAACATGCAGTCGCTATTAACTCAGCTGCCTGAAGTCTTATCTAACTAGGACAGCTACATCACTTTAAATATACTGGTATAATCAACACAGTCACATTTTAGTTTCTGCTCCTGCCCCCTTGCCTATCAGAACACAATCATATGGTATAAAAGGTACTTTGTGGCAGTATATTTACTTCTGTATAGGAAGGCAAAGAAATATATTACTACAAAACAACTTTAAATCAATACATGACATCCACACTAAATCTTTTACCACCATATGTATACCAGTATATGTGCTGTCCCCCTGACTGAAACTCAGCTGGGTGAAACTTTCAAGGATAGTTCAGACCTAAAAGTAGATAAGAGCATTTTCCAAATAAAAGACTACAAATTCATCAGGCTTAATTAAAACTTAATACAGACTTGTGACAAAAATTCCAAATTTCTAAAGCAATTGCCAGGGTCCTTTAAAATATATTGTGCTATTTCCCCAAAATGTTTGTATGAGTTTATAAAAAGCAAATCTATTTATTCACATTGTTCCTGCCAAAAACTGAATGATTTATGGGTGCTTACTAGAACATTTATAAAGAGGGCCTACACTTTAAGCCAGAACATTGTAAAGGTAGTTTTTTTGAAAAGCAGATCATAAAAAAGAGGAAATACAACATCTGGCACAACTACTATGTACAACTGTCATTGAAATAGCCTCGAGTTTTGGCTTTATATTATTTGGCAGAAAGTACTCCACATTAAATATACATGTTTATTCTGCTTGCACTGCTAAGTTTAGACCTCTGAAATTCGTGAACTTTGAAAAGCAATATCGACTAGAACAGTAGAGCATAGTTTTCATGAGTACTATACATGTATGTTTCTTAAAGTCACTAATTCAGTGCTTAAGAGGGTGTTTAAGACAGTCTGTCCCCAGAATATGAAGTATCATATTGGTGATTTAAAAAAAAAAGGGAATTTTTCACATTAGTTCTTTTTTTCCAGCAAGGTAACCTTAATGGGTGGATGGGCTCTACAGTGTACAAGATGTAACAGCCCCTCTCCATCTATCCATAATCCGACCACTCAGAGAATGTCAGCAGTTGATCTGTAGCTCTTCTGATTAGTGACGCTCCCGTATCTGACAGGACAATAAAATGTGTCCATGCTCTAGAAAACAACACTTGTGATATTCTGCTAACTTTTTTCCTAACAATTGCAATATAAAAGTCTTTCCTTGTAGTTTGAAAGGGACCAGTGCTCGGACAGTGCTCACTCAGTGAAGTGCTTCGGCTGAGTAAAATCCAGTCCTGTTTGGGGAGAGAAACACAGCCTCTTTGCATCATTATGTACGCATTTAAAGACTTCTGTGAGACAAAACTGCTAAGTGGGTCACCAGCCCTCAGCCAGAGCAGTTTTGGACAAAGATGCATGGACAGATGCATTTTTGTTCCACATAACAGGTCTTTTTTAGAGGTAAAGACAGCACAGTTAGAACAGTGCACCTTTACATTGCCTTGTATTTACAGTATTTTCTTTTTCTTTTTTTTTTTTTTTAATACAACATAGGAAGCAGAGCATGAATAAGAGTTCGGGTTAAGCTGTAGAATGTACAGCAGTAGATCTGATATATAACTATGCACTTTGGAACTTGCAACTTATATGTTGTTATGGTACACTTTCCAAACAGGACTAGACATTGTAAATTAATTTATAATTCTGTAATTCAGCTGAAATTATTATAACGGGTATATATGTTATTGTATCTGTTACTTTTTAAGTTTCTACAAATACCTTGATTTTATGGAATATTTTGTTTTCTGTGGGTATAGGAAACTTAGCTTTTAACAAACAGGTATGCAGGTTTTTCACAACATCCCATAATGGTGCTAGGGATTATCTATTGTAATCACACTGTAGTTGACAGCAGTAAAAATAATCTGGGTATAAATCATTTCATAAGAGCAGCTCCTGATAAAACCAGCCACAAGCACTCAATCATTCAGCTGAATATTTTTCATTTAACAGAGAAGATTACAGCTAATCAAACATTTGATTACCACATGAAATTTACCCTTCCACTTTTTTAATAAGTAGTTTACTGTAGGCCTTTCTGTATTATCTGTTTGAATCCCTTTAATTTCTATGATCATTTTTTCTTGGGTTGGGTAATGACAACGCCAGCAAACATCTGCTTTGATTGCCAGTGTCAGTGCTGCTTGATTGGTTATGTGACACAAAGCACTGCAACAACAAAATGGGCTGAAGACTTCATATGTCTTTTGCAGTATGTGTGCCCTGATATGCACTGAGGCAAATTCTTGGAGAGCTCAAGGTTACGATGAGGCAATTTGTCCCCAGGTGCTGTTCTGACAGTGTCAAAGATTTGAACCAATTCCTTCTGAGCAGAGCAGTGTGCCGTTAAAGATAGCCTAGCCACTGGAGAAGTTAGCTCAGACTTTCTTTCTGTTCTAAATATAAAACTATAAAAATTTACACAGGCTAAAATAAGGTTAAAATATCTGTGGTCAAAGTATTATGAGAGGTATAAGAGTAAAAAGGAAGTAATTGATATCATTAATCTTTGAGTGCAGCTGTTTATACCATAATAACTGCTTGTGATTTTTTGACTCATTTAAACTTCTAAAATGATGGGTAGCAATTGATGCCTTTTGGTGCTAACCTATATATTCTGGTGCTGAAGTTACACATTATTTTTGTGAAAGATGAGGTTTACATCTGATATTACTGTATACACTCCAGTGTTGGTGAGATTTTTTTCCATTTAAGCATATAATTTACTACTAAATCAGATTGGCTTGCAAAGTCCTTTTTTATAGCTGTTTCAGGCTCTAATGAGAGTTTTACATGCATCAGAGGGGAAAATGTATTCCTATTCAGAACGAAAACAAACAGGAACCTCCCCTCATCACAATAGCCTGTGGAAAAAATTAAGGGCAAAGTAAGACCTCTGACAGTAATGATTTCAGACTGATGTTAAGCAGATTTTAGTGATCCCAGATTCTCTCTCTGGGGTAATAAACGACTTCAGAAAACCTGAGCTTGACCTTGCACACTTAGTCTTGGGAAGCTGTATGTTCCCTTTCTCTGAGATCAGTTTGTCCCTCCCTCTCTAAAATCAAGATGAGATGGATCAGGCCTCATTGAAAACTATTACAGGTTTGACATATCTTTTGTAGGAGTGAGAAAGCTGGAATCCACTAGAGCTGTACCCTTCATGTGTTATGTCCCACCAACACTGGGAAATACCGTAGGAATCCAGAAGAGGAAAGCTTCCACAGCAAAAGTAATCTGTATCACAGCTAGGACCTAATGGAAACAGGGATGTGTGTGTGTCTGTGTCTATATACATATACATGTATGTATGTGTGCTTGGGGGTGTGTGTGTGTGTGTGTGTGTGTGTGTGTATATTCTTCAAGGATGAGGTTGTAAGCATGGATGCCCTCTTGTGGTTGAGAATGCTAATATATTTAGGCTTGATTTCCTATAAATCCAAAAGGTTTTAGAATTTTTTAAAAACAAACACATACTAATTTTCTGTTTATTTTCTTTAAATTTATTGGCATTGATTTAAAGACATTTGAACTAGTCTTCTCCATTTCATCGAGATATGAGGCCTATCACACACCTCCATTTCTCAGTTTTATATACAGAACTCAATAACAGTTGCATTTGCTGCTGCTGTTACCTAACATACAAAGTTTCCTGAGTATGAGGTAAAACGGAGCTAGTAAGATGTCAGAAGAATTTTTAAGGGGTGTAAATTAGACATAGTTCTTAAAAAGCAGGGGATAGGAAGCCTAATTATTCAGATACTAAGTTCTAATGATGCCTAAAAATATATGTTTTTTTAAAAGACCAAATAGAGGTTGAAATTTGCTTATGACAGCTAAGTTTTCAAGACAAAACTGTAGCTTTCCTCTTCTAAAATGAAATGATCTCATAGAATCTGAGCACACGGCATTTTAATGGTGTTTTTTAAAAAAAACTGTGCATAATAAAAAATTCTTATGTTCTGTTTTTTAGATCATAACTGGTCTAATTATCTTAAAGTACATAAACCTTCACATTTGGATTCATAAGGGGAACATTAATTTTCTCTCAATAGCAACCTGAAATAACCACAGCCTTCTCGAATTGCTTTCTTTCAATAGAAAATAAATTTAAAAAACAAGAAAAAAACAACAAATACGCATCTGGTTAATTCAAGATCATATTTTTAATTTATCATTACTGATCATAATTTCAAGACTTTCTGCTGCTTAATCTTCAGTTACTGAGTCTGTCTTAGGGTATAGTTATTTTCTGCTAATGGAGAGCTTTTGCTCACATCATGAGCATTTTTAAATTCACAGAAGTTAATGGAACATGCATATGGAACCGTCGATAGCTACCCACACTCTGCTGAGCTCCACTTTGTGAAGTATTGCAGAGAAAAACAGACTGAAATGGTTGCAATTCAATATTATCTTCTTGTCTTCTGCCAAAAGACAAAATTCAAAGTGAAAAAGATTTTATAATTCCTCCAGCTTTTGGCACCTTATCATTTGGCAATCAGGTGGCAAAATCTTTAAAAATCCTTTTTGCTATCAATCCATATAAACTATGTGTTGGGTTTTTTTTTGGCCAGCAGGAGAAGAGAGGGAATGTCCCTCAGGTTATATGTTTAGTTCGTAACAGTCAGTTGTTCAAATCATTGGGCTGTACATCATGCTGCAAACTCACTAGATCTTCAGTTCATCATCATACAAGTCAGGAAGTATCTTAGAAACAATATTTAGAGTAATAAACTTGTTCCTTGAGAGTGAATGGTAATATTGGGTTCTAATGACTCTGAGGAGTTTAACAACTTTGCTTCATGTAGGGTGCTCTTATGTAATTGAAAAGGTGCTTAAAGGCAGGCTTCACTTAAGAAGCAAACCATTTACAGTTGCTTTTCTATTTTCATATGCAATAAAGAAATAGGATTTTTCTGAGGATTGAAAAATGTTGAAGATTGGAAAATGATGACATTTCTACTCTTTCTATCTGAACCCAAGCCAAAGCAATATTAAGTATTTATGCAATGAAATGTCCTTTTCCCCCTTTCATTATATATTTTCATGATTTCTTGCTTATATTTTTCTGATAATTTTGTGGGCTGGGTTGTTTCTGTTTTTTCAGAGAAGAAAGTTTGTTGTGTAACACATGTCTTGCAGTGAATTTACCAATATAATATTTCTTTCATATTGTGATATGATGCTATATATGTTATATCTGAGATACAAATTTGTATCCCTGTTTCAACTTCTAATATTATGAAACTATAAAGAAATGTACATCATTTTGATCTATTTTGTAACATGTATGCATTTAAATAAATAATTAAAATAATTGGTATTTACACTTGATAGTCCTTTGAGGCATCTTTTGTTGTTTCCTTTGTTGATTTTTTTTTTCTATCTTAATAGAAAAAGGCAAATTTTCAGGGACCTAGTAAAGGGCATATCTAAACCCCAATTTAAATTCAGTTTTAATATATCTAAATAACTGATTATGCTTCACAGCTGAGATCCATTATATCCTTGAAATCCATCTTTTTGTATCCACCATGTTGACATATGTCAGGACGGCTTCTGTCTTCTCGTATCAAGAGCTTGAACTCTTCAGCAGAATTAGTGGTCAGGGGATGTTTTCTTATGTGCCTCTGGCCAGGAAGACAAATCTGAAATGCAAATTCGTATTTGAAAAAATACCACTGTCTACTTGACCAAGTTCTTTTCCACCCTGATTATTGTAGTACAAGACACAGTGGTATTTACATTATGCTTAACATAAAACTGTGTGCTCTTAATGAGCACTTTGGAAACCCTTTGGAGGGTTCAGAAATTGCACCTAAAAATCACTTAGAAGGAACTATGCTGTGGTCAAAAAGAGTAATTCTTCAGCACCTAAGTAATTCTTCTTCCACCTGACTTTTGAGGTGGAACCAAGGCTGTAAAAGCTATTGTTGAAAACAAAACACCAGAACTACATGTTCAAAGGGAAAARGGAAGCTATATCATGAGAATAAAGGAGGAAGAGAAGGCAATATTAGAATCGTTTCTGAAAACTTTCCCCCTGGATATAAGAAAGTTCTGAAGAGAAATTTAGAGATTCAGCTGGGAGGACATTGTGTCACAGAAACTGGGGAATAATAGAATTCTCTAGTGTGTTCTTTTTAGTTTACTGACATTGTGCATTCTTCATCACGCCTGTCTGTGGTATAGAAGTGGCCAGAAATTTGAGATGAATATTGTGTGTATGTGTGAATAAACACAGACAAAGCTGTTGGCCCACTTTCGTCCATTGCAGTAGGATTATATCAAATGCAAGCAGATGGCAAGCAATACTGAATGTTGTTGCTCAGCTCTGCTTAATCTGTTCCCAGCACTATTCGAACCTAAAGAATSGTGGTTTTGTTCAGTTGCTTACCTCTGGATGGACATGGTTTGATTTCTTGTTCTCTGCTCCTGTCTTGCTTCTCTCCCATCTTTCTCTTTGAATTGTGAATTATCTGCAATTTTTGGAAAGACAATCTTAAGGCAAATTAATCCATTATTTTTTCACCATTTTCTTCTTGTTGTCCTTTTCTCTGCATCTTCCTTCCTCTTTGGATTTCAGCATACAAACTAAGTAATGATAGTAAGTTGTATCATGTTTAAATCATCTATAGTGTATTCAGCCATCATCAGAATGATAAATATGCTTATGGCTAATAATGAAATGCAATTAAAAAAAAAGAACACTATTAATCATAAACAAGCTTACAAGTACATATACCCAGAACAGTAACCAATGAAATGGAATTATTTCGGAGACTGAATCTGAACTGACCACTGAACATTTCCATTGGTGCCCTATCTGGGTCTCCCAGTTTTCTAAGCATGGTTTTAAGGCCTCCATAACTTAATTTTCTATCTACAGAAACCCATACATGGAAGAGCTGGTATGTTTGTGACTTTCACCCAAATATGGGGGCTGGATGTGGTCAGAGTGTATGATCTTGGGTGTGGGGACTTAGACCCACTCGTAGAGTCCACGCTTCAGACTTAAGAGGTGCTCTAAACTTTTATTTGGATGGGAGAATAACATCACTGCTGTCAGGAGGCAGCAAATCCACTTATTACAATTGTACGATGATCTGGGCTGCCTTTATGTCACTGCACTGTTGTTATTGTCAGCCTGAGATCCTCTTGTCTAAACTAGTAGATTCAGTTCTCTTTCTCTTTCTTGTCTACCATGCCATCATGGCATGTGTCCACCTTGGTGACAACCTCATATATCCTCAGGTATGCCAGTGTGGCGTCCCAGCTGTTTACAACTTAGGAGACAGAGCGCTTCATTCTCATGAAATCACACAGTGCCTGGAACCCTAGTCACACCAATTTGTTTGGTTTGTCTTAGCTGCCCCTTTATAAATCTCCAAGTCCCCAGTGACTTTGCCATTGGAAATATATATTTTTTGTTCTATTTGTTTTATTTCCAGTTATTAATACAATAAATTGATGATTCCTTGGTCAACCAGACTAATTTTTCCTGTGTCATCAACATAGCTCCTTTGGTTTCATTGGGGAACCATCTTAGTAGCTGTTACAGTCTTTATGTAAATGACAGGTCTTTAGAGCATCCTCCTGAAAATGTAATAGAAAAGAATATGAAGATTTCTCCTTAATTGATAATAGGAATTGAGAATACACTTTCACAAGTCAGTAGCCCTTATAACATTTTTTTTTACTTGCTGTGAGACTTCATCCTGAGCTCTAGCTCCATCAGTTTGAATCCCCCTTTTACCTGAGACAAGTTAGATTTATTTGATTTTTTCTGTGAAATCTAGCACTGGATTCGCTCCACTGCATTTTTTTCAAAAAAGCTTGAAGGTTTGTCTGTAAGCCCAAGACTCTCTCAGGTCTTGCTTAATTAACAGTCAACACATCTGTTACTGCAGCCTTTGAGTGCTCTTTTGCAGTCTTCTGTAGACATTGGCAACAGTGAGTGATGGTTAATTTCAACCAACACAGGCCTTGCATAATGACAGAAGATTTTTCCACCCAGATCACATCCAAAGCCTTCTTTGTAACTGAATGTATTGAAATTCATGTTTTATTAGCAGCTTTGGTAGCTGAGTCTGCAGTTTTGACCATACCGTTGTACTAGCACATAAAACATAGCACAGAGGGCTGTGCTAATATCAGTGTAGGAGCTGATGTGTATTTGCATTCAGTGGTACACTTTAAGTATCTCTAAACCTTTAATGTCTCTATACCCATTTAAGCACTGTAGAAACCCTGGCTTGCAGCTTTTGGCTGGATTCAGTCTTGGCACAATTTTTTCCTGCATCATTCTTCAAAGAGTCTTTGTATCCCTTCCTTGTTTTCTGGATCAGATGCATTGTTATATGCTTCCGACTTACTGTGATCTACCTGCAGATCTTGCTATGTTAAATTCTCTCCTTGTTTGCTATTTTCATTATACAGTAGTGGCATTTTTCCTTTTTTTAAACTTTCCTCAAAATCTCCATTTCTTTCCACAGCTGAATGAGCTTCTTGTCATCTTCTTCACTGGTCCCCAGTAGAAAATGTCATATCTGCTTATTCTGCTTAGTATGCTGTATACCACCAAAATTTTCTACTCTCCAGTGAAAAACATAGATGCCAAACATAACTGAGATGGCAGTCTGCAAAAAAAGTGTCTCCCTAAGGGTGTGTTGAATGTGCACAGACATGTGGTCTATTTTCCTATGGGCAATGCCAGAACCCTGCTGATACATCAGACATAGGAAAATATTTGGCATTAGGCATCTCCTGAAAGATTTTTCCACTGGCAGGTATTGGAAAATATTACTTTTTCACATATCTGTTTGATTATTTTGGGTCCGTCCATAAGCAAAAGCAAGCACCTTGTTTTTCTACAATGACACTATTTCTACAAATAGAGTATCCATGCTATCCATTTTTCTAACCCCAGTGTGGCCACCCAGGGCTGCGTACCAAAATGTCGTACAATATAGCTCTGAGGGCGGAGGGAAAGGGATGCTCCAAGAGTGGCTCACAGGCAGATGTCTTTGCTAGTCCCAAGGTACCTTTATTCCCTTTCTGAATAAAGCTCCTGGGCTTTGCAGACAGTGTAGCAACATTTACATCTCCAGACTCTATCTCACTTGCTCCCACAGCCGTGTATGTGAAACCATCACACAAATACAGCCTTGCTGGTTGTATGACACAGCTCCAGCAAAACATCTGAATTTAAATACCTTTCATCAGATTATATTGCAACTCAAGAGTCAGGTGGAAAACATCTTTTCTATTGGTTTCTGATTCCTAGAGCTTTGACCCTATCTAGTTCCTCTGGAAAATCAACTTATGGTGAAGGGACTTATCGGGGTACATGGACTGTGAAACAACCTGGCTGTATGATGCCCTACAGTGGCAGGTCCTCCACTTGAAAACAGCCTCAGATTCCTCAACTGTTTTGGCTCTCCTCTCTCCAAAGAATGAACTTCCTTCATAAGACCAATGACTTGACATGCTTTTAATCCCCAAATTCCTGCTCTTTATCTCAGCTCAACTACAGTTTCTATCGTTTCCATTATTTATTCACCCAGGCATTTAATTCATCTCTTATTTTGCACGAATCATCCTGAATTTTATCCATGTACCTTGTTGTATTCATAGCTTCTTTTGCAAAGTTTTGAGGAGTATTTCAAGTAAAAATAAAGCTATTTTTTGACTATCTTTCCTTTCATTAGTGTCTTTTCATGTTAAAAAAAAAAAGATGGTAACTGCTGTCTGCAACATTGATATATAGAGAAATTTTCACCTTTTCTGACTGTTTTCAGGTTTTTGTTCTCACACTCAAGCTATTTTCATTTCTTTTTGCTTTAAAGACACTCTTTTCTTCAAGTTTTTCCTAGAGGCTTATGGTGGTTTGCAAAGGTGGTTCCTTTGGTGCAAATGATTCCCCTGCCTCCCAACCAGCTTATCTACCTGACTTCAGATATCATTTCTCTTTTTTGCCATCTTTACAGCCTGTCACTAATGCTCAGTGGATACTGATGTCATTGAATCATCTTCATATTTGATAACTTTGCAACTGCTGCTTGCAGGAGATCAACTTTTTTTTTTTTTTTTTCCCCCTAAGTTGGTATCTTACTGGCTGTGCATAATAACAGCTTCATAGAGCCCCACATAGTGGTATTTTCTGTGAAACTCTCCTCTTAAATACTGCTGTTTAGCTATATATGCTGCTATATAAACATATAGCTAAGGAGAACAATATGGAATCAAACTGCAACCTTTGAAGTCTATGAAATTTTTATTGTTTATTCCAGKGGAGCTAGAATTTCACCTATGCTAAACAGAGGACTTCTGCTTTTCCAGTCCTTTCTAAGTAGTATTACTTTACCTCAGTTAAAGAGAGAAGAAAATTTAAAGATACCTAAAATCCACTTCTATCCACTTCTCCAAAAGATGTATAAGCAGATACCAGAGTGACAGGGGCTAGGAAATGAAGAAAATATATCAGAAGGAACAAAGTGCCAGCTGAATCAAACTAAGCAAATGGAAAATATAATTTTAGCTCTGAGTCTTTGGAAATTTCTTCTTGGCACTTGCTGTTTATTCAGGTTTTGTGTAATGAAGACATCATAATGTGGAGCTGATTTTAGCTGATTTTAGATACATTTCTGTATTCCTGGCAGCTGGGTTTACAAAAGCAGCAGAGTCATTAGAAGTATTTAAACGGAACAGTACAAAATAAGTAAAATATTAGATTTGGGTCAAAAACAATTCCATCAAAGCTCCTTATTTTCTAACAGATAAGCAATGTGCTCTGTTTGTGTACTGACTACTTTTTACTCCTGACTGGTGGAATCAAAAATGAGTTCTTTATGCCATCCTAAATTCCTACTCTAAATTGCTACAATCATATTATATTTATGTTGCATGTTTTCTGCAAATACACATTAATTTTTATCACTATTTTAAAATATTTGCCTCCATCTCAACTGATGCTATGGTATCCTTGGCAATGTTAAAATAGTCTTTTTGAGTCCTGACCAATCAGAAAATATTGGTTCTTAAAACTGCAACAGACAATTTACTATTTATTATAATATAAATGCTGGGTTTTTTTCAAAACAATATAAATTAAATTAGCTTCAACTCTTAGTTCAAACTGGTATTGCTATCTCTTTTCAGAACTGCTCACAATTATATTCATGAATATCATTCCTCCTCTCTTTATGAGAGGCATTAACATGGTAGTCCATGCACTACATGGCAAAGCAGCTGGGTAGTAAAGTCAAGATCCAAAAAAATCACTTGATTATTTAAAGGGTTGCTTAGACAGAWTATAAATGCCTAAATCCAACAAAGTAATAAAGAACCTTCTTCCCCTCCCAACAATTTCTGCATACGCTGCTGTATACGCAGAGCCTGTTCACCTCTTTCCAATGGTGAAAGGAAAGCTCAATTTTGCCATCCCACGCATGAAGGGCTGCAGCCTGGTATCTTCTGGCACAGGAAGAAACAGGGGCTCAGAAGAGCTCTAGAAAACTGAGCTTGGCTGCTTTGCTGTCGGGGAAGGAGAAAGGAGGGTAAAATGGTGGTAGATAGTGCTGCTTCTGTAAAAGTTTAGCCCTTTTCTATACAGCTTATTTTTTAGGCAACTCACAAGGGAAGCAGGTGTCTTAGAATTAGTTTCTTCTTCACCCTGAGGGGAGTCAAGCCCCATCTCACACTCAGGGAACTGCGCTCTGTCCTTAGCCTTGTTCAGAGGCAGGTAGGCAAGCAAGGAGAAACCACAGCTGAGCAGCCAAGTACAAGAGTCATGCGACTACAAGGAGACCAAGGGAAAGGAAAGCGGTGTCCTACTGTGGTCTGGACACTTCACTAGAAGAGTTATGAATCCCAGCCCCTGCTGTCAGGACTGTGGCTGCTGCAGACAATGATTTTAGCACGTAATATGTACAACATCATGAATTTCTTTTTCAACATAAAATGTAAAATGGGACAGTCCTGGGAACAAAGACTAGATCTCACAGACCACTGAGTTTATTCTATTTAACAATAGGTGTCTCACCTGTGAGGAGAGATTTCACTTTCCCTCTATCTCTTACATAGGCTGGGTGAGCCCTGAAAAGAGCTAGGTAGGAGTTGGCTGTGAGATGTTTTTTACCTTATTCATTTATGCCCAAAATTTCCAAAAGGAATTTTTGGAAATAAACTGAAATATTTAAATTGATGAGTATGCTCTCTTGGGTGTTTTTAAATTCAGATGAATGAACTGCTCATTAGAGAAGCATGAGTCTTATCTTACATATTTTAATATTTCCACTAGAATGGTAACATTAAAAGAAAAAGTGGTCTTTCTCATGCTAGGATGTCTGAAGTTCAGATTTTTTCACTCTTACTCTTGCTGATAGCAGAATAACATAATGCAATGATAAAGGCACGGTGGCAAAACAAAGAATCTGGTATTTATCTGTGTGTGTTAATATATATGCAGGTCTACATGTATTCCTAGGCTTTCACATTCCTTATCTATGAGAAGTTTGGCAAATCTTAACATTACTACAAAGAGTATATATCAGTCCATAGAATTTACTTCCTAACTTTTTTCCCTAGTGCTTTAGCCAAGCCTCRCCATGTGTGTGCATTAGAAACTCTTGACAAAAGCCAGCTGAGGGCTGAAATGTTGGGAATTTGCCCTCTTCACCCTTACGAATAAATCCTTCTTTAAAAGCAAGGAAAAAAACCCTTGGCTTGGAATGTCTCAGCATGCTGACTGTGCACAAACTAAGGTTGGAATAATCATGCATTACTGTGATTTGTTTTTGTATTGACTCCTTGTCACGTTTTAAAAAAAAGAACACAAGTATTATAATTTCTTATTGCTATGTACCAGGTGCTTGCCAGATAGTTAAGCAGGGACAGCTGCTAGCTTTCAGGACACGCCAGTGGAAGGACTAAGATTTTTTTAACCAATGCATTCAGAACCCTGTAACATTCCTGCAAGCAGAACAGCATTTGCTTGCCTTGAGGAGGAACACTAAGAAAGCACTCAACGCAGCTGTAGCTGTCTTTTTAGAGAAGAGGAGAACGGAGGTGAAATCTGCACTGTGTGATGAGCTAATTCTTTGTGGACCACCAGCAAGTGCTCTGCAAGCCACATTTTGTGAACTGTTTCTGTGAATGATACCAAATGAATGCATGGTCTGATAAAACCAAAGAAAATTGTTCTGTCTGTCTCTACATACCCATAAGTTGTGCAATGAAAGCATTGATGCTCATTCCACTGTTACTCTTGGCACCTAGGTTTATGAAGGCTGCAGGTCCATGAAGAGTGTTTAGAGCAAAAAGAACCACTGTCAGAAAATCTAAGTGAAAATGCTATCAATGTTGTTGGTAAAGTAACTACTGTAACAGGGTGATTTTAGTTTTCCTGCAGTTAAAAGACTAATTCTCATTATTTGTCACCAGGTTTATAATACCAGCTGATCTTTCTCCTGTTTCTGCAGATGTTATAATAACCAGAGGTGTTCTTTCTTGTTCTATCTTATCCCTTAAATTATATACATAAAAAAAACAAAACAAAAACAAAAAAAACGCACACACCCCAAAACTTTCAATTAGGCAAAACTCCATTGATCTGCTCTGGCAGTAGTCCAGACAGCAAGCTTTGCCAGTGACTTCAATGGAAGCTGGTTGAGCTTTGCCCAGCTGTGTATGTAGCAGCAGTAGCATTGCAGGTTTTTTCCTCTTCCTTCTATGTGCCGCACCACCATTGCTAGGGTCTGTGATCAGAAGAAGGAACACAGATGCATGACTTCATTAACAAAACATTTGTGATATTTATGGAGGTCTAGAACAAGGCTGCAGTTTCTACTGTGCAATCACAGGGTAGCTTTTCCATAGCCTCCTTCTAACACCCTGACTCCCCTCCTATTTGGTAGAAAATCTAATGAAAGAGGGACCTCACAAGGCAACACTTAAGGACTCTTGCTTCTTTAGGTCTAGTAGCCAAACCCCAGTTCTCTTTCACTCCCAGCACCTGGCTCTTTGATATTTTTCTGTACAAGCTCCACTGTGGAATGACCTGAATAAAACATTCCTACAGAGATGACCAACATTTAGACCTAAGTCCTCTGCTACTTTGGCCTTTCCTGACATTGTGAAGCTAAAAAACCTACCAGGACTCTGCCAGTTTAACTCCAACAACAAAACCAAAAAATAATTCTTGCCACCACAATGAATCAGTACTCACAATCAGAATGTCTTACAAATATACAGTACCTATAATACAGGTGCGATGAGGGATGTGGCAGCTACAAACAGTCAGAGTCTAAACCCTGAAGAAATACTTTTGGGGGGGGGGGCGGGGAATGAAGAAAGAAACAGGTGCTCTCTGACTGAACCATGAGAGGCCGAGATGCGCTGGAAGAGAAGGGATCCAGGAAAAGTTCTCCACCGTATGCTCGCTCTGTTCCTTTTAGACATAGCCATGGGATAGTATAATTTTTCCACTTAAAAATCAAGTCTGTAGCCATCATTTGCCATTGAATTAGTAGGCAAAACTTCATCTATTCACACTGTGAGTACAGTCAACAGTATCATGGTGATATTAGTGGCTGAACTACTTAGGAAAGCTGTACATCCATAAAAAAAGCATCAGAAAGAACTTGCTTAAATACAGCTGGATAAATAGGTTACGTAGATAGAGAGGAAAGAGATTACAGATCCTAGCATCTGGCCAGTCTCATTCTTGACATGGTCCACTGAAAAATAAATAGACAAATCTATACCAAATAGCCTGCAGGCCCTTTTCTCCTGAATAGCTTCCTGCTTCTTCAGCAGGATAGAAATGTCTTTTGAGACTCTTACCTTTTTTTGAGAAGAGAAACCACTTCAGTTGTTAGAAGGAAGGTTATCTTTCATATTATTCTTGAATAACTTCTAAGAATGCACATGTACAAGCTTAAATATGTTTTAAAGAAAACATCTGTCACTTCCTTCAGCATGCAGCTTCCCCTTGTGTTTCAAAAGTTTAAGATCTGCATATAGCTGAAGCATGCACCTAGATCATCCATACCAAAAAGGGAAAAGCAAGGTCCTACTGATTTTTTTTCTGCAATTTCTGTTCCTTGCTCCTGGAACCAGGAGGCAATGTTAAAAGACACAGGACAAGATGTAAATCTGACTGGATGTAGCACTTAGAACTTGAGAAAGAAATCAAAAATACAGTTAGGGATTTTTTTTTACACATAGTTAAACTTTCTGATAGATTTTGCATAAAGAATGAATCTGGTGGATCAGTAGGAGTAAGGAGTCATTAAAGAATACAACTGCAGGATTCGATCAGCAAAGCAAGATGAGAACTGAGCAGACATAGAGCCCTGGAAGCCAAGAGAAGGAAGAAATCAGAGAAGGTGAGAGAAAGAGGAATTGCATGAAAGGTAGAGGCAGAATAATCATAAAGAAGATAGAAACATGCCCATTAGATTTAATTGAAGTGACAGTTACAAAAAACATCTAGCTTAAATTATCTGCTGGCAAGGATAAACCATTTTTGGTAAAGTCATTTTTAATCCTTGTAACTGGTAATTCTATGGTCCCTTTTACATACCAAAATAAACTTTATCCCACATTCTGTATCACTCTATCATTAGGACTGTTATTTCAACTTTTCATTTTGAAAAACATTCAGCCCTCTAATAGCCAGTCAGGGAGAGAAGATTTATTTTATCCCTGTTTTAAAAGAAAATGGTCCTGAAAGCCAAACTTTACAGAAGAAAAGTGCAGCAGAGTAGTTCCAATACACACCATTTTTTCCAAATGCTGTAAAGGTACAAGATAAGTCAGTCGCATAAAGCACAAGACAGTACTGAACAAAAGAAAAGAAGTGATATATTGTCAAGAGCGATCCTGCCTTGGCAAGGAGGCAGTTTAATGATCTAATGGGTCTTTTCCAGTTCTAACTTCTACTATGTGATAGCTCTTCTGACTGTGATCAAGGAAAGAAAAAAAACAACAGGCAAAAATGGAGTCAGCATTAAACTGAAATATGTCCCCCAGAGGGGCAAAGGCTGAGGCATGGCTCCTCCCTCCTATATGCATGTTGAATCACATGTATTGCCGCCTAATTTAATCTTTAGACCTTTCACCTCTTTCCTGGGCAGTTGGCTTGCTTCCTTGCCCCTAAAACCAGCTCCTCTCAAAACGAATTTTAGCATTTTTATTGAAGGTTTCTGTGTTAGGTGCATGGCTGTTCAGTTGGCCCGCCGATTTCCTCACCATCTGTCGCAGGACGACCGACTGCCTCACAGTACCGGACCATGTGGCGCGATGGAGGGGGAGAAGAAGATTTACTGCATGACTCCATAACTTGTTTCAAAGACCAAAATTTACTACAGAAGCTGCAATGGTACAAAGCAACTATTCTTATTAACAGAAACTTAGCTCAACTACAATACCTATTTCTAGTTACGCTAAAAGGTATGCTAACAGTAACTACTTAGTAAACAGGAAAAGATAGCTAATTTATACTAACTGTAAATATCCAAATGAATGAACTAGGCAAACCAACTCTGATCAATCTTACCCACGCGTTGCCTCAGCAGCCAACCTACACTCAATCCCATGGAAGTAACTGTGGGAGAGTGTCCCCGTCCCGAGGGGCTCCGCAAGTTAGCAGACCCGCTGTCACCCGCGAAGAGCCGAGGACAGCCTCCAGGGCCAACGTCTTCATACCCTTCAGGGGAAGGTGGAGGTGGAGTCACGAGGCCAGCTGCGGTTCTCTTCACGCAGGCACAGTCCCTAGTACTTGGCTGCTGCAGGGTTGCTGAAGAAAGGAGTTTGACTGCGAGTGACTGCTTTACTCTTGCAGTGGGGGTCCCAAGGAGAGATCCCATAGCTGGGGTAAGAAGGAGTTAATTCCAGTCCGCAATAGGGCCCCAGCCATGAAAGCAGATGTTATCTCTCAAGGTCCTGATGAGGAAGAGACAGTCCTGACCACAGCAATTAACACTGCCCCAGCAGTGAGAAGAGGCTTTTGTTTCTCAAGGGCCAGACCCCGAAGCAGGCCTTATCTCAAAGTCTTGACATCCTCCCTTTTGGAGTGTAAAACACAGGATTTCAGGCTACTTGTAACTGGCACCAAATGTGTATGGGGGGTGGGGGGAAGCTGGGAGCACCCCCCAACACCATCTCACACCAATTTTATACCACTTCTCACACCAATTTTATACCACTGAGCTCTATTCCATTCCTCTCAGCACAGAGGCTCCTGGTTTGCACACCTGCAGGAGAGAAACACATGGGGATCTAGATATTTTGTTTGCCTCTCCAGTTGCTCAGCTCCTTGTGGTCCTATTGCAGAATTTGCAGCCAGCCCCTTGTTCTGGTAGCCAACAGCATTGAGTGTCTCCACAAAGCCTCAGGAACTGGAAGTCTGGCTGGAAGGGAGCTTTGTCACTGGCTTTAGTGGGACAAAGAGCCTTCCTGTGGCCAGCCTTCAGGAAATAAGAATGACAAGCAGGAATATATTATGCATGAACCACCAGCTTGTACATCAGTTATTGCAATTTGCTGCTAATAGGGTTTTATTCAAGATATGAACCATAAACTCACTCAACCACTAATTCAATCGATCAATCAATTAATTTTTTTTTTTTTGGGGGGGGGGGGAGGTCAAACCTGAATTCACTTTTTCTAATAATCTCTTTTAGATGATTACTCTACCAGAGTGGATTTTCAGGGAAGGAGGAGGAGTGTTGTGATCCTCCCATTTCAACATGTAATGTTCATGGATTTAAGCACAGGGAAGAAACTGCCAGCTCTGCCATCACTACTATAGTGACGTCCAGCCATGGTCTGCCACGCATAACCTCCATCCACTGTCTGATTTTGGGTATAGAAAGTTGAAAGTGATGGGAGGCATTTCCTATAGACAGAAGGAGTTACATTTAGAATGTGGAGAGTTAGTACCTATAGACCACAGTAGTCTGAATTCAGTCAGTGAATAAAAAAACAAGCTTTGTATGTATTGGGGAACTATGGGAATGATAGAGAGCCATGATATTGGAGGACACTTTTGAAACAAATGCCAGTAAAGTCTGTGCAGCTCATGATAATATCTTATTTTCTGTATACTCTGCCTTTAAAAAGAAGAGCTATTTATTTAATAGTTTAAATTTAAAAGGTTATTCAAACTGATTTTGTGTGTTTTGTCTGTGATCTCATAGTCTCTTACAAATGTTAGTCCATCTGTGAAAGCTTTAATGATGCACCTTTAGCAGATAGAGCATCCATGAGAGTTGAAAATGTGAAGAACAAAATCCCCAAAGTGTCTAAACTAAGATTTCTCTACGTAATGAGCCTTCTTGTTCTCTACCTACTGAATGAGATGTGAGTACAGAAACATCTTAAAGATCATTTGAAAATCAGCATGACTAACCAAAGATAATTTCACCTCCCACACTTTTTCCTTAAAACAAAGTGTTCTAGGCAACTATGTGTAAATCCATGGAATGCAGTACTACAGCTGTCATCACAGCAAGTCAGACAGTATAAGAATCATCATTTCAAAAGTGATATTAGCCAAAATATATATTACATGTTTTTTGTTGCTGTTCTTTGCTTAATTGTGCAATATTTGTGTTGGACTAATACTACAAAGTGTTCAGATTGTGCAATGCAGCTTATTTTATGCTACTGTTGGAGTGTTAATGATGCATTTCTCCCAATTATGTCATCCTTGTGTAATCTTCAAATTTCACTGATACACAGTGCCTCTCATTATTTATTAACATATCTTATAATCAGATATTACAAAATCTTATAAAAGAACAGACTGTACAAAACCTAATGCTTAGTCTGTAAGTAGAATGCCATTTCTTACAAAATAAACCTAGGAATTGTATTAATATGGTAGAAGAGTAGAGATATGATGGGAGCCTTATGATTCCAACTTGAAACTCCTCCACCCCATCTTATAAGAACAATTTGCCTAAATTCTTTCTATGAAAGCCAAGGTGATCCTTCTGACAAATGCAATGAGCATAAGAGGTCCCATAAAGTAGAGAGAAACTGTTAGAGCTAAACCATCCGCAAAATTTGTTGCATCCATAAGTTCCATATCGGTGAAATATGTCTTTCTGTGGGAGCATCTTAATCTAATTTTTTCTTCCTTTTGGAAAATAAAAAGAATTTTGGGGGCTTCAACATAAGCTTTCACTTATGGTGTTATTTTGTAATATAAATATAATGTTTTAATACATGAAGTTAAAATCAGAACAATGTATTTTGGCTGATTCAAAGTGAATTACTTTTTTAAAACATTTTTCTTTTTTTTCCATGTTTTCATTCCATCACAAGTTGTAAAATATCAGAATTTCATATTTCCAGTTTAACCTCTATTAGTTTATGTAAGTTTATAATGTTTACTTGCAGCATGGATGAATTGCCATTCTGTTTGAAATGGTGGGTGACATTGAATTTGTTTTAATCTAAATTGTCATTTTGAAAATCCTCAGTAGAAGAGAATATTAAAAGCAGGACTTTGTTTCAGTTTCTACTTCTATAGCGCTACTTTACTTGGGTAAAAGCTGATAGGAACAATTGTTAGCTTATCAATATCTGTGACATGGTGTAGACAGTACAATTTTATCTGTATGTTGGTCAGCTGGTACATGTCAACTCTGGAAAGAACTGCCACAACTTGTTAGCATGTAGGAACTGTAGCTTTCCATGTGTATCTTACAATTTTAACACTACTAGTTAGCATATTAGCTAGCACCTGCCAAAATACATCTTTTGCCCAAAGTGACCATAGCTTGTGGGAGGGGCAAAAAAGGGAAAATGGTCACAGGAGTGTGTAGCTATGAAAGAGATGAAATTGTGACCTTCTCAAAGAGGACAGTGTGACCTTCTTCAGGGAGCAGGGCCTTGGAGCCATCTCCCTTTTGCACCACGGAAGGAAAAGGAGGTTAGTAGTGCCCAATATGAGGAGTGTCACATTTGCTGCTGCCTCCTACACTTACCTGCGCGCCGGTGCGGCAAGAGCCTTTCTGGTTGTTTCTTTTCTCCCTACTCAGAATCTAGGAATTGCTGCTGGCCTACTTCAGGTCTGTGGAGTGTAGACCCAGTGCTCCTACTTGTTGAGTACCTCCTAAAAATGGTTGAGCAAAAGGACTTAACTGCAGTGGGGATGGTCTTTGTAGCATTTTTAGATAACTTCCTGACTACAGGAATTTATGGCTTTAATTTCAATCTGTTGAGTACACTGGTAGTATTGAGCAGCTAACACTTGGGTAAGAAACCATCTAAAGTATCCATTAGCAAATGTTGCGATAGGAGGAAAAAGGGCCCTCTTAAGCTATTCAAAAACAAAGGTGGTTATTCAAGATTTAAATTCACTCTAGAAAATGGTGTAAACTGAATCCTTACCTCTCACATTCCAGCTGACACTTTAAATATGGGGCTGATGAGGCAAAATGGAAGCAAAGATATTTCTATCTGTGACATCAATATTCTGTGCTAAACCTTGTCCTGTAGGTGTGCTCTCACAGTTCCTCACTGAGTGCCTTGATTAAGTCCTTCACAAGAGACAGAAATAGGAAATCACAGTAAGAACATCACAGGGGTGCTTAAACATCTGCTCAGCTCTATCAAGATGCAAGTGCTTCTAAGTACACCCAGATCTCTAGGGAAAACTTGCTGTATCCATAGGGATAGGGGGTAGCTGAGCAGAAGTTTGAGGCTCGATGTTTTGGTGTAGTCTCTTAAAGGGCAGCTAGGCCAAGCCTAAATGTCTCCATTGTTTTGTGGATGAACTGCAAACACACCAAAAGCTTGGACCTGAACTGYTGTGCAGGAATAGCTCAAAAACCATGAGTGAGCTCAAAGCAAGTCCCCTACTGAGAAATGCAAAGAGATGTTTATTTTCAAAGGAAAATAACAGTTGGTTTCAAAACAATCTTGTATTTCCAACAGAGTTATTTGCAGGAAAAAATTAAATGAAACTATTGGAATGAAGTGCAATCACAAGAATGTAGGCTGAAGTTAACATTTTTACARCAGCAAGGTTGTCATTATGAAATATTCTAGGATTAGTCTCCATTGCCAAAACATACATAAATATATATAATGCTGTTAATAAGACATGTGTGTCTAACACCAGACTATAGAATTATGTGCAAGTATTATTATAAAAGCTAAATAAAAGCTAAATGAATGTTAATTGGACATTTCCTTTTTTGTTAGCCCCTCTGCCTGTCTCCCAGATGATTAGCTCCTTGATGATTGCCCTGTACCCTCACCACAAGACTGGAGGGAGCTCCAGGCAGTCAAGAGATGGAAAAGGCCCAACAGTTCCACTGCGTGACTCCATCTGTAGTGTTGAATAGAAGATAACTCTTTTAATAATATTCCAGCACCTCTGTTTGAGGTCATGCCATTAATCTGTAGCTGTTACATTCCCCTGGGGCTGGCAGAAGGACATCTTAAATACACCACTTATTAAAGTAAAAAAAAAAAAAAAAATCGTCCACTAAAAAAAAAAACACTATCCTTCGTGCAGGAACGGAAAACCATGAGTGAAATCAAACCTCCCATGGCACTGAGTTAAATGCACCTCATTATAGAGGCATTAATGATAAGCTGTATAATTATGGTTTTACAGTTTAACAGGTAGAAAAGCAGCATTTAATGCAATTAATTGCCCCTTGGGAATAGACAGTGACCAGTTCTGAGTGTCAAACACTTTTGATCTCATATTTGTATTACTAACCTCTTGCATAGGACTTTGAATGTGTTTGATAGCAGATTCCTGGAGCCTCTCAGATATCATTCAAAACTTCTAAAGGAATGTTTTTTCTTTGCTTTCCTTTGCTAACCTAGAAGCAAAGTATGACCCAACTATTTCACTATTAAAGCTTATAAGTTGCTTAAAAAAAAAGTTCTGCTTTTCTTCCTGTGTCCAGTGTTTTGGGGGACTTTTTTACAGTATAAACACATTTCTGTATACTACCTGATGTATACAGTCATTGCTACATACTTTTTTGGTGGGTGATTTTCAGATTTTTATACAAAAACTGAATCCAAAAATGAATATATTGACTGTTTTATAATGGTACAAAACAGCAAAAGGAGGCTTTAACTTCATAAGCCAAAAAAGATTATTATTACTGGAAAAAATAACTTGACTGCTAAATATAAGCTGGAAGCAAAAATAAACTATCAAGACTTTTCTGGTTGGTATTCAGTCTGAATGGATAATATGCACAGAGAATATCACTGCTAAAATGTTAGCCATACTCTGGATTACTAGGGATAGCAGAAGAATCACAGAATGGTTGAGGTTGGAAGGGACCTCTGGAGATCATCTAAGTCCACCCCCYCTGCTCAAGCAGGGTCACCTAGAGCACATTGCACAGGATCGCATCCAGGCGGGTTTTGAATATCTCCAGAGAAGGAGACTCCACAGCCTCTCGGGGCAACCTGTTCCAG
>NW_020451148.1:199559-250663 GCF_003343035.1 Apteryx rowi
CATGCAGGTTTCCCAGGAGGCATACAAGAGGATCCTCCATAGCCACATCCCATGCGCACTTCCCTGGCTGCATTCACCTGTTGGAGGCATCCCGACTTGAGCWGTCTTTTGCCARCTACCCTGGCACTATAACTCTCCCCTTCCCCCATCTTTCCTAGTTTAAAGCCCTCCTTACCAGGTTGGCCAAACTGTTGGCAAAGACACACGTGCCCCACTTAGTGGGGTGGATCCCATCTCTCCCAAGCAGTTGTTGACCTACAAACAGGGTCCCATGGTCGTAGAAACCAAAACCCTGTTGCCAACACCAGCGGCGCAGCCAGTCGTTAACTTGGAAAGTCCGTCTCCTCCTCCTCTCATCCATCCCCCTCACTGGCAGGATTGAGGAGAAGATGACCTGGGCTCCCAGACCCTTGACCACCATCCCCAGAGCTCTGAAATCCTGCTTGATGGTCTCCAGTTTGCCCTTGGTGTCATTRGYGCCCACATGGAAGAGCAGCAGAGGGTAATAGTCCGAAGCGTGGACAAGCCTTGGCAGTCTTTCCATGACGTCTCGTACGCGAGCCCCTGGCAGGCCACAAACCTCTCTAGACATGAGGTCAGGTCRGCAGATAGATGCCTCCATCCCCTGTAGGAAGGAGTCCCYCACAACAATCACCCGCCGCTTCTTCCGTGAGTTCCGGCAGGGCACAGGGTCTGTTGTCCCAGGTACTTCCCTTGCAGCCATGCCCATCTCCTCCTCATCCTGGAGGGCACTAAACCTGTTCTTCAGCTGCAAGTCTTCGGGAGGAGTAGGAGCCTTTCTCCTCCCACGAGCAGTGACCAGTTTCCAGCCATCTTCTACGGTGTTAGGATGTACCGTTTCACACGGCACAGAGCCCTCCGGCAACTCCACTGCTGTGGGGGGTTGGTACTCCCGAAGCTGCACAGTCTCCGAGAATACCCTGTCTATCTCTTGCTCTGCTTCTCGGATGCTGCGCAGCCTACTGACCTCCTCCTGTAACTCCCTTACCTGACAACACAACTCGCCAACAGCAGCACACCTCCTGCAGGAGAGCTGGCTGCTAGCCCAGGCCTCCCGGAGAGGCCCCAAGCACTCCCTGCAGCCTGAGACCTGTAGGGCTACATCTACTGTCAGAGGGCCGGTCTGGGTCCAAGCCTCTGACACAGCCAACACAGCAACTCCAACAGGCACTGGGGAATGTGCTCTGCAGCATGTCATAACCATGCTTGAAGCGTACACTGGAGGGATCAGAAACAAGGGCACCTTCATGCACAAACCACTGCACCTGTTCACTGCCTCTGGGAGCTGCACTCTAGGCCTGGCTCTTATAYAGGCCTCTCCCTAGCACTGACTCCCAGGGTGCTTGACCTGCCCTAATCAAGGGCCACCTGGATCAAAGGCCCCCTGGTCAGAGGCAACCAAGAGAGCTCGTTACCAGCAGCTGCTCCTACTAGAGCTTCTCCCAGGAGAAGCCAAGGCCTCCTGCAGTTGTCCTTGCCTAGCATCCCCTTTCCTGTTCACAACAACCACCTTCTAGTTCCTCAGGGGTCCTCAGAAAGCCCACAACTTCCAACAAGATCCTCAAGTTTTAGTCAAAGCCCAAACACTGCTGCGCAAACTGCTGCCTCTGTTTGCTGCCTCTGTTAGCTGCGCTCTGAAGTTAGCTGAAGTCCTCATTTTAATACTGGGACAGTAGAATTATAGGGTCCTAACCAATGTCAGGATTACTCTGGGCTAAACAATATACAAATATTGACCTTGAGGATGCCCCAGTAACCTCACCATTCAGGTTTATGAAAAGTAGAAGGTGAATGATAAGCAGGAGCAAGGGCAAGAGGACAAAGTAATTTTTTTTTTTAAGCCAATCAGAAAGGAAGGATTAACATAATGCTGTGGAAAAGGTAAAAATACAATTTCCGAATGTATTTCGTAAAGAGCTTTCTGAATAAGGAGTGTTCTGTCTTTTTTTTTTTTTTGCACAGTGAGCACTGGTCCGAGCTCAGCAGGTTGTCCCATCAATTTATACTTTTGGTTATCTATTTTCTACAAGCAGAAGAACACAAAAGAAATGAGAAGTCCCAGATGTGATGATGGAAAAATGTGTCCTTAAAAGGAAAAAGAAATTCTCTGACTTTAGTGAAAACAGATACTGTACTTAGGAAACCACTTTCCTCAGCGTCATAAGACAATGCTGTTGTTGGGGGACTGAAGGTTTCTGACACCTGGTTCTCAGGAGGAACTCAAGATCTTCATGGGTGAACAGGATTTACAAGGAGACAAAGGCAGCACAAGGCTCAACATTACAGCATTTATCTTTTGGGGTCCTACAAGAGGTCATTCCGAGAGGTGCCTAGGTTTCTTCCAAAATACAGGAAGAGAGTTCAGTATCTAACAATGAGGTTTCTGTTTGCCAGTAAAAGAAGTGTTCAAAAGGGAAGCATGGTGTGAGCTCTGCTCTCTTCTGAACCTGGACACCTGAGTACTTCTTTTAAAACCCAGTGATGTGGATCAGTTCTTTCCAAAACACCAAAGGAAAGTATAGTTTTAGTAATAGATATTTACTTCACTTCTCAGTGTCCTTTTTTGAATGCGTGAAGTTTGGTTTCAAGGTCTAGTTCCCCTCTCTGACTGAAGGGAGCATAAACCTGCAGCTCCAGGACACTGCTTTAATGCTATGGCTTAGTGTAAGGCTCTGTCTTCACCAAGCTCCCTTGGTGAAGCTGCCCCAGTTTATGAGCAGTATTATTTAAGTAAAGGGTCCCAGTCTGCCCTTTCCAGGAGGAGGAGTCCATGGAGAATCATTCTCACCTTCTCATGCCTTTTCTGCTTCAACATAAAATTAAATATTCTGCATGCAATACAGCAAAAGGGACAGGGACAGGGAC
The DNA here is from genome assembly GCF_003343035.1 of Apteryx rowi. Lineage (NCBI taxonomy): Eukaryota > Metazoa > Chordata > Aves > Apterygiformes > Apterygidae > Apteryx > Apteryx rowi. Next base: position 202,446 of record NW_020451148.1, read on the forward strand.
AGGGATTCCATACATCATGGAATATACCACAGACTGCCTGTTTATTTTCTCTTCTGGGAGTTGGAGAAGAGTTGCGACGAAGGAGGGATCAAAAATGCTGAAAGCACCCAGAACTTTAATCACCGGCCTATCAAGTAAAGCAAGAATTAATCTTCTTTCAGCTAGATGAGGAATGTGTGTGGGAAGGGGAGACATAGTGAGATGCTGATAGACACGATCCCCTACCAGATCAGATCATGTTTTGAGAGAAGTGGAGGAATGCATATTTTATGAACGCTGAAAGAACTGAGCTATGAGAAAGGAACTCTGCAGTTTACTGCTGTCAGATGACAGGCAGATGTATACATACCTAGTAAAAAGTTTTTGGTGCTGTAATGACATGAGTAATAGAAATACAGTTTCTGAAAGAGTTCAGCTCTGATAGTGTTAGATGGTGGTTTTGTGACTGCCAGTGTTGATATGAAACAATGTTTTGCTGGATTTTAGGTGACTGAGCAGCCGTTGTATGTCTACTGCTCAGATAACAAGTTAACAGGCAATCAAAAGACTGGGACAGGAGATGGAAACAAACATTAAGTCTGCTTTTTTTAAATTTTTTTTAAGTATCTCCTACTGAGCATTTTCTATTTTCTCCTGTTCCAGTATGACAGGACCAATAGAATTCTGATGTTTTAAAGTCATTGAAGATCCAACTTTTACTTAACTTTATTATGTTTTCACTAAACTTACTTGAAAGCTTTATGGAAAATATCCTTAAGGAATACAAATCTCTCTTAATAAATCTCAGCCAAACAGAGAACTAATTAAACAAGATGAACAGACTCATTTCAAATACTTTGGAATTATAGATTTTAGTGGGGAGAGAGAATGTCATTTTTTGATGGCTTTTATTTCCAAATTTTTTAACCCAGTTATTTCCAGCTAGTCACATTTCTGCAATATGACATATTTCAAGACTTTGCCACCTGCTTTTATAAAATATGTCATTTGTGAATGCAAGGAATTATCACGGAGAGAATCGTATATGGATTTCATCAGATGAAGCATTTAAGTACATGAAGGCTAGTCTGCAAAATTCCTTTTAGCTGACAGGAGTTTTTTGATGTCTCAGAGTTTACACCAAGGATGACATGTTTTTTATCATCCTCCTCTCTTCATTTATATCCATGATGTTTATTTACAGCCTGTGGTGTAAATATTGTCCCTGGGAAAATTTATTATAATACAAGCACAAATGAACTGACGAGTGTGACAGAGGCTCCTGATGAAGGCTAGCCAGATAAAGCATTTTTGTTGTCTCCAGTTTTAATAAGTTTTTATGGAACCTTAGCAAGGAAGGAGTTCGTTGTTGGAGCTGATAACGCTGAGTGACATTACTTGCTTTATCAGAATTATACCCTCTCTCTGTCTTTAGGCAACTTTGCTTCTTTGCMTTTTGAACCTTTATTTTTTTCCAGTCAGTCCATCACTTTCCTATTTATTTGGCTCTATCACAGCCCTCCACCTCTAGGTACAAAGATAGAAAACACTGAATCAATATAAGTTAGGCAGGACTGAGAAGAGGCTCCAAAGGGGACACTAGCCAGGGAGAACGCTGGACTGTTTAAAAAGAGCTCAAGCATGTCCCAAGGCTGCTGTCAAATATAGCTCTCCCTCTGTACTGCCTCTGTCTGTGTGTAAGGAGCTTTTATTTTGCTTAACCTTCTGGTACCTGCTATTGATGTGATCACTTTAGTACACACGTGCTGCAATAAAAACATGATGCACCTCATGTGTTTGTTCATCAGTTTGCTCTATTAGCTGATCTAGTAGATCTGCTGTTTTAGCTCAGTGGGTGGAGGTTTGTGGTTTTGTAACCCACATTTAAATCCCAGTGCTATGTTTATGGTTGGCTGATGATCCTAGGGTCAGTATGTCTGTGGTCACAGATCATTACTCCCTGCAGACAGCAACTCTCATAGCACATCACCAAAAATTATACCCTGTGAACACAGTTGTGTCTTCTGAACCATCTGAGTATTTTACATTATTACTCTTTTGAAGATCGTGCACGATAACTGGCTTGGAAAAGACATATTTTATGAAAATTTATGAAAATTTTTTACACATTTTATGAATTTTCTGTTTTTACATACATTATTTTCTCAAGTTTGATGATGAACACCAGATAAAGTTAGTATTTAATATTAAAACATGGCAAATAAAGTAGTTTCAGAGCCTCTGTTATGGAAAAGAACACAATGCTTCTACTAACTCCAAGAGGTGTCAGATCAGTCCCTGAGCACAACACAATGTCAAATTCCGATTATGCAAAAAATAACTATGGGCCAAATCTTGCTCTTTTTACTCATACTGAACATTAGAAAAGTTAATGAATTTCATAAATATACATCATCAAAGAGCTCTACATAACTGATTCCTATGTCTCTACCTAAAAGAGGCAGAATCAAGTCACAGAGCTTCTACTTTCAGAGCAAAGCAGAAGAGCACATGCAGCAGACTCTTGTATTTGGTAAATGTGGGCTGGATGTGCTTTGCAAACCTGAAGATCAAGCTGTAACCTGAAGCTACAGCATCTGCTACTCAGAGATCTGAGTAAATATGAGTTTGCTGGAATGCATTTCTGCTTTACCGGAAGAGGCAGAGGCTTTCTTATGAGTCTCTGGATCCTGCAACTTTCTGTAATTGCTAGTTAGATATATTCAGATGATGAAGTGGTTAAAACGGGTTAGCATATGCCAGTAGGCTATCCAGCATCCTTTATGGATGAAGAAATAAGAGAATAGTGGGATTTTTTTCATACAGGTACTTCTAAAATTCATACCATTGTTTTTAAAATCCCCTGTTGACAACTGCATACAAATGTATGTGTTTGAGCTCAAAGCACTTAAGCAGAATTTGATTCTGCTAATCTTTTGCTTATCGGACCTGCTCAAAAAGTTGAAAGAACATAATGGAAAGTTATAAACAAGATGATTTATTTACAGATCTGTCAGGATTGTCAGAGTGCTATTCTTTAAAGATATTTTTAGGAAGACAAATCAGTAACAGAACTCAAATTTTATAAATCAACACCACTCCCTCCAGCTATGATCTTCCAAGAGACCTGTGTTGTACATGGTATGGATCTATTAATAAAGTAACCACATTAATCAACCAGCCAACCAACTAACCTACCAAAACCCCAGGTACTTTAGTGGCAACATATTTTGGACTGCACAATATTGTAGTGTTTGCAGAGTATTATACACTGTAAAAATCTATCTCAACTCCCCCCAAAACACATCTAAAGCTTATCTATTATGGAGTAATTATAATTAGTTCACTATAAAGTGACTTATTTCCACACACAAACTCTCTTTAAACTTAACTCCTTTTTAACAAATAAAGTAAATAAATAAGGGCTCTAACCTTCTCTCAAATAGAAGACATTCCATTTTGCAGTGAGTTTATTCACTTTAATGTTAAGGAATTGTGTTTAAAACACTTCTGTTTAAAACAGTTGTAATTTTAGGCAGGAGTGATCAGTTTAGCAGCACTGAGTCCCATGCTCTAAAGAGGCTTGCTAGCTTTTATATCTTTATAATTTTTGAAAACAAGTATTGGCCCAGTCCTTTTGCTGCTGTGTGATGCACTAATCATTTCCTACATGATCCGAAGTACAAGATTCTCTGGCAAGTCTCAGAAGAAAATAAATCCCTTTTAAGTATTATTAGGCCTTGTGTCTATCCATCTTGTTCTGTCTAAAGCCACTCTTACTACTGAATGTCCTTAACAGTTATTCCTCCTTGCTTTGTATTTTGACTGGTCTTGCTCAGCTCCTCCAGATGTTTCCCCTTCACTGTGTAGCCCAGAGAGGCTCAGGAAGTCATAGTCTAAAAACACAGAGGCAGAAAACTGTAACGTCACTCAGAATGCCCCTACATCTATGTATGCCATCTCCCAGTTTCTGGACTTCATTGCTCTGGCTGGAACATGTTCAGTGTTGGAGAAATGCACTACATTACTGCAAGTTTTTTCTACCACCAAATCAGGAGAAAATTTCATTACTGTAAATTTTGATAAAGACACCCAAGGTGATATGGGAATCCCTTAGCATAACACTTCCCTCTCCCCATCCCACTGAGAGCTCTTCCTTTAAATCATGGGTCACAACAACAAAGCCTTTAATCAGAGCACCTCAAAACTACATGACTTTGTAGATATAGACATTGCTCTACCTAATCATGGAGACAACCAGTCTGCCACTGCCACCATCAGTAGCTTTCTCCTCAGCAAACCTGAAAATACTAACTTATGCTTGTAGATATTTTATGTACCATTCCACAAACATAAAAGACTTAAATCACAGTTTTCTGGATATGGGCTACCTATGTCCRTTCTAGGCAGAGCTAAAAGCTTCTCTCATGGTGCTCCACAGGTAGGTTTCTTCTCCCCATTCTCCACTTCTACACCTTTTCTCAGCATGCTAAAAATGCTGCACATGTCAAACTTCAAGCTTTATTTCCCTGCATAATCAAGTCTCACAGCATTTGGTTCAACAGCGTCCTTCCTCAACCCATTTCCTGCTTATTCTCCCTTCCTTTCAAACATCTTAGCCCATCACATTCCCCTACCCCTTTTCCCTCTCTCTCTAGCCTTCTCCAGTTGCTAGGATTGTGAAGATCAAGATGTATCTGTGTAAAAAAGAAAACTAACCACATTGTGAGGCAAACATATTCCTTGCAATGGCAAAAGGAGAAGGTAGAAGAGTCTCCCACTGGTTAAGCTGCATCAGATAAATGCTGTATTTCATATCCCTGCTCCTCTTCCATTTGCCTTATTGCCATCACATCAGAAGTCCGTGGAATCACAAAGCCAAATCCAATGGCTACAGAGCTCAAAATAAATATAACACAATCACCTTAGTTCCACCTAAGAAAATGAAGTGGACTCTTTTAACATAGTTAAATCCTATATTTAAGTGAACAGATTCCCTGTAAAGACATCCCTAAAATGATAAGCTAGGACTGAAGGATAAAAAGAGAAGAAAACAGTCAGGTGTATTCAAGAGCTATGCATTGTGGGCATCTTGGAGTAAAAAGAGAGAAGCAAGCTTATACTTTGCCTTGGTCCCATTGGAGCAATCTCAGTTTACAGCTAGTCTTTTGTTGAAAGAGCGTGGGATTTTCTTGCAGCATGCTAAACTCAGATTTGTTCATAGCAAGGAGTCTCATTACTTTAACATTCTAATTAATGTTCTCATGGAAGGTGCTTGTTATTATTGGCTCTACCTTGTCTGTAATTCTGACAGACTAACAGATTGAGGGAGACTGTGTTGATGTTGCCTATAGCTGTTTGTGGCTTTCCCATTTGAAAGAGTATATTAAAGTTGGATCCAGATTCCAAATGTTTAATCTGGCAAAGAGATTTGGTGGCCTCTAAAACAAATATTGTGTCATTAATATAGCAGTATCCATAAATGGGACTGGCGACATATAATGCTGTGTCTGTGGATATATTCAAACTCTGTTTAGGGTCCTTAACTAACCCCATTCTGTGTACATAGTGCAGTTCCACCTCTTCAATACCTAAACACAACAAAATAAGTTAAGACTATATTTTTAGCTGTAACTAAATTCTCAGGCGTTTGCGGTTTTAAATGAGACCCTTAGTATTATCTGGACTTATACTTCTTTTGTGGTTCAGTAGAAAATACACAGTATTCAGTTTTAGATTTTGGTACATTTTTACAATGGTATTAAAAATAGCAAAACCTTTCAAGTTTATTCAAGTTGACATGATGAACCATAATTACATTGTTTCACACAGTGTATTGTATAAATACAAGTTCATATTTTTTCAAGTGATTTTTGATCCAATGCCAGAACAGTTCTTTGAACTATTTATGCTGATCTTTGACATGATATTCAGAGATGTATCATCTCCATCCAAACCACTGAGCTATTATAATGTTGTTATAGGAAAGAGGTGTGGGCCAAAAAGATATGAAGTCAGGAAAAAATTACTGCATGGTAGCTTATTTTCAAACAAAAGCATGGTCAGTTTTATTAATTTTTTTACTACCAAAGCAAAAGAGCTGAATTGCTATTGCAAGCTATAATCTTTAGGGTTTGGAGCAATGGTGGAATAGCCGCTGCACTGAAAAGATTGTGAAATAGCAGAAGTATTTTGGCCTTTTGCTGCTAAAATGGCAACACTGGTACATGCTGCCAGTGGTAGGTCTTCTGCATCTTTGAGTACATAGGGAACATTTGCCCTTTAAGCAATCCATATCACTAGACTTTACGTTAAATTTAGTCCTTATGGAGACAACAGAGGTCTACCAATGAAATCAGTGAATAGAAAACTTCTTTTGCAGAGGATTTCAGCACGTGAAAGGTAAAATCATTACTTAGGAACCTTCTCTACTACAGTATTTCAACTGTCCTCTCTTCTCCTCTCTCACACTAATTTTCTTCCCAAGGGCTGTTCTATGCATGAATATGTGCTTATAAAGTTTAGCCAGCCATCTGAAAAAAGAGAGGACAAAACCCCAAATCTTTCCAGAAGAAGCTGTAGACTCCTGCAAGCAGCTATAAAACAACTCTATTAGTAACTGGAATTATAAATATAAGTTCTTTATTAAGGATGCATATGTTCCACTGGGAGGGAAAAACAAGATTTAAGTTGTATAGCACAAATCATAAATGTATTTATGAAGTGGGTGCATCATTTCTCTGGCTATCAGACATCATGTGTATACCCTTTTGGAAGTATTTCACACCTTATACCCTTTAAAGTAGTTCTTGAATAGTTAGTAAATATTGTTTTGATGGTACTTTTCTTTGAAGATGTCCCTAGACCAAAAGCAGGATAATGAAAATAGGACATTACCAGGTTTTGTAGCTAATTTTTGCTGAAATGCAAATAAATAATATGAAGTCTCATGCTGAAAAGGCAACACCGAGGCCCTTGTGGACAATCAGTCAACAACATGCACAATATTTGTTCCAAGATTTTCTGAAAACTCCTGGAGCTACCAAGTGTATTGTGGGATTTTACATACAGTAAAATACAACCTTCCTCCTCCAAATTTCAAATGCAACTTTGTCCCTTGATTGCTTTTTATGTAGTTGATACAGAACTTCGGGTAACCCAGTACAGGCTCCTATATTTCTCAGAAGAGCAAACAGAGAGAGAGATCTTCTGTACATACATGAGAAGGTCAATTGGCCACCATCCTGTAGACACTGATGAGGAGATTTGTGCTGGGAGGAATTTCTCCTCCTTTGCCTTTGAGTGATCAACATCTAATCAAAAAAGAGGCACAGTCTTTGTGAGTAGCAAGAGCCAGCCTCCCCCTGCCATCCCCAAAACCATCACAGAAGTAAACAATCCACCCAAAAGGTCAGAAAGCAAAGACTATTTTGATGCATATGAAAATGTTCAGAGTCCTATGAAACAGCAGCTCTGGTGGGATTCTGGTGGGAAAATGTAAATTTTTCTGCTACAGAGAAGGAGTATTGGGCAGTATTATTATCTGCACTGCAAGAGGCATTAAAAATAAATAAAAAAAACAAAGTTGGTGAATTTTCAGTATTTCACTGCCATCTATTGGACATAAAGTGCATTGAGTGKTTTTTTTTATAATTTAGAGAATAAAAGCTAATTAAAGAAATGAGCAAACAACTTAAAACCAGTGTTTGTACTAAGAAGAAAGGCTGAAACTCCACCTATGAAAGAAACTGATCTCTCCACAAAGTGGGAAAAAATCTATGGTTATCTTGCAGGAAATGCGAGTGAGAGCCTTCACACATGCTCTAATGTGAAACTGGTATGTTAAGACGTCAAGAATGGATTTCCTCTGCTGCTAGGGAGAGCTCATAAAGCCCTGGGAGAATGTAAAAATGGGACATCCTTAGATGCCATTTTCTTTGTGAAAAGACAGGTAACACATGGCTTCTTCACTTTCCGAGAGATTAAACCAAGAAAACCTAGGCAGTAATAGCAGTTTTTGTTGGTGGTGTTGGTTTTATTTTTTTGTTTTCTTTTTTTGCATGGCATATAGGAAAAGTTAAGCCAAGATTTATCCTTAGAATGTCATAACAACCTGTATTGTTGCAATATGCAACTCTAATGCATTCTGGATTTCTGTGGATGTATCTGCTATAAAATTCATCTGCTGATTGATGATGGAGCTATAAATATCATAGAAAAAATACTCCCATATACTAAAATGATATAAACGATCTTAAAATATTCTTATTACAATTTCTCTTTGCAGTTTATAAACAGTAAATAAGCCTGCCTTTTAAAACAGGTAACTTCCACTAGCATCAGTAGAAGATAGAGAAATTATCTGGTAGAATGAGGCAATTGGAAGGAATTCTGAAAAAAGGGAAGTCCCATTAAGTATTTGTACATTTGTTGAGAGAGCTCTACTGTGGTCTCCAGGATCTAGCTCTGAAGTTAGTAGCCCAATTGCAGAAGGCAGTTCAGAATAGAAAAGAGTAGAGTCAATGACTGAGAGGTTTCCTTTTTTAGCTTAGAAGATTATTGCAGTTGTCCTAAAGATGTCTTTAGGCACAATCTGAATAAAAAAATACCAGAAAGATCTTTGAATATTATTTTTAATGAATTAATCTGACAGGTACCTAAACTCTCCTGGGAAAAAAAATTAGGGGAGTCACTGAGTCACCCAAGTACTTCTCAGGCCAAGGAAGAAAATTGTGAGGTGCTTCCTTCTGTTTTGGAAGCAAACCAAAAGGCAGACAAGAAGAATCCCAAACTATTTTTTTTTCTCAGAATTTTAAATGAATTTTCAAATACATATTTCTCCATTTTCCTGGACAAAGGATAAGTAATTTAATGTGATCCTTATTTCAAAGAACTTTATTCATTTTCAGACATAGAAAGGAATAGGAAGTAGAGCTGAGAAGCAGCTGGATGAAAAATGAATAAAATTACTTACCTAGTATTTACATAAGTACTGCTATCAAAAAGAGAAAAGAAATTAATACAAGATATGTAAAAGATACTAAGCTAGACCATAGTAATAATCCTGTTGTATAAAAAACTGGATTAGAAATTGTAATCCAGAACAGGCTGGCATAGAAAATAAATTAAGTTTACTCTGCTTCCTAACAAAAGTATGTTTCCAATGTATCCTACACAACTTTATCTCCACAGTATTTGTAAATATAAGAAGCTTGCCAATTTAGAGAGTTATGATTGTACAAAGAATAAAGAAATACAGAGAAACGCACTGAACATGACTATCAATTTTATCAAATATTCACTGGTGCTCCAAGTAGGGTTAATCTGGAGAATGGATATTGGGCTGTTCATTAGTCTCCCTCTTGCTGAAGAGCTTCCTTGGATTTTGGGGAAGTCTGCAGACTAAAAATGTTCAACAGCCAGTTTCTGTGCTAAGCATTTTCTTCAAGATACAGGAAAAGTGTTTTCTTAATTTGCCATGTAGAAGAACTAGCTGTAAATTTTCCAGGGCAACAATTTTCAGTTTGAAAATGACAACTAATCACAATTAAATGTTTAAGTGAAGTAGTCAAGGTGACTAGGATTTCTATTGGGGGAACAAAAACCTAAGAGGATTTGTTCTGGTATTGTTGAAAAGTCACTGAAAAATTGTTGAAAATTTCAACRATTTTCAAATAGTTGTAATATTGTAATATTATGCATTTGGATTTTTTAATGTTAATTTTAAGAAAACTTTTAATTTGAAATATTTGTATAAGAGATGTTTGAATTTTTACTGAAATAAAACATTTTGATCAACCCCAGAAGATCTGTGGCTTTTTTTGTTGTTGTTTATTTCATATGGTGAGACATTGCAACATTTCCTGTTTTGTTCCACTTTAAGGCAAAAAGAATTTCACACTCTGAGAACTTATCATGCAGGAAAAGAAAATGCAATTCACTTTCCACCCTACAGACTAGTAAACGAGAAACCAGCCTCATAAAAGTAGGAAGTGCGTTGTACATATAAGGCATGAAATTATCCTTTGGTTTCCAAGTCTGCCCACAGTCTCCATTTGGCAAATTGAAGGTTTACTGTGTCCTTGACACAGGATGCAGCTAGAATTGAGTGCAATGAGGAGGTCAGAATGACTGGGACAGAGTCCCATAGAAAGACATAAAAGTGTGAGTTCAAACAAGTATCTTTACAATCAGCTCTACCATAGCATTGAATCACAGTAAGTGTATATTGGGTAGACTCCTTCCCCTAGTTATTGGCTCCTGCGTTGGTGCTTAGGGTTTCACTGGTATCAGCCATCCTGTACACGCTCATCCTGAATTGCAGCAGAGCAGGAGTTGGTGTAAATCTCCACGGCATGACTGCGAGGCGAGGGTTTGGGACATCCCACACTCTACAGGAGCTGGAGAGCACCCCATGGCCTTTAGGACCACTGAAATGGATTACACAAAGAGCATGGCACTTGCAGAAAACATATTATCAGTTCTTTACTGGGATGCTGCACTCATAGTGACTGAATTAGATGCTGTTAAAGTCTGGACAGAAATAACAGAGTTATCAACTCCCATGTACTGAGTAAGGATCTCATACAATAGGACTGCTTTTCATGCACTAAGTGAAAGACTGCTTTCCCATGGTGCATTTGTGGGAACCCAGCACCTCTTCCACACACATTTGTCTGGAGTCAACAGATTCACTCCCAGCAGAAATACTAGCCTTCAAAAGTATCATATTCATAGGTGCATCTACACCGTTGAGCAGCAAACATAATTTCAAAATAACTATTTATTTTGGATTATCTGTTTTCAAAATATCCAAAGAAAACTTTTAAAAATATTTTGCTCAGACAATTTTCAGATCTGGAAAATAAATTTTAAAAAACAATTCTTTACTTTGTAAACAGAAGCAAGCAGTCACTGATAATAGAGACGGCCACTTCCTTCTCTCCCACCACAACATGTCACACAGCCAAAATTTCACTGCCCGGGGAGTAAACAGCTTCTAATTGTTTTTACTATACCTTGGCCCTTTTTAAGTAGCTTATTCAAATAGGATTAAATGTTATGGCCTTATTGCCTGTGTGCTTCTAACAGTGAGGTTATGTCTATTTACATGTACTGGAGGCTGGAACGTGACCAGTGCCAGTATCTCAAAGTTAAGCTTTCTGTTGCTTCCTGCAAAATTTCTGCTGGAATGAGTCCACTGCTCAAAGGAGTTTTATGATATTTTATACTCACTGTCTTTTCAGAAGGAAAGCATGGGACTGACGTGTGCTTAGTCTTCTCCTTTGTTAGTCTCACACAGTGAATTAATACCTTTTTATCCAAATTTAGGACTGCATCTTGACATCCTAACTCATGATGAATCAATCAACATATTGATTGAGTAAGACTAAGGATGGCAAAATGAAGGTCACTTTAGCATATGAGTACAGATGTGCTTAAAAACTATGTAAATAAAGGCAATATCTATATACATGTCTAATATGTATATATGCAAGACATATATATCCTGTTGCTTTTATAACATGGCTGATTTCTTTTCAGCTCATTCAGGAAAAGAAAAATAAATTCTTGAGTTATATCTACACTACAACAAATGTAGACTGTGCCATCAGATCTGATCTTGGTTTAAATAGCTATCTTAGATATAGATAACAAGGAAGTTGAAACACACAGGTCACAAACTACTTAAGAGCTTGGTAATGTTGATGAATTTAATTTTTTCCATACAAACAGCTCCAGGTAGACACACTAGTTGGTTAACTACCTATGTAAGTCAGCAGTTTATAAAAGAGCGAAGGTCAGCAGCGTAAAGTAAGCTCTTTATCTCTGGACAGATGTCTTTCAAGAGAACTCAGAAAATTTGAAGAAGGATTGAGCAAGCCTGACTAAAATAAGAAGTGAGCCATATGTCATATGGCTCTTTATTTGCTAAGAAATACCAGATTGCCAAAATACCTAATAAAAATCTGTTACCACATTATTTTTGGCCTGATAAAAAACACACAGTTCCATAAGTCTGTCCTCACAAAAATTTCAGCACGGGTTTACAGGCCAAAAGATTCAGATAATTTATATAAGTTCAGATAAATATCTCAACTGTGGTCTTATATGAACACAAGTGAACCTCTGAATGCTGTGGGTTATCAATTAGTGAGCCATATGATTTAAAATAAACACTTTTCAGTGCAAACATTAGCTTTTGTACATGATGCCTGCTGAAAAGTGATTCAGTGCTTTTCCAGTGCTCAGTATTAAATCATTGACAGTATTGATGTAGAATAGACCATGGAAGTATCAAAATCAATTAAGACAGGTAGATAAAATACATTCTCAAAAAATTAAATTATATGCTAAAACCTGTCAAAATTTATTTCAGTGTTTACAGAGTGAGAACATTTTGTATCTGTGTCGGTTGGTACCTTCTGTCCCATTTAACTACTTTATGAGAAGGTAAGAATGGCAGTAGTGGGGCAGGTGACAAGTCTATCTAGCCTAAAGTCCTTTCTCTAACAGTAACAATAAATGTAGATCTAGAGAAGGATAAAAACTGGACAAGCATGCATAATACTTCTCCTTAATACTAACTCACCCTCCAATTATTTTTAGCTCAAAGACTTCTGGAGTGGTTTTTTTGGTACCTCTGTGTTTTTAGTAACATTCTACAGATTTTTTTTTTTTTTTAAATGAACTTGACCATTTTGCTCTTGAGCCCATGAAATATCTAGTATCCTGAATTGCCTTTAGGGAGGAGTGCATAGGACAATGACCAGCAGTCTTGGGGAGCCAAAACRGTGCTAGGTCTTCTTTTTTCAGTCTTGGTTCCTACTAGCTCCATCTGACACTCCTCCCCTCTTCAGGTCTTCTGTAAACCTTTATTATATTCCCCTTCAGTCATCGACTTTAATGGAGCATGGGAGAATGAACAACTGTATTAACAGTGAAATGAAAAGGGACATGCATATAATTATGCTGGAAGCTCATGACAGTTCTGCCTTCTACAAATGGCAATTTCTGTGGCTTATCAGTGTGAAATCTAAATACCTTTTTAGTCTGAACCTAAAAGGTAAACTAAGTTATCAAGCCATTGGAGTTTTCCACAATCCCTTGCAGAAAACTGGTTAACATTTCTGCAACAATGTATACACTCCTATGTTGCTGTCAAAATAGTTATGCTTTTTGCTGAAACTAGTTCTCTTTTCACAATAACGTAAAATATCCCAAGGCAGAAACAAAGCAAGGAAAAATTTCATGCCAAAAAGTCAGGCAATAAAATAAACAGTGAAATAATGGTGGCTACACAGCAGAGTGTTGGACATCCTTAGTAATATTATGAACATCTCTTCAAGGAAAGATAAACAAAAATAGCATAAGAATGATTATAACAATGCATGTTTATTCCAAGATCCTGTATTTGGCAGCATGTGCCTAGAGAGGACTAAATGGGCAGGATGAGCAAGAAGAGCTGCTTTCCTAGAATTCTATCTAGATATATTTTTTGTGTCTTCCAAAGGTTTGGAATCTCTACCTCAGTAAGATTTTTGAATCTGAGCTAGTTTTTAATGTATGTATCAGATCTTCGTATGGACTTAATTCTTCCATATAAGGAATAACCTGGTACATGGTTTCCTCATCATCTCTGGATGAGGAAACATTTAGAATGAACACTATTGTTCATTTTCAATGATTGCAGGTCACTTACATGGTCATGTAGCAAAACTTAATTGAGATGGTCATGTAAAAGAACTTAACTGAGAAAGAAATATTATAGTTTACTCAAAAGAGTGTGAGTGTATTCTAATCACACCTACTTTGGATGTTTGAGGAGGAGGAGAATTATTTGGTTTTGAGCATACGAATAAGCAGCACAGCTAGTGTGCTAGGAGAAAAAAAAGGAAAAAAAATTGTGTAAAAACTTTATTGAATGGAATTAGAACAGTAGACGTAAAGATTTCCTACTACACTGACTACTTCTTCATTTTGATGAACAGTATTTATATACTGAGGACTAGGAACAAGAGTGGTCAGCATTGACAGCAGTGAAAGCTGGATCACGGACAGCAGTGTGGGATAGATCAGGCTCATGGGTACTGATGAGAGGCAGGTGCTTTGATGAGTGATTTATGCATTATATGCTCCATGCATTATATACTCAGAAACAAAAGAAGTGAGATGAGACTAAAAGAGCAGGAACTATTACAGATCATAGTAGGAAGAACTCTGAAAAACAATCTGGAAATCAAGAACATCTGGAAAAAATTGGTGTGGTACAAGAACACAAACCAAAGAAAACTCCAATTACTGTTTATATAATCCATGACAGGAACTAATTGTTCATTAAATAAGTAAACTTGAGAAATAATCTGGTAATTTTTCATACTGGACATTCACTGTTTTCAATTACTTTTCTTGAATAACTCATCTTTTCTATAAAGGAACAGTTGAGACCCCTTTGATAAATTTTCTACATGCAGATGCTGCATTGGTTTGTTAAATGGTTATGCACATAAAAAAAAAAAGTGCTTAAAAAAGAAACTGTCTATTTTTATACAGCATTACTAACAGTTGTGAAAATATTTGTAGCAGTCTTTTCCATTATTCAAAGGAAGTGTCTATTGATTTGAGTCTGTTTAAGCTAGGCCAAAGGAGGATGGAAGGTCTACTGGGAGGGGGCATCCAAAATTGCCGATAATGAGTCATACTTTTTTTGTAGGAAACAGCTGTTTGTATCCCTGTCTTCTGCCATTCCTTCTTTACAGGAACTGAATGTATTTTATAAATTTTAAAAAGGAAAATTCCACTTATATTAGCAATGAAGATGCAACTCTTGTGTTCTGTTCTGTATTGCAGTGCCTCAGAATGACCTCAACGATATTCCAGACCTAAAGCCAAAAGGAATTGTGGTCATGGAGCCCATGCCAAGAAACCTTAAGATCCTTGCAAAATCAGGACCATACTTCTGGAGCTGTTCATAGCTCTTTTTCATAGGTAATGAGAGGGCAAGCCCTCCTGGCATTCTTCCCTATTTCCAGCAGTAATGGATGGCTATTTAGCTAAGAAAACTAAAGACAGTGGAGGAAATCAACAGCAAGTCAGCCTATCTTCTAAGAAGTCTTCTTCTAAATATATATATTAAAAACACTGGCTTCATCTGGTTTATTTATAGACTAGAATGTCTTTCACAAAAACCTGACATTCTCTGCCAATTTCAGGACATTTTGGTGTTGTGTTTGGTGTCTGCTCCCTGTATTCCTGCTTCTAAATACCTTCTTCCTTAAAGCTAACTGGCACTGAAATACATTCATAGGAAAGAAAGAAAGGAAAGGAAAATAAAGAAAGGAAAGAGGAAGGAAAGAATTATGGAAAGAAGGAAAGAAAGGAAAGAAAGAGAGAAAAGAAAGAAAAAGAAAGAAGGAAAATAAATGAAAAAAAAAAAAGGAAACTCTGGGTTTCTCCTTTAAACACTTCTAAGATAAAGACACCCTAAATGTATTAGTACATCATAAACACTGGTGGCCCAGATTTCATTGTGTTCACCAGGTGTTAAGTTTTTGTTTGAATGTATTTTGATCCTCTTACTTTCTAGTGCTTCCTGTCTTAATCAGTATTAAGCTAAATCTGCCAGAGATTGTATTCTGCACATTCTGCAGTTGCTGACCTGCACAGAGAACCAGTAGTACCAATACCAGTGTGAAATTCCATCTCTTCATCTTAAGCGGTGTGAACTTCAAAGACTACCTCTGATCATTTTGATGCTAATTATTTTCAACAACCTGCACAAAATAAATATCCAGCTTAAGCTATTTAAATCTAATTATAAAAGACAGCAAGATCTGCTTTGGTTTTAGCTCAGAGGACCCCTGAGAGTGAAAGAAAAAACCCTTAAAACCACAAAAATGAAATAAATCTGGGCCCAACTGCCTCATAGCAACTGGATTCAGGTACCAAAAAAAGTATATGCTTATCTGAAGTACTTTTGCTTTTTAACATTTCATCTAGTTTTAAAAGTTATTAACTTTGGTGCTCTCTTTAGGGATTATATGTCAAATGAAAATCTTTCCTTCAGCAGAGTTTTCACTTGTACAACAGAAAGGGATGTGAGATGCAAGATGCTGAATTTTTTCCCTAAGAAACTGCTCCGAGTTTCCATAGGTGCCCATGGGAGTTGTGTGTTAGTTCCTGCAGAAAGTGTCACTGTCTTGCAGACATAAGATCCAGCTCTGCAGCATTGCTCACTTGACTATTTTTGAAACAACGAAACTATATCAGATTTTCCCATGGTACACTGGAAGCAATATTTGCAGTAAAAAAAGTCAGAGTTTTCCTCTCAGTGAGAATCTGTTGAATTTTGACCCTTCCATCTTGTCGTGTGTAGTTTTCAAAAGAAGGAGACCTTCAACAACATTGCATTAGATTGTCATCAGAGAGTGGTTCTACTACTGGTCAGATTTTTAAAGCTGTGTCAATTTCCTTCTCTCTCCCTTTTTTACAACAGAAAGTATCTAATATTGGAACTTTTATTACAGTACTTACAGAGATTACATGTAATTACGTAACAGTTTTCAGCAAGGCGTTCAGAAACTCTGCATGTTCTGGTTATTCTGAGAAGCACTTCTCAGATGTTGTAGTGTTTGCCAGATGCTGGACATTGTTTGGGATTACCTTGTGCTTTTATCTCATGCAAATGTGTGCTTTGCAATATTTTCCTCTCTAGAGACTCTTCTAAATTCTTTATTTTATCCTTTTCTTTTCAATTTTCTTTCCCATTAGCCTGTTGGGTGTGGCTGCCTCTTGTCATCTTTCCTTCTTGCTTTCTCTCATACTGTCTTGAGAGAGATATGCAACTTGACAGATCCTTCTCCAAAGCCAAATTTGCATCTTCCAACAGTTTTTTATCTTTGAATCCTTTACTCTAACCACTTTTTGATCTCATACAACAAAACTGGCCTAAGTACCTGATCTATAACCAGGGGTGACTTGTTTGTTTCACACCATTTGGGAAAAAAAAAATCCTCAGTTGGTGCTGGCTGTTGCAAGTGTTAAGAAACATGCATCATTCAGGCTTTACTTTTATCCTCTGACTTCTAAACTGCAGCTTCATAGCTTGTTTTCTTAGCCTGTTTTGGTTTCATACTTTTAAAGACAGTTTCCTGCCTTTATTCAGGTGAGATACTTTCCTAAGACCAGATGCTTGTATATAGATACGAGATCCAAATTCTTATCTGAATCTGAATTTCCAAGACCTATTCACAATGGATATTACATCTCCAAGAATTTTTGATTGCTTCTTTTTTCTTGTTGTTCCTTTTCTCACTCTAAATTCTGTCTCTTGGTTTCACTTCTCTGAACACTTACTCTTCTCTAAATCTAACTGATGGTGCTAAGGGATGTTTAGTTGTGTACCAGAGCCGACTGACTTTAACTGTGTGATTGGAGGAAGGGAGGAGACTGGAGACCATGTGCCAGAACCAGCTTTCTTGGCCCAAGCTCGCTTTCTGTCTCGGACCCTCTGAGACTGCTCCTCACTTCCAAGCTCTGAAGAAAAGGAGATTTTCTATTTTTATGCAGCATTACTAACAGTTAAGAAAATATTTGTAGGAATCTTTTCCATTATTCAAAGGAGATGCCTATTGATTGGAGTCTGTTTAAGCTAGGCTATTGGAGGATGGAGGCTCTGTTGGGGAGCATCCAATTTGGTGGTAGTGAGTCATGCAATTATTGTAGGAAATGCTGTCATATTTTCTAACAAACCATGATGAATTTCCCCCATGATACCAACAGTAACAATATTACCACAGATATTGTCTGTCTCATCTGAAAAAGGAGCCAAAATCCTGGGGGTTGGGGAGGAATCTAACCAAACAGAGGAGGCCTAAGATTCAGCCTTTTGCATTTACTTGGGAGGATTGAACTGTCACATGAATTGTGATTACCAGCATTGAATTAAAGACAGAAACTGTCTCTTCAGAATCTATTTACTTGTTAAGACAAATAAGCTAATTATCTTTTTTTTCTACAAGACATTTCTGCCATTAAAATTAACAGAAATTTCCTTATGGCCTTTGTTCATTAGCAAATTCACAATAATACTTCGTGTCTCTGGGCATGTTCACATCAGGCTGTGGAGGGCAGGACTGGAGAGCCAGTTAAGCTGGAATATCTATGTCATGCCCTGGGGCACTGTGCAAAGGTAAGTGCTCAGGCCTGGAAAGCAGCAGAGCCTCTTTGCTGCAATGAAGTCTGTCACAGCTGCACGAGTTTGGGGTCACCTTTGGGCTGATCCAGCTACCCACTGTCACGTTTTGGCAGCAGAAGATACATTTTGGCATGTTTCTGTCTGCCTCTGTCCCTTTCCTCTGTGGTCACAGGGACAAGGTTCAGGCCTGACAATGAAGCGCTCCAACCCACTCCCGAATTCACTGCGCTCAGAAGATCTGTCCTTACTTTCTTCTCAAGTATCCTCTGTCTGAAGCACCCCCTCCAGATAAGTAGAAAGCGAGCACTGCTTTTCCCCTCTTCGCTAACATCTATGTCTTTAAGTGGCACAGACATGCCCTATATTTAGCTAACACTGAAACATGGCTTTATTGATCCTCTCATAATATTCATTACTTTTTACCCACTGTCCTAAATTTAGAACTTTACGATTTACAGTAAGATCTCAGCTTTTTATCCACAAAGAACAGAATGTCTCTAGCTCACATAGTTCTAAAGGGGCAAATGAAATCATGAGTCTGACTCATGATTTATTGTCATTTCTTGGTTGGCATTATTAAATTTTCACAACTGGCCAAAAATAGTTACTATCAATAGCAAAAGACTTCAAGTAATAATGTCACTCCCAGGCTTTGGAAAACAAACAAAAAGATCCTGCTCAAATCAAACCTTGAAACATAGATATTAACTTAAAAATTAACAATACATTTGGAACTTTTGCTTCCCAGTTTTTGAGCTCTTAGAGTCTTTATTTCTGATATTTTATGCCAGTAACTGCTAAAATGTCTCAAAATGAAGATTTAGGTTCTTGATGAACACTTGCCTTCAGAAGCCGTAGTTTTAGAAAAAAAAATCAAGTTCTTTGAATTTCATAATAAAATCTTTGAGCACTGACAACATTGATAACAGTGTCTCTATCCATTTTGTGACTGATGCGTCAAGACATTACTGACAGGGAGACTTGCAGAAGTACAGGCTTTGACTACTTTTAGGTCATAGCTAAGGCTGAGACAAGCCTCAAACTCAACTGGGCACAGGACACAGAAAACTTTCAGACCCAAATTGGGGGTCAGCCTCAAATTGGTTGAGACTATAAAATGGAGTACATAGTTGTAGATGTCCTGGGGAAGTGATGCTTCGGTATATGTACAGCTCAAATAAGTTTCTTATCTTTTTTGTGCGGTTGTGGTAATGCTTTTATGTAACCGCTTCACAACCTTCTTAACAAAAGATGGAAGGTTCAGGAGGAGCCAGATCTTGAAAAAACAGTCGTGTCACTGGATCTGTTTATTATGGGTGTTTAGAGATGCTCTTTTTATGTAGAGATGCTTTCTTTTCATCGTAGCCAGTATAGTGCAGTTCCACAAAATAGACTGCATTCTGAAATGTTTATAGGTATTTTTTATAATAAGTGATCCAGTAAATAATAGTTGGTAGTTCAAGACATTATTAAGACACCTCAGTTTTGCTAGATTAAAAAATAATCTTGCAACATGCAGCCAGAAGAGGGAGCGATCTACCTACAGACTCGCATTGTTTCAGCAGTCTTGCTCACGTTTGAAAAAAAAACCAAATTCAAACAACTGAGGAAAGAATGGGAATTCTGCTCTTTCCTGTAGAAATCTAGCATTTGTCACAATCTCCTTCACTTCTAAGATCAGCAAAATAGAGTGGAGAGAAAGGGAAAATATTTAAGTAAGCGAAGAAAAGAGTTCCTAAAGTAATCTTTAATTTTAAATATATTCTGAAGAAAAGCTTGTAGCAGCTGAACTCTTGAAGGGTGGGAGGCCTAGAAAAAAAAGTTGAAATTAGTGGGAGCAGAGTCTCATGGTTCCTTGTAGGGAATTCTCTAACATTTTACATTCCAGGTTGTGAAGTTATTCTAAACGTAAGAAAAGAGTATCTTTTGGGGGCAAGTATTTCTTGCCTATATCATTAGGTTTTTATCTATGTGAGTAGAAAAATTGGCTTCATGTGAATAAAGGTAGCACCATGTTAAAATTTAAGAGCATGAAAAAATAATGGGCATTTTACTTTGCATTTGAATGTGTTTAACACATCTGGATATTAAATGCAAAAGCATTTAAAATGTATTCACTGTGTCATAGAGACTCTGTGTCCTCCTAAAACAAATGTTACTATTCAGTTGAAAGAAGAAATGCTTAAAATAATAATGTAAACATAATTTATTAAATTTCTGATGAAATTTTAAACATTTTTCCTTAACTGTAGTTCTTCATGTTGTAAATGATATTTTTATTTTATTGTTGTTGAGTATTTCTCCTTTATATAAAGAGTCTCTCAAAATGCAAGCACATTGCCTTGAGTGACCCCCCATCAGATTAATTCGCACAACTTTTCCACTTGTTTCAAGTAAAATTCTTCCAACACTAGTCTGAAGGCTTTCATTAAGCACATTTATTGGCAGGCTAAATTATTAGTAGCCTTTAAAAACACTTCTGCTTTGCAGCATTAAGAATATGCCTATGTATTTATATTTTAACTCTTTTTTTATTGATGGCTTTCCTAATGATGAACGGACTGCAACTCTTATTCACGTGAGTAGCACTCTGGAAAGTTTGCTGTAAAATGGCATAATTCATATGAGTAAATGCTGCCTTTTAGAACCCTAAATGCTTTACTAAGGTTCCAGTCTTGGCAAACTTTGTCCAGGAAAATAGTCATTAGTTAGCAGACAGAGTATTTTGAAAAGTAAGAGTGTTTAGATTTTATCCTCAATGGATCTTAATTAATCTTAATCAGTGCACATGTGACAGCTGACACTTTCATAAAATAAGACCTCTGACGTGTTGAACAATCCTTTCTCATCACTAGGAGCTGAAGGAGCTCAGCACTGTTCATAATTAGCCTCTTGTTTGGAAACAGTTAGTTAAATCTGATGAACTACTAACCAGAACTGAAAGCAGGCACCTTGATGCACTAGAGAACTCTCTCCACAAAGAGAAAACACTATGACGCTCAAATCAGGATAGCAATAATTGCCCCTCATTCTACAGTCTTGTCTCAGGCTGCTACCCCAACAGCTAATGGATTTATGCCCTGCCAGAAGGGTCGAATGGTACTGAGTGCCGAGCATGTGCTGGTGCCTGCTGCTGTCGTAGAGCTTCCCGCCTGGCACAGAAACCACCAGACGATGTAGATCACAAGCATCAGGGAATGCTACCTTCTGCTGAGGGAGTTTTGTTCCCTGGAAACAAAGCATAGCACTGTGCACACATCCTTCCCAACCTCTCCCCGTGCTTTTTTTCCAGAAATAGCAACAGCTGGATATGGAGGAGGCAAAGTTAGGAACTGGAAAGTGGAGTGTAAAGCCAGATGGTGATGGGTGAATGACAAAGACAAAAGACAGACAAAAAACTGAGTCCCAAATGGAAGACTGTACAAGCAAATAGGGTCAGTTAATGAATTAAGTGGGGAGTGCTACACTTGTTGTAGGAGATAGCACCTGAAATTTGGAAAGAGGTTCTACAAAAGGATAAGTTACCTTTTCCCCTACAGTGCACTTTGAGGAGACGTATATTAAGAGAGGGTATGCTTTGCTTCCTGTTCCTCTTCTCCCAGAATATCTGTTAGCCCCCAGGAAAACACTCTCTGCATTGACCCTTTTTTTTTAAATTTAAAAATCTAATTGTGGAGGTGTGACCTGGAATAGCTGATTGCTACCTGCAGCCCTTCCACATCATTAGGGTGCCAGATGTTCCTGAACATCAGCCATCATTTTAAAAGGAGTGTTCCCAGCTGGACTAGACAAACCTTTTCAGGAAGTATCTTTGCCAGCTACTTACCTTAAAGATCATAAAGAACTTGTGGCTTGGTGACCCAAAGGAATAAAGTGGTTCAAAGGAATTAATAAAGCTAAAAGATAAGGAATCTGTAAGATCCCTTTGATCTTGGATTGGACAGGTTTGGCAGACACAGGAAAAGAATTCTTGGCAAGAATTACTTGCATAGGCTCTTTGGCTCTGATTCAGCTAGGTACTTGCACATGGGTTGGACTAGAGGAGCCCCACTGAAGTCACTTGAGCCACTCGTGTAAAATTAGAAGACGCTTAAATGCTTTGACAAGTCAGAACTTTGAGAATGTAAGGAATTGCAGTAAAAGTCTGGATGTTGGTCTGCATAACCAAGCCAAATACAAAAGCATTCAGACATGAGAGCAGAAGCCAGGTTAAAATGAAGCTGTAACTGTGCTCAGCTGTAGATAAGATGCCTTATTTGTCAGCCCAATCTGAGTGAATGTCTGTTGTTTTGCTTTCCCATCACATTTCAGGCAGCTGGAACAAAGAGTGAATCAGGAAAAAAAAGGGATCCACCAAGGAAATGGACTGGCAGTTGCATTTTTCCAATATAAAAAACACAATGGAGATTTTCTGGTACAAATAAAAATCATCAGAGATTTTGAAATCACACATAACTGTGATATATTAAAAGTATACATAAAGAAGAGGTTCTGTATTGGTTTTCAGTTAAGACAAAAAAATTAATAAACATACTTTTATTGGCTCCATGTGTTTTCCTATCTTAGTCTTTTGAGTAATATAACACTGACACACCAGCAGATCATGGCTTTGCTGTCTGGGAACCAAGGGCAGAGCACATGTTTAAACTGCTCAGACCGTTCAAACTGGTAATAGGTGGACTGTGTTTGGGGTGTGTGGGAATGTCTGTGTGTATGCATGCATGTGACTGTGTAAAGTCCTCCATGCTCTCTCAACTATTATCTATCCATGGTCTGGAAGTACAATTTCATTAGGATGCCATTCAGTGTTTACTATAGCCCTGGGCATGTGGCAACTAGAACACTAAAATATTTTGGTAGATACATAGACACACAGGTAAAGGAATTCCTCACTCTAGGGTAAAAAACAAACAAACAAGCAAACAACCCCCCCCCCCCATCCTATGGTGGAACTGGGAAATCTGCACCATGACTTGCTAACTGACCTATTTCTGTCACTAATAGACTTCCTTTAGGTGATCTAGTCCAACACCCCAACACCTTCCTGCTTTGTTCTAAAAAAAGTGAAGAAGCTCAGCTGTTTTGAAGGGAAGGTATACTTTGAGAAACTTACTTTAATTAGTCTTTCTTTTGAAGTCAGTGCTATTATCTTCAGCCCCACAATAGTTGATCAAGAAATAACATCAGAATTTGCAGAATATTTGTACACACACATTTTCTGTTTGCACAGAACTTCTCTGATGACAGGGATTAGCTGTTAGCTTTCACAGAAGGTAACAAGGGTTAGTGATATTCTTGCCCTTTGAGGAGATAATAGACATCTTATCTAAAAAAGGCTGAAAGGGACCTCCAGGCAAATATATTCCCAATCCCTGGAATAATATAAAGTCAGATAATCCCTTTTATAAATTGCTGAAACCTTGCCTTAAAATATTTAGGCTTTTTCCCCCAGATCTTTTACTAAAAGCCTGCTTGACAGTCTCATTTTTGTGGCTAAAAACCTTCTTCTAATTTCCAATCACAATATTGTCATAGATAATTTATGGCTTTGTCTTTGTCCACCATTGTCCTTTAGCTTAAATAGCTATATTATCTTCTTGGTATTGGAAGAAAAAACACCCTCAATACATTTTTATAGAGAACATCTCAACCTTTGATTTGTTAAAAAAAAATCTATTTACTGTCACTTTTCATATAAAAGGCATTCACTTCTGTGATCTTCCTAGCAGACTTGCTTTGTCTTTGTCCGCTTCTGTATCCATCTTCCCTGGACATGAACAACTACTGTTATACATGGGATTTTACCAATGATTCATAGAATGGCACTATTATTTCTTTCCCCCTTAGAGAAGATATCCTTCCTTGCCTTTTTCACTGACACATCACATAGCTTTCATGTGATTGACCAGCACATCCAAGTTTTCCTCCACCTCTGTCATTTTCAACAGATGAGCTCCCAAGTTTATAGCAGAGATTCTTGTTATTAGTCCCTAAGTGCATGACCTTATACTTTGCACTCTTGAATTCCATTCCATTTCTATTACTTGGGTGCTCAAGGTCATTCAACTTTTGTACTAATCCCCTCCTTATCCAGCTCAAATACTAATTTCCCATATGGCACTTTATTAAATGTTTTAGTTGAAGTTCAGATAGAAGGAATGTACTGTATTTCCTTTATCTAGATCATTATCTTATCAAAAGAGATATTGAGTTAGTCTGGCATTATCTAACTTTGGCAAATACATGTGTTTTATCCCACTGTTTCTTTCAAAGTGTATTCTTAAGCTTCAGACATTACCGAAGTCAAATAAATGGACCTTTGTTGACTCTGACACTTTTCTGCCCTTAAGAATAAGTACCACATTTCTCAATGCCCAGTTCTTTGGCTCACCACCCAATTATATGGATTTTTTAAAACTCTTGTTATCAGACCTGATTTCTCACACGCTGATTATTACGGAGCCTTTCAGGGTTGTGATCATCTTTACACTCACATCTGGCTGGAACAGAGTGAGCTGGTCTGAACTGTGATTATACCTTGAACTCTTATTCTTTTCCATGGTCTTATTTCCTGTTAGCCATCCTGTCTTTGTCCTTATGTTCAGTATAACTACTCTTATTAAGAAGTAAGGCAAAATATTCATTTGGCCTGGGTCTATATTTTGATTGTCTTTAAATTGTACCCAATCATCACTGCGTGGCAAATTGATTCTTTATTCCTTGATCTCTTTTCCCACACAGATATGCATCTGGCAAATCTTTTTCTATTGGTTTTAGGATTTTTTTCAAATATCCAGGTTAGTTTGACTTTTGGAAATTCTCAGTTTGTGTAGGTATATCTTGACCTTTTAGACACAGCTTGAAGACCCTTCCTCAACTTTTTGCTTACCTGCAAGCTCCAGAGAGCTTTTATACAATCAAGCACAAGACTTTGAGTGCTTTTCACTGTTCAATTCCCTTCATTTCTCAGTTCAGCAGATTCTCACACTGATAAAAGCCATGGCAGCCTGACTACTATGTTTAGAGAGACTTTCTTGAGAGTTATGAGAGTCCAGGATGTTGAAACATGATTATATGTATGAAGATATGTTTGTGGGGTCTGTAGCTGACCTACATCAACTTTAACAGTAAATGTTACTTTTTTGGGTTTGGAGAAAATATAAAACAGAAGCAGGGAGAGACAGAGAGAAAAGTGAAAGGAAATGGGAAAAGGAAGACTCCCCAGCGGCTAGCTGTGAAGAGAAGCAACAGGATCTCCCAGATGAGCAACCTCCCATGCAGTAGGTGGTCCCCGATAATACTTTTGTCATGATAACTATATAGTTTTCATCATGACCAGTTCAACCTCCTCCCCCCTTCCCTTTTTTTTTCCTAGTTATAATACCATTAGCACTGGCTGGAGTATGCTTTGATCAGGGGCCAGTGTTGAATACTGACTATTAAGCTTTGTGCACGCATTACTGAGTAATGCTTATTGGATATTTAAATGACTTACCTGCTTTGTTATAAACTATCTCTTGTTTTCCCCTAATGTAAACTAAAAGCTACTACAAAGTGGTAGAAAAGGGGGAGGAGGGAAGAAGGGGGTGATTATCGCTCTGGTAGCAGTCACTTCCCCTGTGATCCTGCCATAACAACAGTTCTGGGGTTTGCAGATGTAAGATCGCAAGAACAACAGCACAAGGGCAAGGGCAAAATACTGCCACAGAGGCCCTGGAAAACACTGCCAAGGCAGCTTGAGTGAAAGGTTGCAGAGCTGCAAGTGAAAGGCAGGCTACAGAATCACAAAGGGAAAGCCCTTAGCATTACAAAGGGTAAGGCATTTAAGGCAGTGTGCAACACAGCTGTTTGTTATTCCTATTGTATCCAGTTTCTTGTCCTATATGAGTACTTCACCAGTACTCATTTTATAGCCTAGGCTGATTGCATTTCGATATAAAAAATTCAGTGTTTTTTTT
Organism: Apteryx rowi; assembly: GCF_003343035.1. Lineage (NCBI taxonomy): Eukaryota > Metazoa > Chordata > Aves > Apterygiformes > Apterygidae > Apteryx > Apteryx rowi. Next base: position 228,579 of record NW_020451148.1, read on the forward strand.
TTCCTGACCTCATCTATTTCTAGCTAGGTAAGATACAATTCTCTCAGTAAATGGGTTGCTCCTGTTCTCATCAATATTAGGATATCCTTTCATCATGCTGTCTGTCCTCTTAGTAATTATTATTCCTTTATCTATTGCTACATCTCTGTTCATCTGATCTTCCTCCAGCTGTCTGCTAAACCTAGGTGTGAATTTATACAACTGTCTTCCAAATGGATTCCACCTCTTTTAAAGATCTTTTTTATCGATGGTTCTATTCTTGATACTAGGAGGCCCATTCTTCTAGTGATTAGGTAGATGAGATTTCTTGCTCTATGAATACATCCCATTTGTTCACCATTCCAGCAATTTTCTTGACTAGTACCTAAAAATACCTGTTATTCCTGTTTTTTTCTTATAAATTATTTGAAATATTTTCAGAATTTTATTTGCCTTTGTTCCTCTCAGTTTTATTCCTTATTGCTTTTATAACACTCCATTAATTTTATTTTTATTTTAAATGATTTCCATGATATCTGTCTAATAACTATATTCCTTTCCAACGTATATTTTTTTTCCAAAAAAATTTCACTTTTACCTCCATTGCTGAATACCTTTACTTTTGCTGGTATTTAACAATCATGTTAAATTCAAGCTTCCATTTTGAAAGTTCAGCAGTTCTGCACTGATGCCCTTCCCACACTTTTTTAAATCAGCATTTTAAATTTATCAGAATGGCTAAGTTCCCAGGGTCATCCAAATTTCCCTTCAACAGCTGACTCATTACCAGGTAGTAGGTCTAGAATACCTCATGAAATGCTCTGACTATCCATGAAGGAAACAACATTATCTTTGCTTCCTGAATATTTTCCTTGTCTACCATTCTTTCCCAGATGGTTTTAGTCATTTTAATCCCCTATGATACATGCTTTTCTTTCTCCCAGTCCTCATATTATGATGTTTTTCCAACACTGCATGTTCCCACTTTTACCTTAACCACAATAGTTATGCCTGGGTCAGCCACAACACTAGCATTTCTTTCATCTGAGAAAACACCAACCAAGTAAAATATGAATTGCCACAGCATAACCAATCAACAGTCTATTTTTTCCAAAGTCTTTTCTTTGAACGGGGAGAAAGTACCAAGATTTTCAGAGAAAAGTGAAAAAACCACACAATGGCTTGCAACATGTCATTGGGTTGTTTTTTTCCAATGCAGGAAGTTAGTGATGGAAAATGTCTTAAAAAAGGAAGATATATGTCTTTTTGGTACATATGATATGTATTTTATCAGGCTGAATTGCAGGCATTCTTATCAGTTGTAAAAATGCTGAATCCTTTTTAAAGCCCTGTTCTACTCTGTAACATCTTATGCCAGTGAGTTCCACAGTTTAAGCATTTACTGTGTAAACTAATGGTTCCCAAACTGTTGTCCACAGACCCCACTGCAGTCATATCTGTGATCTATGAAAGGTGATTAAAAAGCGATAGGGTTATCTGTGAAAAATTCCTAAAGACTTAACTTCATTTAATGGTCCCGAACCACGTAAACACCTTCTTCTCTTTGTTGTTTTTAAATGTAATGTCTAAAAAATCTTTTGAATGGTCCTTTGCTCTTTCACTGTGAAAAAATTAATACACATTTGAACAATTTCCTTCTAAAATATTAATTTTGTAAATGCTTGTCTTGTCATATTTTACTTATTCTTTCATATAAAGATCTTATAGAGTCTCTAATCATTGTAACTGCCTTCTTCTATATCTTTTTAAGATATGTGACCAAAAGTAACACAGTATTATAAGTAAACATTAAAGTTATAACATTTAATTGCAGCATTATTAGCTGTTTCACCTTTGCAATGAATCGTATTTCTTCCTCGGAACACCACTGCAAAATGAGCATATGTTTACAATGCTTGTCCAAAAGACTCATAGAACTTTATTTGAGTGGCTATATTCAATGCAGAAGTGATAAACATCTCTGAGTACTTGAAATCATCCCTTCCAGTACTACTGACCCTCAACTTTCTGTTCACAAATTAACATATCACTGGATTGCCTGGTTACCCACATACGTTAGTTTCTGAAACACTGTTCACATTAATCTATGAAATCTGTGTCATTCACACTTTTGCTGCCTTATTTAATGTCTTCACTGAACTTCAGAAATTCTGTAGTCAGATCCAATTAATTATGAGAGAAATATTAATTATATGAGAAATTATGAGCTTTAAAGTAGACAAATTAAAAAAAAAAAGAAAAAAGAGTTAATTCCTAGATTATGTAGCTTGGTTTCTCTGCTACAAGCTCATGAGGCACGCTAAAACCTCAGGGACAATCTTTCATAATGCAAGACAAATTCTAAAATGTTGGCACTGCAAGAGATACATTGACTATCTCCATTTGGGTAGGATTTCTTTAAGATCTTTTTCAGATACCAAATCCTACTCTTTGTAAGACAAATTGGAAACATTGCCTAGAAAACTAGAATCTAGGAAAATAGTGAGAACAACTGAGGTGCTAAGTCTATGCCTATGCCTTCTGCTAAAGATTACCAGATAGTTCCAGAGCAGGAAGAGTCTAATGCAGACCCTGGCAATGAAAAGGATATATGTATACTCTTTAAACTAAAAGTAGAATGGCTGTTTCATTTTATCTATGAAATATAATTAGTTACTGTTGGTAAGTGTTTGGGCTGCTATCCAAGATTTGTGAAATTGTCCATAAATTGCRAAAGTTCATAATGGAAGTGCATTATTATTGCTTTATATTCATGTTGAGTATCTGCTTAAAATGTTTGTTATCCATCTAATCAGGAAGCAAACCTCCCTCCTGAACTGTGATTTACTCACTGGTCAAATGCCAAATCACCATCAAGAGTCAACAATAAATAATCTAAATGATTAGCTTTTAGCATTTTCAGGGAATGGGTTTTGATATCAAACAGTGAGTATCATATGCCTCATCGCCTCACTGTATAATTCATGGAGCGCTTTCCAGAAATTAACATTATATTATATTTTTATGATACAATTACTTTCTCTATTTTTATCTCGTATATTTTGTATCTAAACTTTAGTGTATTACGTAGAACATAAAGAACAGAGATGTATGTCTTGTTCATTTCTGCATCTCTGTAAACAGACAGCATCAGTGCTTTAGGAAGAACATAAGAAAAAAGCAACTCCACTGTGGTACTTCCAGGTATAATCTCCTAGCTTTCAGCAATCTGTGGCTCATGGACTTCCTCAAGCATAGGAGATATCTTATATGTTTGATATGTGATATGTGATATCCCACGATATGTGATATGTGTTGATGTGTTTGATATCTTTTGATATTTTTCCTTTGTCAACTCAAATTGTCAACTCACTTTTTGAACACGTAACAACTCTTGTCATCTAAACTGTCACATTTTGATGAGTTTCATAGTTTAAATATGTCCTTTGTTAATAAGTACCTCTATTTGTTTTTATTTTTATTTTTTAACTTGTCAGTTAATAAATTCAAGCATTATAAGAGAGCTGATGTGTTCTCATAGGTTCATTAACATCATTCGCAGCAGTGAAAGTGTACGCTTGCTTACACTTTTTTGAAGGCCTAAGAATGCATTAAAAGCAGTAGGGGAAAAACCTTGGATCTTAGTTGATGCCTAAATTGCTGCACACTGAGTAGAAGCTGAGTCAGGCAGAAATTTCAGGATCATGCAGGAGTGATGGCTGGTACTTACAAGACATGCTTAGTATCTCTGTCTGAAGCGGTGGGGCAGAATTCCGTTCAGGCTCCGCTTTTACACCAGGTGACGATGACTCAACCGGAGCTCAAACAAAAAGGAGAAGGAAACAACTCTATTCATTTAGTAGATGACCAGTATGCAAATGAGAGATGTATATAGCTATGTAAGCTGAGTGCTATATCTGTATTATTTTAAATACATGTTACAGATTCTTGGTGTTGCTAGAAAATAGAAAGATATCTGACTATTGGCCTGGGTACTGTAACTGCTGCTGACTATAAAAGTTTTTAAACTGTATGTTTTTTGTTTTGTTTTGTTTTGTTTTCCTGTGTGGAGCCTGCCTGTCTTTAGAGAATCTGTCTAGATATGCACAAATTCAGGCTGAATGGGATCTTCAAAGGTTGAGAAAAAAATTCTGTGTAAAATCAGAGTGAAGTATGTCTTTATGAATGCAATAAAATATCTAAATTAATTAGTTTGTTTATACACAGATTAAAAAATCCTAGCTGCAGTAGCAAATGAGGAAATTTGTTTAAGGAATATCACTAAGTCTACTGTCTGATAGTTCTGCCAAAGGCAAGTAAAAATATTTTCAAAACTTACGCAATTTTGTATTTGTACTTGCAGTTTTATTAAGAAATTAACAAATAGGAATATAATCTGTATGAGGCTGACTGGCAACAGTTATAGTCTTGCACCAGTGAACCTTTTATAAATAACAGCTCAGTGGTTTATTTTGGTGTAGTGCATTGTCTCCTTGCAAAGTCACAAAAAGTTTAAATTTTCCCTTGTGTTTTATCAGTGAGAGATACTGATGTGAACTAACAAGTGAAATGTAATACCTATCTATATATTATTTCTTTAGTGCCCTCAAAATTTTCTCTTATACCCACGAAACAGCTCTTCAAATTCAGGTTAAATATCTTGTAAATTAGCAGAGTAAACAAACTAAACACCAAAATAATACAGGAAACTGTTCCCATAAAGAGATAATTTTTATAACCATAAATAAAAACAACAGAAGAAAAGAAATAATGACCAAAACCTTTATCAAGCTAGTGAGCTCTTTGTCAGAGGCACTTTCCTCTTCTCCTTGCCCCTAAGTTCTTCATGTGGATATCTGTACTAGAGAGAAGACAAGGAGGTAGTAAGAAATCTGTTTTTTTTTTTTTAATTGGTATTCATGATAACTGTACAGCATGTTTAAGTCTTGAGAAAAACTATACATTGAAAATCAGTGGCTGTGCTTGAAATGTGGCTTATAGTATCATCCTGAACAGTATATCACAAAGTGTTAATGGCCAAAATCATGAAAAAAACTGAACAAAATCCATTCATGCAGAGTACCATTACATACTGAAAGCTGCAGTGGAGAAAAAAAGCAAAAAAATGGTAGTCATAGGCTTGTAAACTGTTACTCTTTACCAGTACCAACACATAGTAATGCAAATTTGAAAATAGACCCTTGAATAAAACCCTTGAATAAAAAGAAAATATGCATATGCTGCATTAGACAGAAAGAGAGGACAACAAGAACTCTCTTAAAAACTGAGTTGTGTGAGACTCATTTATCCGATTTTCTCCTCGTGTTTGCTTTCTGTGATGTCTGTATCTCATCACACTCTGTACAGTGTCAGTAAGAGACCACAAAGTCTTCTCTCGTGCTCCATAGTAGCACATCCAAATGTGCTGTCTGGCCTGCTCTGTCATCTACCAATAATTTCATCTGAGAGATGGTGCCTCAGTACAAGGGATGATGTGATGCTGTATCATGTGTGTTGCTATATACAGCCAAAGGACCAACCATTTCGGGGACTCTGTGTTCACCTGATTGTACCAATACATGACCCAATGAGTGCAGCCTTGTACATAATGCTTCTGGGACACTGAAAGGGTACAGTATCAATACGTAAAGTGCAACTACTTCCCAGGAAACTTTGTTTTTCTTAGATACTGCAACTAAATGAAATGTGTCTTCTTAATATTCATTTTGGCGCTAGTTTTTGAGCTAATACCAACAAATTAAAAGGGTCATCTTATAATGCAACCTTACAACAGTATTTTAGCCATTGAGATATCACTGCTACCTTTTGTGGAACCCTGGTGAAAATATGTTCACGCTTATATTTAACACCTTTAGCATCTGAAAAGTCTATTTTTTCAATGTAGAAAGCTTTTTGTATGTAGGTCCTTATTTTATGAATGCTAGTTTTGTGGTTGTGCCACTGTGGGACTGTGGCTGCAGTGGTGGTTACTGTTTGTCTTCCTTGCCCAGTGTGTCTTTTTTACCACTTACACAAGCAGCCTGATGTTGTGGTGGGGCTAGCAGCCAAAGGCTAGCATTTAAAATCCACTATACAGAAGGCAATTCTGTGCAACTGCTTCTTAACATATTAACCTATAATTAGTCAAGAGCCAATAAGCTAAGGAAGAGGAGAAGCTTGAAACCGAGCATTGAGTCAGATGGAAAGGATAGTTCACAGTTTCAATAACCTTTCTGAAAAAGTTCACCTTTCCCTTCACACAGGCACTGAAAACTTCTATTTTGTAAATCATTTCTTCCTGTCTGTGCCCTTCTGCTGGCATATTCAACAATATTCAGCAACTTTCTACTAGCATGAACTACTTTTATACTTCACTCTACAGACTGTTTTGTTTTGAATTAGAATTGCAAAGCTGCTGATGGAACTTGTGTTCAATGTCTGGGTGGCAAAAAGGCATACTCCCTGTTCCAGGTACATCTCCTAAAGGTTATGATGCAGTCTTTCTGAAAAAAAGAGATTTTTACTTGGAAGTTATCTTGTGTGTGCTCTTTCCTTTCTGACTGATGTACCAGTAAGCCACAGTGAATCTGGTAGCCACTGGAGTCAGTAGATTATCAGTAGCTATGCAACAGATGTCCTACTGTTAAAACTTCCTATACCCTTGATCTAAGTCCTATGATTCAAGCCGAGAAAATAGGTAGCAAACCCTTGCCAGTACTCTTTTGTATTATGACTTTACGAAGAATCAGAAGTAAATTAAATCTTTGTCAACCCTGGAAGAAATTATGTTGCTTGAATTGCTCAGAGCATACAGGAACCTAGCATAAAACTGAAGGAAGTACATGGAATGAGGTGCTTTTATATTTTACTTGTGAAGTATTTATTGTCTGGAGGAAATTGTAGAAATTGCAATCCTCTACTATTGCTTATGATGGCAGGCCCAAAAGCATGAAAAATTAGCCCACTAGCAGTGTAAAGATGATGAGAAATCGAGACAAACACCTGCCAAAGTACAAAAAAAAGCTGGTGTTCACTTTAAACTATTACTTGGTGAAGGCATCTTTACAGGAAATGTAGCAACCAGGAGGAAGTGTGGATGGAAGTACATGGTTTGTAGGTAACAGAAGTTTGGAGGTGGCACCAGGAAACTGCTCCATGCGAATGTGGCTAAAACAAGAACTACAGTTAAAGCACCTCTGAAAATACTTCTTTTAATGAGATCTGGTTATTTTTAGAAATGTAAAGAAGAGTTATTCACACTGCCTAGGTTAAGGCACCTAGACTAGGAGTCTGATCTCCTGTGTAGTCAATGTAGGGTCCTTTAGAGGGCTGGCCAAGATAAGAAAGTTAACTGGATTTTCAAAGGCATCTTCAGAATGAACATATTTGTCATCATTGATTATGCAGGGAAAACATCCTTACTTAGCCACCTGCCTCAAGTGTTTATGGTTAGAAGTTGTGAATATCCTCTATGAAATCCTGTCATACTCAGCACATTTGTTCATGAAACAGAATCCAAATTCCAGGTTTGACCATTTGACATTATGTTAGAAATGTGTGTTCTGAGGTTGTCACTTTAATTACTTAAATAACAAGTGGATTATTTGTTATATTACTGATAACTAAACCTAAACGAGGTTATTGAAAGAAATTGAATATGCTTTTGTGTGGACAGTGAAAACTATACTTCCCCAATGAAAACATTAATAAGTAATGAAAGGATATAATACACTTGAATTAAAAAGAAGACAAAAGGACAAAATAAAAAGACAGACAAGTAGCACTAACTAATAATTGAGAATGAGGTGTGTTATTCATATTCCAGGAAGGAACAGTGACACACAGACACAGGAGTGTGTTGCTTATTGTGTACCACAAAGAATTATCAACTAAAATATAGCCATGATCTGGAGGACAATATTCTTATTTTATTTGTGAAGGGAAGATGATGCAAAATCAGAGTTCTGTGTTAAATTGCTTAAAAATGCCAAAATACAACAACTAGAATCTATAAACATTGTTTTCAGATAATTGCAATAAATTCTCAAAAAGCAGATTTGCAAAGGAGTGTGAAACATAATCACAAGTGCATGGAAAAAACACAGTGATGATTCCATGTTCAAATAATAAGCTAAGCTTGCTTCATAACAAAAAATTCTGTCATCTTGTTACTGTTTCCAAATACAAGTTACTGCAAGTTTCACAAGATGATTTGATATTATAATATCTTGAGAGTGATTCCAGATGAAAGATCTAGGAATAAAATTCCTCTCCCCCAATCCCAGACACCTTCAAGCCTTAAAAAAAAAAAAAAAAAAAAAGAGAGAGAGAGAGGAAAAAAAAGAGAGAGTTGATAGAAAGTCAAGAGCATCAAACACAGGATCTAGCTTATATTGTCCTTTCTGTAGTCAAATTAGAGACTGAAGAGAAGGGACTCAATAAAGAAGACAAAGAGAATTGTCATGACATCAGAAAGTGATTGCTGTTGTGAGATACAGTATTATCTGTCAGAATATCTATATCCTTCCTGCATGCTATGAAACTTTTACTTCTGTTCTATTAGTTATTTTGTAGCAGTGATATTTAATTGATATCATATTGCAGTACATTTTGAAGGGTGAAGAGAGAAATAGACACACAAGTAAGAAAACACTGACCCTTGTCATTTAAAAATCTAACTTTTTGCAAAAAAATCCATGTGACAGCACTTGACTGCGTTCTGCCCTTACTATATATGGCACTTATAGCCAGACAGGACAACTTTTCCTGAGTCTAGTGAAGTGGTATTAGCCTTAATTACCATGTCAGGTTGGTGGACTGGGAGGAAGAGACAGTGGAGAAGAAGATGAAAAGGCAAGGAAAGCAAAGAAAAACAGTGAAGTGTTGAAGAAAGTGAGATACTGAAGCAAATACAGCCCCTGTTCCAAGAATGAAAGGAAAAGAACAATGTGGGTAAAAAGACAACAGGGAAGAAGGATTCAGGATCAAAAGAGGGAGGGAAAGCTATGAAATGGAAAAGAGACTGAGAAAAATCATTCTGGCAGGCAATGAACAGCAGGAACAATCTTGTGGTGAACAAATTATGGAAAATGTTTTTAAAAGGCTAACTGGAAAAAATCCATGAATTTGATAAAGGATGGTTGTTAGTGCACAAAATATAGGGCRTAATATTAAATCCTGCACACACAAAAAAACCCCAAACCCAAACCAAAAATCAATACATTCCAGGTAAACTTAGTGGATTCCTCATATTCAGTAGCTGGTATGCAACTGTTCATGGATTATTTAAACCAGCCTTCTAGGACTGCTTCAAAATGTAGCAGTCTTGGTTAGGAATTTTTGTAGGCTCTATCAAGAACAGATRGTTGTTTATCAGATCTGAAATGTCAGCTGGCCTTCTTGAGGGTTCCTTTGGACAACAGGATACCCTCCATTTAGACAGCAGAAGTGTGTGCATCTTGCCTTGGCTTGTGTTATTAACTGTACCATTAGACTGTGGTCTAATGGCCATGGGTCTAAGGCCTGCCTGGGAGATATTTCTAAAGCATGGAGGTATTTCAAGATATATACAAAGATATTGTGTTGAAAACAGCAACCTGGTGAGGTATGGAAGTTGGATAATCAGTTGGGTACAGGAATTATGAAATAGAGCAGAAATATTTTCACCTGGATGTTCTAGATTACTATTCTTCATATGGAAATATTTGCATTATAGTATAAGATTCTTATTAAAAAAAAATTTAAAAAGCTTTAAAATGTGAAGGACTTCGACCTTTAGTCCCCTTGGGGAGATCATTACAGACCTTACAGATGCCAAGCTATCTTTTCGGTACTTAATGTTGACCCCTTTATGTGCCATTGTCGCTTAGACTGTCTTAAATGTTGGAAGAAATGCTTTCCTAGCATTTTTTAAAGAAACATACTATTTATTATACATCTGGAAATAATGCATTATATAACTTTCTTAGAGCATTTTTTTCTAATGTATATTTTGGGAATCTAAGAAATTTCTGTTATTTTTATCATGATTAGTTAAGTATACATGTGAGTCTTGCTGACAGGTCATTTTTCAAAACCTTATCATATGTCACTGAATGGGTGGTCCTGATGTCAGGATGTGATTGTGAAGGGGAAATGCGGCTGAGGGGAAAAGGTATGTGGAGTTAAAATTTCCCCAGTATCAGGTGGGTCACCACATTAATGTTGTGTGGCTTTTTATTGTTATAATATTATTCTGAATATGTGATATGCTATCATTTATACCTCATAATTCAGTTGTAAATTCATGTGATATGAAATATTTAGTACAAAAATGCCGCAATACATGGATAATGTGTCATCCACAAGTTTTCACCAGAACCACAAGGATTATGTTTCACAATCTTCCCACAAAAACTTTCAACCTCAAAAAAATTTCTCACTGAGCAATATTTACCCCAGGCATAAGCACCTTTTAATAAAACACCCCTAGTATGCACCCTGGTAATTTTTTATAAGTGGCAGTATATTCCTATTTTATTAATTATTTTTCAGAGTGCTATTGTGAGGTCTTTTATTTAAAACTGATGTGTGCTTATATCAGATTTGTTATAGAGTACATTACAGAAAACAAATATTCAGATGTCAAAACTTTATTTTCCTAATGCTAGATTAGTTTTTAAAGAGACAAGAAATTATGTGCTATTTCATTACAGCAATGGCAACCACTAGCAGAGAACACAAACACGACAGTATTTTGATTGCTAACCGCAAAGTACATACAAGCTTTCTGTAATAATTGAGGGATAGTACTGAATCAATAAGATCTGCACAGAGGAAACTGGAGGGAATCAAAATCTCCCCTTTCTAGCCATGAACTGGCATGTAGGGAAGTTACAGGTCTTTCATTAGTGATAAGAGAAGTGAATAGTGATCTCATTCCCATGCAGCATTTTGAGACTGACATAATTGCTCAGCTCAATGACCCTAACAGTTATATCTCCACACTCTCCTTTGCATCCTCTCTGATGTGTTCAAGAAAGAAAGAAAGAAAGAAAGAAGCAGAAACCTTCTAGATGCCTGCCCTCTCCTGGTCCCCTGCGAGATCCAGACGGTAATTTCAGCAGCTCTGCTGCATTTTGGACATTCACAGCTTCTCGGCAGTCAGTGTATTTCTCACATGGTACAACTCAATTTAAATGAATCCACATCAAATTCCTTTTCCAAAGAAAGCAAACGTTGAGTAAACTTTGCTGCCTTCCCTTTCTTCCCTAAATTTCATAGTATCCTCAAGAGGACTAAGTCACAAAAAGACATATAGCTCACTAAATTTATCCTCATTTATCCTCAGGTACCACAGTGCTGGAAAGATGCCAAGATCCCAATGCTTTCACCCTCATCACCAAAGACCTGTCTCTTTTCCCCCTTTTTTTAAGGCAAGAACAAACTGTAGTGTAAAAATATTGCAATCCACACTTCTGAAACTCTCTTGTTTGATATTTAAATATTGCTTCTTTAGCAAAAACAGACACTGGCACCAGTGTAAGAATGTATGTTTTAATACCTGTGCACATACAGATATCAATCTGTTTAAAGCAAGATGGTTGAAGGACGCGCACACACAATTGGCACAAAAGGAAAGCTGACCTTTCAGTATTTACCCTGGTGGTGTTTTCCATGGCACTTACCTGGCTGACATTGGCGGCACTGTTTCAGAAAGTGCCAATAGGCCTTGCAAATCTGAGAGCTTCTTTGCAAAATGTTTACTAGACTGCTTGCTTGAACTTCCTTTTTCTGGGCCCCCACATTCTGCAAGCTATTAATTACGCTTTATAACATAAGTATTCACAGAACAGATCGGTGTTTTGATGAGTATAACATGTACTCCTTTAAATGTGTTACTCTTTCAAAGCAGCAGCTCAGCTCCTCACAAATCCTACTGTTGTTGCTATAGCTGTGTGGGTTTGTCATCCACCATAGCAGCTACAGATGCAGCATATTCCTCAACTCTCAGCAAAAGATCTCTTCTTTACTGTGGGTTAGAGGTAAGAGAGAGGTGCAGAGCAGCAGGTTATGCAAGACTGGCAAAATGGGAGAGTCCCGTTAAAAAGGAGCTCTCTAATAAACATCCTCTTATATTTTCTAGCCATCAGGATACCCATACTGATACCAAATACAGGATTTTTTTCAAGCATAACCCATGCTACACAAGTAAAAAGAAGGTATATAAACTGTATATCTATTTGGAAATATCTATACAGTCATTCTGTGAGGTGATATAGGAAGTTAGGGAACTGTAAAGGGGATTGTTCCTGAGAAGGAGATGAGTTTGAGGGCCCAATATGAGGCAGGTAAGCACATGCAATAACAAAGTTGAAGAGGTTTAAGATAAAGGGCTGAGTCTTGCTGTGAAAGAGTGGGTATATGGGGATCTGGTTGCTTGTCTGTGGAAAGACACAGCAGAAGTGTGGAGGAAGGGGGGAGTTTAGGATTGGGACAGGAGGAAGTGGGGAGGAGAAATTGGTGCTCAGCTGACCTCATTCAATCAACATTTGACACCCTTAAGTTTAAAGAAGAAATGAGGGGTGAAGAGCACTTCTTCCCGCATTGTACGCAACCAGGCGCAGAGCTGGAAGCTGTGGCTGCTAGAGGTGGTGGCAGTCCACACCTGTCGTGGTATCCCTGCAACAGGCAGAATCATCAGTTTTGCTGTTTTATGATCATATTCTTCTCTCCTTGATACAACCAAATGTGTCACATGGAAAGGTTCACAAAGCCTTCATTGCCTCAGAAAAGGTACTGCATCAGAGCTCCTTGCCTGATACTGGAAAGACAATTTACCCACTGTGAGGAATGCGTATTTAGAGGTGCTAACAGTCAAGGCTACACACTGAATTGTAAATGACTGGCAAATAAGCTATTAATTAAAATAGAAATTGATTCCATCCTGTGGGATTTAAGGAAAAATAAGATTCTCACAAGGTCTCTTCTGAGCACTCTTTTAGTACAGCTAAAGGCAGTATTTTAATTTTCAAATAATCCAACCCTATAATTAAAGTTATATTTTTTGCCACAAATTTTAAAATATTAATGAAACTTGAATAAGTCTGGCCAAAGTGCTGCTGGGCAAAATATAGAAATATGCTAATGAGCACCTTCTTCAAAGATCTACTTATGAAAAGGCCATATTCCAACTGACAAAGTTCATAGGTTTAGTTGTCCTTTGTAATTYTAATTAAATCTTCCTTTATTAATCAATTTTTAAACCATTTATTCCTTTCATGAGGTTATTGAATCACACATTTAATTAAATTTATCTGTGAATTCACAGGAAATATAATAATAATAAAAAGTAATAATCTTAACATCTTTGTTTTAAGAATTGTGTTGATTTTTGCTATCTAGAATGAGTTACTATTGAAAACTGAGGTGATATGCATGATGACAGAAATTAATTCTTAATAAATTGATCACAACTGTCCATGCTGGTATAATTTGTAATGACCCTGTTCTTGCCTAACAGGATATGAGTAATTTCTGCAGAAGAAAAAAGAATTACTAACAACCTATAATAGAAAGATTAGAATGCTCAGTCATAGAATATAGCCAACATAAAATCAGAATTAAACATTCTTACTGATCTTTGAATAGTATTGTGTTCTGAGTGTTCCAGTTGCACTATCAGTATGTGGAGAATGGTAATATAACTTGACCTTTAGGCTGTGGTTTCATGAGATGCTAAAGGACTCTAGAGCCAAATTAAATAGTAACAGCTAGATAATACAAATAATTCTGTCTGATCTATATCCCTGTGCCCATTCAGATTTGTTCAGGAAAAATAATGGATTAACTTTGTAAGAAATTTTGCTGGATTATCTGTTACTGGTCTATGCCCTAGACCTACTAGCTGCTTCACAGGAACTTTCACCAGTACCTCTGTTATTCCTTTGGCTTCTGACACTACTGGGTGCAGCTGCCCCCCATATCTCTTAAAAGCGTCAATGCTGAGCTTCCTCTTCCTCTAGGGGAATGTCACTAGGATCAATGGGATTATGACACCTCTGTCTGGTCTCACCCAAATTAAAATGACATGGGGTTCAGTTAAAGTAAGGCCCAGGACATTTAAGTACTTTTTGATGTACATCATTCTGTATTTCACTGTGGGTTATGATATCTAACATCTGTACTTGGGCAGATGTGCTGGCTGTACTAGATGCTAGAAAAAAGCTTGCTGTGAAAGCTACTCACAAGTAGCTCCATGAAATGGTGTGATATGCTGCAGATACTGATGAAAATGGCTCAGTATAGGCACCTGAATATGTTTTGCAGATGAAGATGCTCTACCAGTGTCATTGTCAGCTTGGTTTGTTATTCTGTTCCAGTCATGAGAAGCTTGATGTGCATGAGGAAGTGGACCTTCCTCTTATACCTCTAATCCTCAGCATGGCACACACAGTTTTTATGACCCATGGTGATGTGGGTCAGCCCAGAAGCTGAGTCCAAGAGACAGTCACAGTTAGAGCAGAGGATGTCCAAGGGTGAAACCAGGTTTCCTAGGTCAAGATCACTCTATGGCCAGGCAAGATGTCTGAAGTTCTCTGATATGATATACTGCAGGGAACTGAGTAAAGAAAAAGATCAGCCTGTATAGAAGCAGGTCTATAGATCCTGTTTGGTATGTATTTGGTTTACAAAACATATGCATTTATAAAGGGGACACAACCTGGCCCTAGCCTTTCTGTCAGTAAGACGGTCAAACATTTCACTTGCTCCTTTCTAGCTCTGGGGCCATGGCAGTGGTACTTCCTATACTTCCCCTCCCCTTGACTTGTCATGCTTTTCTCCTCAGCTCACTTATAACAGCTCTGAACTAGGGGGATTCGGAGTACTGACCTGATACTACTTTTACATAACTCACAGCACTGGTCATGCCACTTCTGCGCAATTCACACCAATACTCAGATGCTTCCTCTGTCAGAGAAAGGACCTTCCAGTTTCAAGGGGTGGTGGTGCTTCTGTGTTGAGGACTTCACCTGAAATCGTACTTTGCCACCAACTGCCTTGCTGTAGCTGTGACGAATAAAGCAGGTAAACATTAACAGGAGTTAATGGCATCAAATCTGATATTAATTGGTCTCCACCTTCCTTCCAGGCAGCAAAATGCACATTTCACATACAGCAACTGTCAGTCTGGAATTTTCTGGCAATATAATAACTCAAATCTAGAGTCAATGGCTTCTAGATGATCACAGTTAGCATCTTCTTCACACTCAGTGAAGCAAGAGCTCAGCACAGATGACTGTATCATTCCCCACCAAGCGAGGATCACTTCATCTTTGTAGGGTGATGTACTGTCACCAGTCATTGCTCTTTTGTGTCCAGATGCTTTCATTAGGGAATAGAGATGCATGCCCTGCAGACTTTGTCACTGGTAAAACGTATTAGGCTGATACTTGCAGACTGCCTACGATTCAGCTGCGCCATTGTAAGCGGCAATCGTCATGCTGAAAATCTACAAAGTTTTACAAAACTCTCACCACCATGATCAAACAAATACATTTATGGACAAATGTACATTCCTCTGTCCCTCTCCTTTCAAACGAGGGTAAACTGAGGAGTCTGGGGGTGGCAGATGGGGTGGTGGGGATCTCCAGTTCCTGCGCTGCAGGGCTGGCATGCCCCACCACAAACACAGGTGGTAGGGCAGGGCCTCTCCTTCTCTCCTGGCTGGCCGCTGCTGGCATGCAGGTCARTCTGCAAGGGGAGCAGACTGCAGAAATCGGCCAGGCACACACAGGCTCCCTAAACAGCCTTTCTATTGCTGATGTTGGACACAGAACACTGGGCTAGATGGACCATTGATCTGACCCAGCAGGGCAAATCTTGTGCTATTAGTTTATTCTTACAATTCAAAGATTAAAACAAATTGCTATGCTTAGATTTAGACATTCAGAAATAAAATAAAATTACACTTTTAACTACCTAAACTTTATAACATTTCAGTGATTCTGTTTCTATGACATCCAACTAAGACAAGCCATCAGGATGCTTGGACAGATGGAATTTACTACCTGGGGGGAAAAAAAAAATCTCTTCACCCCACAGATCATTTTCATTGAAAAGGATTTTGGTCTTGGTCTAGGGACATACTTCTCCATCAATTCCCATTTTCAAATATCTTTTTCCCTTTTCTTGTTGCTTGCTGTAATTCCTATGTTAACAAAGATGTTACTTTTTAACACTGACCCATCTCACTTTAGAAACGTGATACAGCCAAATCAAGACATTTCTTTTCCAGAGAGTAAGCCAGACATTAATGACACTCACAACATCAAACTGAACAACACAGAACCATTACAATTACACTTTTAAGCCACTGTGAAGTTAAATGCTCTATTCTGACTGGCAGGAAGGGATTTACACTTTGGTTTTCTCCCTCAAACCTGTAGTTCATATGATTCATACATATAAATTTTTAATTAAACTGTCAGCCACTTTTTATATTAAAAACATAGAAAACTGCATGTAGTTTATCATGAGCTTTTCTTCAAAAGTTTTCATAACAATACCTACTTATCTAGGAGTAAAAGTGGGTTTGGGGAAAAATGCTCCAATCCTGTCTCTGTAACACTCTATGACCACAAAAGCAACATTTTCTCCAGTTAAATTATTTTATGGCTCAGATAGCTGGAGACAATAAAAACCACCAGCTCAGTTCTCAGTCCTGTTCCAAATCAATCAGCAACAAAGGGACTTGGAACAAAGAGTTTCTGAGACAGGACTGCAAACACTGTGCTTAAGGCTTTAATTGGTTGGAGCTGTTTGGTTATATGTGTTGAGGCATAAAAAAACCTGAGCATGCTCATAACAAAGACCAGAGGAAAAATGAGAGAAGCAGATGGTTGCGAGCTTGGGAGTGAGCAAAGACAGAAGGCTAAATCCACAAGAAGATTAAAGGCACCACATACCTGCCCTAATTAGTACTTTATTTCAAATACATCAAATGTAAATATGGGTTCTCAGTGTAATGTCATTTTTCCAGAAGTGTCCTCATCCCTGGGTTCAAAAGCATTTCTACACATCTTCCTGGCTGAAAGAATGCTTAATTATTTTTTGAAAGAGCAGTGACAGAGAGAATGCCAGTAACATACAGGTTGGGGGGGGTTAATCAGGCTCAAATCCTTTTAGAGAGGGGTGAGAACTGAAACCAACTATTTCACATTTTGACTCATTCTATCCTGTGACACTGAGTAAAAGGAGAAGTATGTTTTTGTCTTTAGCTATATTTTATGAACCACCATATTGATACGGTGAGTACTACGTAGTCAGAGACTATATCTGCGAAAGTCCAATTGTTCTTCATTTTAGTAGTTTTTCTGTTTGGTAAACAAACTAATTTTTAATCTTTATATATTTAAGAGGTAAGGGTAGCAAATTAACCAGTTTTGTAATAAAGAACTGTTCAGAAATCTGAAGAATTTCCTGTATCTTTCTTCTAATATTTATCTTTAATGTAATTTAAGTTGTGACATTTTTCTTCCTAATGATAGCTTGCCTTCTGCATACTCCAGCTCCCCAGTGGCCTGTAGCTTTGACATTTCTCCATTGGTTAAAATCTTTCTCTGATTTCGTAAGATTTGCAGAATGTTAATTGATGATAACTTTTGTTCATTGTCGATCTCGGCCAAAATTAAACTAAAAAAAAAGCTGTTCTTAATCTCAATTAGAAGCAAAGTAGCAGCTCCTCTAAGAAGAAATAATTGGTTTCGATCACTGTCAATAGGCAAGAGTGACTCTTTCACAATAATACAATGATAATAAAATTATAATTCTGTCCTCATGCAATCATTGCATTCAATTCTAAAATAAGTTTTTTAACTAGTAACATAAAAAGAAAATCTTCATGACAACTATTTATAACTTAAGTATGAGATACGTTCAAATAATTGCTCTAGAAATCACTTTGCAACTTTATTTTGTGTATATCACATATCTTTATAACCCAGTTTAAATTTGACTAGTTCATTTACTTTCTAAAAGACATTTGTGAGCACTTTCTCAGGCACTTGTGTGAAATAGCCGATGAATTTGATGCAGACCAATGTTTCTGCCAATATTTCTTGCCATCACAATGATGGATAATACATGATAATGGAAAGTGGCTCCTTTTACCAAAGGCCAGTAACCGTGATGTGTTCTGAGTATTTTTGTTAAAAGCTGTTCTTTTAAATATTTTTCAAGTTTCTTTGAGAGACAATGAGAAATCACGATCCTCTTCATGAGCTCTGCTGGTGAAATACCAAAATCAATGAATATAACGATTAATCTTAAGATGCTACAATGTCTGAGGACGATCAACTTTTGGATGAACAGCAGGTTGTGCAAACTGTACTAAAGAATGCATGGTGAGACTTGCTGATAAAAGAAAATGCTTTGAAATGCTACCTGGGACATGTAAAGTGCCCAGGTACTTGTGTGATTTCTGACAGACATGTTGTGGAAACTTTAGACATCTTTTTAACCTGGTAAAGTGGCCATAGGAAAACTATGTCCCCCATTAAATTTTTGTGAGTTCTGTCTCTGAAGCATAAACATAGCTGTACTCCTTCAGAAAAAAACAGCTCCCAAAGTCCTCAGCAATGGACATGGCCAAGACATTTTCAGCTGAAGAAATTCAGCTATCAAAAGTTCTTGCAACACTGGAATAATTTTGTTTTGGACAAAGGTTTCCCAACACACCCAGAAGAGCACAAATACTACCACTAGAAGATTCACTTTACTTCTTTCATTGCTCCTTCCAGAAGCCCTTTGTGAGACTTTTTAAAACCTGACCAGGCAGAAAATCCAGAAACTGCAGAGGCAGTTTGGGCAAAAGCTTAAACAAGGATTTGAGCACAGTTCCTCCATTTTAACCACCAACCTATAGATGAATATATTTGCTTTCCCTAGTCCCATGTATATTCAATTGCAAAATGGAGTGGATTCAACAAGAGTCACCAAAATCAAAATCAAATCAGTCCTCTCCACAGCATGGTGGGAAAGGTATTCTGCTAGGTCCTAGCAAAGGAGCGTTCAGGAGCCTGCTCCACATTAGGCAAATACTGAAATTTGAAAATTGGTCTCCTGCTGTACAGACACATCTCCTAAAAAGTCTCATGCTTGGCCATCTTTTGTGGACATCTGGAACAGTTTACAGTGTTGTAGGGATAGGTCGAGAGGGGATGCCTGCTTTGAGAAAGTAATGGGAGCTTATATGTCTGGTGGCAGGTTGGTGACACAGGCAGTGATGTGGGTCCGCCTGGCACGTTAGGTGCTTGGCAGATTTGGAGGTGAAAAAAATGTTCCTATGAATCTTAGCTCCATACAGGACCAGGTAAAAAACAGTGTCTTGTGAATCTCGGTGCCTGAATTTGGAAAATAGTGGCAGTTAGACACCCAAGTCCCTTCATGAATCAGACTTTTTTATAATAGTTATTTTATGTGAATGCAGTGCTGTGATACTGCAATGGCAAGTACCAAAACAGAAGGTATAGTAACTAAGCATGTTTATAATCAGCCGAAAGATGGCCTGGATTTTGTTTCTTCTGCCTGTTCTGAATTAAAGTCTCAGCTTTTACAATTTAGCAGATTTGCTAAATATATGTTTATATGTATTAGAGACTTTGTCTTTCCTACTTGGTGGTGTCACCATTTCTTAACTCAATTCTCCACACTTGGGGGCCCTGAGTATTATTTCTATTAGGAAAACATATTGATGATGAAGTAAAATATCTTTCATTCAGTCCTTTGTTTATTTACAATGACTGCTGGAATCCTGTCTCCTCAAACCCAGGAAGACTCAAACTGCAGAAGATTTTATTTCCTTCAAACTTTAAACCATGTTTAGGTCAAAATCTTCCTTTCTGGAATTTTCTCTGTGCCTTATTGGCATTGCTTGTCCAGCAGGTACATGGTGCTCCCTTATTGATTTCTTTCAGGTCGTTTCTTTTTTGTTTTTGCTATTCACTCAGAAAACAGCTAATAAATCTGTCTGTCTGCATATGCCCTGCATGTGCCTTTGGGAAGGGAGGCTATTCAGCTTTTGTTTCAGTAGATGTAATGGTGCTTAACTGTTTAGTATAACAATTTTAAATTAAGGATGGCAGTTGCAAACTCTGTGCCAGAGGTTTACACCAATCCAGAATAACACAAAACGAGAAAATGGTCTCCTCCTTCCTTACAAGTTGATCAAGACAACAGATTCAGGCAATTACATTTATGGATACACAAAATTAGTGGATAGGTCAAAATCTCATTTGTCAAAGTCACGATACTTTTATGTGGTCACAAATCATAGAGCCATAAATGAAATACAAAGGGCACAGTCACAGAGTGTAAAGGGTTTATTCACTTGCTGATAAATTAACTGACAAAAAAAATCAGTTGGCATGAGGTCTGTCTCTCTTTGCCTTAATATTAAATCTAAAACCTGCATGATAATATGATAAGGTCTTCAATTTGCCAAAGCCCAAGTATGATCAAGTGACTTCTAAAAAGTATAATGATACTCAAAATGAAAGACGCAAGATGACTTTTGTTATATATTCTATTTCAAGCTCAACGGGTGCCCAGTACTGACATAAGGAGAGCAGCTAAAGTGCTTTACAGTGATTGATGGGAACCCCATAAATATCCTCACTCCTTTAATTTTTTTTTTAGTTTGTTGGTTGTGATAATATGCAACCATAAACTATTATAAAAATAATTCCCCTTTTCTGCTATTGTCTAATGAAATAACACTTGGGGCGGTCCAAAGAATAAATGGCTTGGTATGACACATACTGCTCATCAAGTGGTATAATGAAGCTGTGCTCTGTGTGTATAGAGGCTACATCTTGACCTCCAGAGGTCTAACAAAGCTGCAAGTACATCTAGCAAGATAAATGGGATGTGAGTATCACAAAAACCCAGATCTGGCTTGTAGAGTCTATCAAGTTCTTCTAATTTTTGGTTTCCTTCCTCTTCCCTCAAACTCTTTTGGATGAATAGATTATAAGTATAGCTCATCCTTCTGTACCAAAAATGACAGACATCCTGGTGCATAAACCCCAAAAGAACTTATACCCAGTATGTGCATCAAGCTGCACAATGGCATTTTGCCTTAAACTTCAGATGTCAGTTTTGCTAGGAAAAGAAGTTTAGCTGATGATACTTCAGTGCAGAAATCTGTGCCTCAGCATCACAAAGAAAAAGTCATAAAGCTGAATCCATGTGGAACATCACAATTCTGCATATCATGATGCATAATACCCATAGCACCCTGCAACACAGTTGGTTCATAGTGGTTAGGAAAATTATAACTAAAACTGAGAAAGAAAGAGTACAATAAGAAGCAGTGGGTTTCTTGCATGGCATTGTTTCTCATGGGCCCATGAAATTTGGAAGTATTTACAGAAGTATTTACAGAGCTGATGTCTGGAGCCAGCTGAATTCTGATGAATTTTAATCTCAGTGTCTCAGTTTCTGAAAATAAAAAGATAGCAAGCATTTGCAAGCTGGCACAGCAGTCCTGTAAAGACTGGAATCTGCTTGATTGTACTATTTGTTAGCTCATTGTACCAAATTATACTATATAAATGAAACATTGTCCTTATCAGCTTGCATAAAAAGATTTAGACTATGAGACGTTGATGCAAATACAGTGCAAAAGTACATATCTGACCCTGTGTCTTGCCAGAAACACGAGTGATTAAAAGTTTTTGAATTCTACTTCATGAAGAGGTCTCACGCAGCTGGTCTGAATCCACAATAAAATTCCTGTCCTGATACCTCCTGCCATATTCATGTGTCCTCAGCTTTTGCAGAGCTCATGTGTGAGCAACCGGCTTTTCCATTTTGCTTTGCAGCATCAGGAGCGACTGACTTAGCATCCCCTACCCAGCTATCAACAGCTGGAGGTGGCAGGGCGTAGGGCCCCGTCTTGTCCTATTTCGGGCATTTGTAGGATCGAGGCCAAAACCCGGCTGGATGCAGAAGTCCCGGCTGAGGTTTGCTGCCCCCGGGATGTTGCGCGGTCTGAAGCCGGACTACCCGGCGCCGCGGCGCCCGCGGCACCCGGGAACCCCCGGAGGGGGGGGTGGGGGCTGTCC
>NW_020451148.1:250913-307886 GCF_003343035.1 Apteryx rowi
GCGAGCACGGAGGGCCCCGCGGCAGGACGGCGGCCGCCGGCGGAGGGGTAAGGAAGGGCCTTCGCGCCCGCGGAGCCCCGGCGGAGAGCGCTTGCTCGGGGCCGGCTTCCCGGCGTGCCGAAAGGCGGCGGGGCCGGGGCCCCCGCTCCAGGCTGGTGCCGGCGGCGCGGCCGGCAGCGTCCTTTCCTGCCCCTTTTTCGTCTTTTTGTTTTCCTCTCACGGCTGGATGCAGCGCGGTCGATGTGGCGGTATTAATGCAGTTTGACCCAGAGTGAGGAAGCCCTCGGGCTCTCCTGCCGATAAGTACTCAGCCTTGTAGCAGTAGGTCTTGGAATATTCTGCTTTTGATAGTACTACTTTTTCAAAGAGTTAGCTATGCTTTTCTTTGTTCAGTAAATAGAATCACTCCCTCTCTTCCCCCCCCCCCCTTTGTTTGACAGAGTTGAATACTTCTAGTTTTACTAGGGGCTTGGAAATCATAAAACAAAAGCTCTTTCTTAATCAAAATTGTATTTTCAAATGCACCAAAAGTGTATATTTTGTATTAACTTTCTTGAGTTCTTCAGTTTACATTTAGCATTGAATGCAAGCCTTTTAGCTTGAAATGCTTTTTTTTATTCATAAATTCCAGTACTGGCAGACCTTATCTAAAGTCTAATCTTCATTAATGCCTGGCTCCATCTAAGTACATATGAAAAGCATGCTTTCTTGTAGGCAGCCACTGAAGTGGGCGTGCCAATGTACTTTATAAAGCCACTTAAATGATCCTAAGTTCATAAGGTTGAAGATAAGCTATCTTTCAAAAATCACAGCATACATTTATTGGTGGAAAGTACATGTAGCATCCTAGTCTGTCTCCCTAAAACAACACTGGCAAACTCTCTACCCACTACAGTTTGACTTTTGTTATGCAGCAGATTCATACAGGCCAGTACTTCAACCTCAAAATTACATTGCTCTCTCTTATGCCTTTACAGGTAACAGACCTGGAAGAAAGACTTTGTCTTGGAGCTAGCTCCTGAGCATTTTGAGATCATTCATCATGAAGTATGTAGTACAGGAATGGCTCAGAGTAACTACCTTGCTATTCATAGCTCAAGCAGTTTCTGCAATGATTCTTCCCAATGCCACGGTCTTAGAGGAGCTTTTGGAAAAGTACATGGATGAAGATGGTGAGTGGTGGATCGCCAAGCAGAGAGGGAAAAGGGCTATCACAGACAGTGATATGCAAAGTATCTTGGATCTTCATAATAAATTACGGGGTCAGGTGTATCCACCAGCTTCCAATATGGAATATATGGTAAGGAAAAACCGATAGTGACATCCGGAAAGAAATGTTCATAGAGTAGTTATTGTCACTTTATCAGCATACTTTCAGTTTTAGCTTGCCTGTTTTCTCATTTGAAGCACTTGTTACTTGTTTGCCTCTCTCACTCTCTTTTTTCTTTTTAACAGCACAGGGTAAACTGTGAGATTAAAAATTGCCTGTTTGTGGATCAAGTGTCATATTCTACTGATATTAATGGGTTTATCTCTGATAGCTGTCCTGAATGGAAGGAGTCTTCCTCAGTGTAAGGGTCCAATTTACAAAAGTGGATTATTCATAATAGTTGATTATGTCTTAAGAAGTTACCATTTAAGAAGTTTCAAAATAACATAGGTTCTCTCCCAAGCTTCTAGGCTGGATGGAATTTCTGAGCAAAAAGAGGCTACTATAACAAGAAAGTCTTCTACTTAAGTTGGCATGTGCTACTGGACTGGAGTCCTGTATGTTTCTAATAATGTGATACATAATTTCTATTTGTGTTTTTGCTTTAAGAAATCTCTGTTTTTGGTATGTTATTTGGAGGCTTAAATCTTGCATGTTTCTGAATTTCAATTTTATGCCATAGTTCAAGGCTAACCTATAGCTCTCTTTACCAGTTAGATCAAATCAGGTATGCTAAAATTTTGTTATTGGAGGTTTTAAGAAGGTTTAACAGGAATGGGCATCTTTTCTTCATTCTTGCTTCTGCAGAAAAGTTTAAATCTAGTTCCTGTGCTGGTACTATGTATTATTTGTTTATTTCTCCAAGTATCAGAGAAATATCATTACTATAAGAAGGGCTGGTAATACCAAATATTGCACAGGTTTCCTGACACCTTCCATTGGAAGGTGATAACAGAGGATTGTACTAACACATTTGAAGATGTAACTGTCTGTCCCAGCTTGGAGTGATTTCTCTCTCAGCATGGACATGTGATTGAACAGAGCATGTGTGTGTCCTGGAGACATGCTTGCTTAAATCAAGAAAAGCAATTTAACTTAAGTTAACCAACACAAATGTTATAATATTAGGCTAAGAGCAATCAGAGAATTAGTTACCTCATCTCATCCCCAAACAAAGGGGCAATAATATCTTAAACTCCTTTAACTGTTTCAATTATGGCCATATCCTTAAACTTTATTTTCTGTTGTGACTTTTTCAAACCTTTCTGTAATATTACACTTTTGTTCCCAGTATTTTACTCAGGTTGACCTTTTTTCTGGAAAACTTGAGCCAAAGCTTTCCAGCCTTTTTGTAAAATGAGAATAGGGAAGAATATATTGTTTTCTTGAGTTAAAATACTGCAGAACTCTTCCTTGAGATTCTACAAAAGGATAACTTTGATTTTAGTTATACACCTGTTTCCATTCCTAATATACATTTTCCTGTGTTATGTATCTTGGAAGATGGAATTTGGATGTACTCATTAGAGCTAGATTTTTTTAGCAGCTGTATTCTTCAAAGATTCCTTCTGCACTGCACACACTTCGGCCTAGACTGTGTTAGGTTTGTACTTGGAGCAAGGACTTTATTTCTTTTTCTCCCTTTTTTTTTTCTTCCCATCTGCTCTCCAGTGGCCCCTGCTCTAGAGCACAAGTGGCATGGAAGTGAAATTGCCTGAATTTAATGCAGATATGGAGATATCCTTAGGGAGAAGGAGTGGGGAAATAGGAGCAGAAGAGGACAGGCAGCTTTTAGGAGAGAGTGGGACTAAATGTTGGCAATAGTATCCAAAGGGACCAGGGACGGCCTTGGGCAAGAGTTTGGGATTCATAACACTTAAAGGGTCCATCCAAAGAGACGGACACTGATGTTCAGGGGATTCATGAGCAGGAGACAGAGGGAGGCTGAGAGTCTGGTCAAGGGAACACCAAGGAATCAGTGGTATGGAAGGAAAGAGCGTTTGAATAGATATGGTTGGGGGAAGAAGAACTGGGACTCTCTGGGCAAAGAAAGATTGGGAGTAGAAGGTTATGGAGGGAGGTTAAGAGCATAGGAATTTGCTAAGAGGCTATTTTAAAAGACTAAGCCATAGAGTGAGTGGGAAGGGAGACTGTAACAAGTGGGGGAAGCAAGCGGGAGCGGGGATTGGGAACTGAGAGAGGATGGTTGGGGAGACAATGGGAGCTCTGCACTGCTTGATCAAAGGTAGGAAATGCCGGAATAATTTGATTCCTTGCACACATATTTTATAATAAAGTCTGTAATTATGTGACTGTCCACTGTCTTTTCCATATGATGTGTCATAAATGAATCAGGGCTATTTAATAGGTTTAATAAGAGCAAGATATGAATATGAAACCATAAAAGAGGCATGGGGCCACAGACTGAACAACCAAGAAGGGGCAATAAGTGATAGGATTGTTCATTAAGGAAACATGATTTGTTTTGTGCAATCAATGACACCAAGTTCCTTTGGGAAAAAAATAAAATCTGGTCATTATCACTGTGTGTATATGCAAGAAATGTGTTAATTATACGGGCAAACTCCTTTCAGTAATTTCGTAACTACTTACTGATTTTGCAGCTATATAATTATTGTTCATAATTGAATGTAGACAAATGCATGTTGTGACACTTAATATACACTTTATTTTTCAAGATGCATATTCATAATAGGCCTTCCAGATTTAAAAAAAAAAAAAGCTCTTAGATCTTGTTTTAGAAGTTTCTGTGATCTCTGAATCAGAGTTTTATGGATGCTAGAAATATCAAACAGCCAAGTATTGATAAAATTAAAACTGTACTTGGCTATTTATTGAAAAATAAAGGATAGGGCTAGATGGGGGTGTTCAATTACAAAAAAAAAAAAAAGAAAATTCATCAGATATACTCATACTACTAAAAAAAATAAATCTTACACTTTGACTAGGATACAGCTGGTCTTATCAAAGGCTGAGTTGCAGCTCTCCAGAATAGGGTTACAATCCTTCTGAAGTTTGCTTGATATCTAGTGAAATTGATAAGTAAATAAGCAAAACTTTGTCTACTTTTGGGATGCTTTAATAGTACAGAAATACTAGCAAAAAGCTCCTGCTATGGCCACAGTCCTGCCAGAATAAGCTGTGCTTTGTACTAGTAAAACCATTCCTTGGAAATAGAGCTAGGTCTATTTGTGAAGGTTAATTTATTAAATCTTACTGAATCTGAATGCAAGTGTTCAAAGTTCAGACACCTGACTGATATACTTATCTCTCTAGAAGTCTGTCCTATAGGTTAAGAAAAAGTTTAAAATCTCCAGGTGTACTTGGAACTGGGAGAGAACATCTGGGGATTGCATGTCTCTCATTGCACTATTTGTATGTTACAGCTAAGCTAACCTGACAGCTGGCTCTGGCTAAAAAGGCTGGCACTACCTCTCTGACTCAACTGCTGGCTGCATGCCTCTGTCCCGCTCCTGCCACTGGCACTTCTCTGAGTTGATTATGACATTGATTCAAGTACTTAAAGAATCAGAAAAATAATCTGTTTGTTTTGTTTGTTTTTTGGGGGGGTTAGTTTTCTGCCAATTTGCATCCTGGGACTGGCTCCCAGCATAGCTGACTCTGAGCACCAATGCTGATAAAAGGAAGAGGGTGGGAGTACATAGCAAAGGAGTGGAGGAAGAAGAACCACACTTTGGACAGGAGCTATTGGTTATATTGCCTTACTTGTAAGGTCCAGCCTTACCTTTGAGGGAACCACAGGGCTAAGGCTACATTCTCAGTTTAAGTTGTGCAGAGGAGGAAAACTTCTCGCACACTTTTTACTAACATACCTCTGTGTGCATACCTTCTGAATACATTAGTGTTCAGAAGAAGAATGGAACTGCATAGATACTGAAAAGAATAAACTATAATGTGATATTCCATGCCATATGGCATGTTAAAATTTTGATTTGGCTTCAGTCATAAGGAGATGTAGTGATACAAAATAATATCTATGTGATGATACTTTAGTACAGATATTCTGTGGTTCCTTGGCATGCCAATGGCTTTTCCTTAGTTGAAGTAGTCCTCCAGCATTTAAGATCTTGATTCTATTGAGTAAAAAAAAAAAAAAAAAAGTTGAATTGCCAATTTTCTGTACTGCTGTAAATTCCCCCCCCTTATGACATAAAAAGAAAAGATACCAGCCTAGCATAGTTGAGAAACTTGAAGTTACTAACTGCAATAAGAATCACTGTAGAGATGTCTAATCAACAGAACCTTCTCATGGTTGGCTGGCTGAATTTACTGCATCAAAAGTTCATCTTCCCAAATATTCTGTCCCTGGTGGTGATCAGTAGTGGATTCCTAGGGTGAGAAATAAGATCAGAGCATGTAAACAGAGAAACTTCTGCAGTGAAGCCTCCCAGCTTTCAACAAACAGCAGTTCAAGGACTTCCTAAATCTGTTGTATTTTTGTGTCCAATAGTCCCAGATGGGACTTCTATGAATCTAAATGCTATGCATCTTCTATGAGTTTATATTCTTTGCATATATAACATCAAGTTGCCATGCTCTATAACTGTGCACTGTGTGGAAAAAGTACTTCTTTTTTCCTTTAAACCTGCTCTTTTATTTGACACCTCGTTTTTCTTTATTGTGAGAAATAATGCAAAATTCTCACATATTTATCTTTTTTGTCTTTCACAGTTTCGTAGCCTTTTAGCATATCCTCCGTAGCCACCTCTTTTTCAGCTGAAGAGTCCTACACTTCTAACTTGAAAACTATTCCCTCCAAAAAGGTGTTCCATTTTGTTGTCCTTCTCCATCTGCTGTGGTTCTACTGCATTCTTGTTAGTTCAAAGGGAACACAACTGCATACACTGACAGTTTGGTGTACTGTGGATTTACATAGTTGGATTTTTTTGTTGTTCTTTATTCTCTTCCTAATAACTCTTAACATTTTTTTGCTTTTTGACCTTGAATAAACTAAAGCTGACATTTTCAAAGAGCTCTTCACAGTGTTTCCAAGATCCTTCCACTGTGCTGATGGGTCATTTCCAGCTCCCTACTGTGTATGTATAGTTGGCTGTAATCTCCTGTACTCATTACTTTGCATGTATTGACATGGAATGTTATCTACCATTTTGTCTGCCACTCAGTATTTCAGAATCTTTGTTTTCATATCTCTTTTTTTAACTACCTTAAATAACTTAATACTATCAATAAACATCATCACCCAACTTGCATTCCCCTGTATTGGGATGTTATGAAGAAGCTGCTGTACTGTTATGTACAGCAGAAGACCAAGGATGTATATTTCTGGAAATTTGAAAAATGTTTGCTTATTCTTAAGTTGTTTTCTGTCCTTTTATCACCTTCTCCTTTATCTCAGGATAGCTTTTTTTTTTCTTTCTTTCTTTTTTTCTTTTTTTTTTTTCCTGGCACTGCTGATCA
Source organism: Apteryx rowi (assembly GCF_003343035.1). Taxonomy (NCBI): domain Eukaryota; kingdom Metazoa; phylum Chordata; class Aves; order Apterygiformes; family Apterygidae; genus Apteryx; species Apteryx rowi. The sequence continues at coordinate 257,584 of NW_020451148.1, forward strand.
TGGAAAGGCAAAGACCTGTCCTTTAAGACGTAAAGGAAAGGCCTTGATATGCCGTGCATTTGTCAACATATGTAATAGTCTTGGAATATGTAAGAGAATATATTATTTCTGTGGTTAAAATACTCATTTGGCAAATCAACAGTTTCCGACACTACTTAGAGCCTTATACACACTACTGTCATCAATATCACCCTTAAATAAGGCATGAAGTGTCATACAAGAAAAACTCTTACCTCAAACAATGGTAACGTGATAAGTCAGGAAATAAGTACATTGGTTTGTTGTTCAGACTAGATTGACATGGAAGGTCTTATTCTACCTTCAATTAGAAAGGGTTATTTATTACTGCATTATTAATGAATTATTACTAAATTGTAAAGTGTTGATAAAACTCAAAATACTTGAGTTAGGCACCATAATCCTACAACTTTCTAATCTTTTGATCTTTTTAATTTCATTTTTTGTAAGTATTATTTGTGTATCATGGACTGACTTTGCAAAATCATTATGTTTTTTGATAATTTTAATGCTAACATTGCACTTTAACAAATTTGACTGTGTTCATGAAAATTGAGATTTTTTTTTCCCTGATTGTCATGGTTGGCACTTTAAAAATACTCCTAAATATATGAAACATGGAAGACGTTATTTCCTTTGTATTCTAAACAACTGTACTCTGCAAACTACAAAGTATCCACCTGGAATAAAATCTGCAATTTTGATTAATGAATTTATCATGAATTCTATTTTAAGCCTTCTCTTAGTATTTTTTCCTTGAATTCATAGAAGTAGATATATTTTCCTAAGCACATGAATAAGTCAAATAGCTCACGTGAGATCCTCATTCCATGCATGTGCCTTGGCTGTACTGAAAAGTGTTTAAGTTCCTAACTTGATAAATAGCAACCTATTTCAATCTGGTGTTTCTTGGCACCTGGCCACATACTATGTTTTGTAATTACGATAATTGGAGAACATCAGTGTTCTCTAGGGCAAGTAAGTCTTTATTTATTTATTTTTAGTTTTCTTATGGCCAGATCCTGCCTGTACTCGCTAGGGATATCATCACAAAGCCTATACCTTGCTTCTAAAAAGACTTATTTTGCAAACCTTATGAGAGAAATAAAATCTTATAAAGGTACTCTTTTTTTCTTCTCTCTCTCTCTTTTTTTTTTTTTTTCAGTTCAGGCTAGAGTCATTTATTTGGTATAACTGCATGGTTCCTATCTACTGTTATATTTGTGCATCTCACAGCAGTATTGGATCTATATTTTATTCATAGGTATTAAAAAAAACAAACTTATCTTTCTTCTTACTTAGTGTTGGTATATTACCTCTGAAGGTCTTATCTTTCTGAAAACTTTGATAGTGATAAGTGATGTGTTGGAAGATCTGATACCATATCATTCATTTCAAAACTGTGACTGACTCCTGACTTGCATGGAGCCTCACATTTTGGTGGCATGAAGGTTTGTCACTCTCAATAACTTCATGAAGACTTCAGAAGAAGAAAGTTAAGAATGACCATAAATATTTTGGGGGTCTGAATAATCTTGCATGTTGGTTCAATTTCCCACTTAGAATTTTCTGAATTCTTCCTCAGGGAAATTCATCCTGTATTTGAATACAGATCAGTGGACTTTAGATCATATGAACCCACTGGCACATACAGCTTTTGCATGGATGAGAGTAAAGCATTATTCATGTGGTCATAGTGACTGAATAGGGATTGAAATAAATTTTCAGCTATTGTGTGCTGCTCTTATACCATACGATCTGCGTAAGTCTAGATCTAGCAGTCTCTCTGCGCAAACTTGTCAGATTCCAGCTGAGATTTCTGTCTAGAGCATACTGGGCTACAGAACTGAAATATGCACTGGAGTCAGTCTCTGTGCTCCAGTGTGTAGAGGAGAATTAAAACTGCATGAGGGATGGTAAAGGCCTAGTAGTGGACTTAAACATTTTGATGAATTTTTCTGTGCTGAACAGCAGTGCCCTGTTTAAATTCATAGAACTTTGTGACAAAACTCTTGCACGTCTCTGTTCAGTTTGTTTTGTCAGTCTTGCCAAGACTCTGCAGGGACGCTTGGTTAAAAACAATTCCCATTCCTTTTGAGCGGAGAACTTTGGTTTGTGGAATCCTTCAAGTGGCTGGAGAGCGCTTAGGGTGCCAAAAACATAGCGGCTCTTTCAGAGTGAACCTGTCTGCTTTCCCTCTGGTTTTCCACTTCCCTGCTCCTCTTCAAAGGATGGCGGAAGTGCTTCAGCTTCTTTGCCTGTGCTCAAAGGCTACTGACGCTGCATCAAAGAGCACAGTGACGTTAACTTATCCTCTTATTCTCTCTGGCACTTTTAGCAAAGGATTGTGCAATGCAAAAGTGGCCAAGAAAGCAAGTGGATAAGTCCACATTATGACTTTTATTGATGCAATGCCAAAAACAACTAAGCAACTCCAAGTAAAGAAACTGAAAGTGGAAAGCAACAGAAAGGCTTACTGTCTCAAAGTTTGTGGGAGCTTTCCCAAAATAAAAATAAGTAACTACATAGGACAGACACTGTTCCTCTCTTGTTTTGCTGTCAGAGAACTTCTTCATCTCCCATATCAGAGAGATTATTGAGTGGTAATCAGGAGTAACAGAACTATAATAAGTGCAAAATCAAGGCTGAACACAGAAAGAATCACTGAGATTTATAAAAGGAACTCCAAGTAGCCTGCCATCTTCATGACATCTGAATAGGAATCTTCTTTAATATAAGATTTTTAATTTAGAAATAAAAATTGATATTTATTTCTTATATAATTTAATTGAAATACTAGATATGAATTAGACCCCTTACTTATAAATATTACCCCTCAACCTTAGCTTTGGCATGGAGTGTAGTGACTTTCATAGTCAGAAAAACATGATTCATTAAGGAGACTATCTTCTGTCCTTATGAAAAGGCATGATTTTTTACTTTATTATGAAGGAAGATGTCGGTTACTTAAAATGAGGTTACTTCACTCATTAAATCAGTGTTCTGGCTGTGTTTCAAAAAAGAAAGATGCCTGATACATAGCATAATATATTTGTCCTGAGCTCCCTGTTGACTCTCTGAATGGCTAGGAACTCTTGCATTAATACATTTTCCAACTGTTTTCTTTAAGACTGTATTTAAATGTATTTCTAACAGCTATGTCAATTCACATATAATCAATCTGTGATCTCTTGCAGTAATTTCAATTCATTTCTATTGTTCTAAAGTGATATCACAGTGGTTACCTTTTAAAAGCAAACATTCATTTTGCTGCATATTTGAGATGTTACAGCTAATTCCTGTTCAAAGTCCAGGAAATTCTGTAGCATCTCTAAAACTACTGTATGAAAGCAAGTAGTTTCAGCTAGTTTATAGTAGTAATCACCATTAGGGTTTGAGGTAAGGACCTGTGCTATGGTCAATTTATAGTTAGCTATAAATATTTATGAATACTCTTTGTAATGAATATGCGTAATTCATACTTTGACAATGGACAAAATGCAGAAATCAARATCAGTTTTTACACCACTGTTGCTTCTTCTGCATTCCTGTCAGAATATACAAATGAATAGATGATTTTAAGTCATGTTTTAATAGAAAGTCTTTATGCACTGTTTTTAAAAAGTGGCAAAGTAAATGTACTGTTTCAGAACACCTTGGAAACCTGAATATTCCAGCAAGGTTTTTTTAATGTGCTTAGAGTACACACAAAATTAAATGTGATTAGTCATGTCTGCTTGTTCCTATTCCTGTTTTTCACTTTTTGAACACAAAAACCTCAAACACATGAAAATGTAATAGAGAGATGCTTCAAAAATTGGTTCAATTTATTCAGTGTTTGGGAACAATATTTTTGGCCTCATACTGCTTTCCTGTTTCCAGGCAAAAGCCACAGTTTTTTCTGCTTTTTAATCTTTTCCAAAAGAGTCGCTGAAACCTCAAGGTCTATTCAGGGATTTCTGCCCAGGTTAAAGCTCTATAAACTCCGGCCTACCACATGGTAGCGTATGAGGTCCTTGCCATTTATTTCTAGACAAACTGTATTCCTCCATCAGCAAATGGATACCTAACTTTCATGGTAGTGAAAAGTTTAATAATTTTACATATCCTCTTTCTTTGTGTTTAAAGGATATATTAGTACTTATTAGCATGTTTTTTTTTCATATTTTTAGTGAAATTTTTGTCCAGTGCTTCAGCATTTCAGGACTCTTGAATTTTTGTGCTCACTCTGCTTTATACTATCTAGGTGACCTTAGGGGAGCATTGAGTCCAGTATTTCCAAACGTAGATGACTGAGGCTAAGCATCTCAGTTGTCTGTAGGTGACTTTCTTTGCAGATGTGCTAATAATTGATAATTCCCATGGACTTCCCTCTGAAGCCTAGGTGTGGATGAAAATGCCTTACAAAAACCTAATTTTCTTAGAAAGCCAAGCTGAAAACTGCCAACRTCTGTCAAGAACATATCATGTCAAACAAATCTTTTTTTGACCCAGAAGTTAACTAGCACAGTGTGTAAGGGTGTACTCAGTGCCAAAATGGCAGAGCATTGAAAGTGGTGGTGCACTGTTGGAGTCCTTCCCTTTTTGGTTCAGTATTTTGTTTATGTCTTGGATAAGTCCAGCATACACTTCAAAACTGCAGAATACATTTAGCTGGGTTTAGGTTGTGATTGTTTTAGAGAACAGAGTCGAAATTAGAAGAACTTGAAAAATTGAAGTAATGGCCTTGAATCAACATGATGAAATGCAAGTTTAATTGCAAGGTACAGAAAAAGGAGGAAATCAAACAAGTAGAACGCAAGAAATAAAGTGTGTATGTAGCACTACAGAAAAAAAGATGCAGGGGTTATGCTGAATTACAAAATAATACGAAGCAATGGTCTTTCAAAACAGGTAAACCATCAGGTGTGCATGACTTCTCTGTGTGAAACTGGTGAGACCTTGGCTGAAATGTGATGCGCAGTTATGGTCATGTTTTAGGAATGGTCTAGCTGCAATAGTGAGAATGAAGGAGATTAGTAGAATTGATTATAAGATCAGGGTATGTGATTTATGAATAAGACTGAAGGAGAGAGGCAGCTGAATTTGGTTAATCTGGGAAATAAAAAAATTGTTACAGAGAGTGATTTGTTTTTTCTTCTTGGAAAGAAAACATCAGCTAGCATTGCAGGGAAGGAGATCTAGGTTGCATACCAAGGAAATCCTCTTTACTCTTACAGTGATGAAACTCTAAGAGATTGTGAAACTATTCTAATTTATTAATTAAAAATGTGGATAATATAGATTTTATTCTGGCTCAGTGCAGGAAGCTAGACTATAGTTAAGATCAGTCTCTTGAGGTCTTTTCCAGCTATACCTCTTTGTGATTCTCTGCTGGCACCATGTAGCTGATTTCTCTTTCTTAACTGTATTTATGGCTTATTTGATCATGGCATCCAATGTTTCATCTTTCCTTTTTTCCTTCTCAGCGTCACTGGTCTTAAAGAATACAGTGTATTCTATTAAAAAGCAAATAAATACCCATACTGTACTAAGGTATTTACTTTACCACTCTCTCCCTATATTTAGAATGTATACAGCAATGAGGTATTTATACTATGCCTTGGTAAATGTTTATTTTCAGTGTTGCCCGCTGTACTTACTTTTCCATCTTTACTGAGCTTAAATTTTAGCTCTTTTTTTTCTTTCCATATAGTCCCATTCCATATGATTTTTTCCACTTTTTTATGTGTATGAAAATCTCACCAGTTCAAATGTTATCACTATATTTCTTGCGTTTCACTGGAAAATGCTTTTTGAGCTGCTGGGCTTGCTAGTTCTGTTAAAACACCAGCTGATGTAATTGGGAGACTCAGTTATGCTGGCCTGCCTTAGCTGAGAATTAACTCTTTAATTTAACACTCACGCAACATAGATGGTGGGATTCATATCGTCAGGCTTTTGGAGTCCTACAGCGTAGATGTCTATGTTTGAGCCAATCTCCTTTATAGCCACTGGAGAGAAAGTTTATCCAAGAGACAGTTTATCTCAATTAAAGGTGGATAGATGAAATAAGTCAGATGAATCTCCCTCTGTAGATGCTTATTTGCCTATGTTAACTACAAAGGCAATTTAGATAATTAGCTCAGATGTAGTTATCTAATTTGAGGATATCTAAATTCAGGGGAGGTTAATCCCCCATAATTTAGCTGTTCATGAGCTGTAATTTGAGCTGCAGTATCCTCACTGAAACATCAGCTCCTTCATCAGCAGTACATTGGTTTTAGCCTACACCCTACTTGAACACTATGTTGACAGACGTTAAATACCACAATTTGTAGATCAGTCTGTAAAGTTAAACTGGTGTTAGTTGTGGCTTATTTAATGTGATATGCTGTAAACTATGGACATTCAGGAGAAGATCTATATTTCATGCAACATCCCTGGTGCAAAACTTGTAACCTCTGGGAAAGAAGAAAAGTAGGCAGCTGGAGTCAGTAACTGCTATTATCCTTCAGTTTAATCTGCCGCCTTGGTTTTAGCCTCAGCTAGCCTAGCCTATGTGAAAGTTTTGCAAAGCCCTGATAGTGCCATTTCTGTGTGAATGCGTTTTGATGGTATGCTATCTAGGTTTTAACAGAATATTAACAAAGACAGTGCCTGTGTTGACCAGTGTTGTGGTGAATAGAAGGAGATCTGTAGAGCAAAAGAATTGATGCTAAGGACCTGACATTCATGCTCCCTGCATTTTGATGGTTTTATTTTGAACTAGTTTTAATCTGGTCCCATGGACTACACATCTATTAGTATTAGGTGCACTGCTGGAGCACAGCTCCTGGCATAGTTTCATCTGAAAGGAATCCAGTTTGTATTCTAAGAATGCTCTGTGATGTTAACCAAAGCACAGTAAGTAGGAACGATCAGGAGTTTTGCTGCAAAGCATGTGCCTGATCTAAATAAAAATGGTTGTCATAGACAAACCGTAATCCAGTCTAAGTTCAGTCTTGGTGTATGGGATGGTATTGCAACCCTGGTCTAAAAGATCAGCATAATTTCCTTACTGCTGGCTTCATGGAAGGAAATGTTTTGGACAGTAGATGTGTGTGAATGCTAAGAAATGCAGCAGAATGGCATAAATAATCATGGGATTCAAGATGATATGCAAGATGTTTTCCAAAGCTGAAAGAGGGAAACACTGGATAAAATATGCAGTCCAAATGAACCTGTAAGGCTGAAGTATGTAGAGTTGAATATTTTCTCCTCTCATTGAAAAGCAGATGCTTGCTAGGACTGGAGGTTTAGGCAATGTCCCTGCCATACATGTTAGCTCAATTGTAAGTTTGGATAGCCATTCTGTGTGGTGTACTGGTTTGGACAGCAGAAGCATCTGAGCTATAGATCATGCTATCTTGTCAGTAGAAGACTRTTCTGAATAGCTGTTGAAATCAAATCTACAGCATCATTTACCTTCAGCTAGAGGTTTCTGTGTATGGCGAAGCCATGGGAATTCAGAGCAATAGTACGTACAAAGTTAATCTAGGCCTTTTCTGTCACATGATCTATTTCTGTAGAGGAGAGTCTGGATTCTTAAATCTGTCAACCCCTTGGAGCTAGGCCAGTAGGCAACAATTTCATGCCCATATGGGGGAAGGGAAGAACATCTTCCTTTGCCTTCATGAGAAGCTAGATGTCCTATGTTACATGCACCTGCAGTATTCAGGAATGTGTGTGCTGAGCGCAGGAACACGCTGTGCTTCAGCTGTCAGAGTAGCAGTACCCAAAGCCCTTTGGCTGCTAGCACCATCTAAGGTATCAGATGTCTAAATTAGCTCTGTGAATCGGGAGGAATGTCTAATCCCTATATGCTCACAGAGTATATGTAACATTGTGGTGATATCATTATATCTGAATATAACTGAACTAGAATAGCATTTCGTTAATGATATATTCCATCCTCAAATGGAAGAAAATTTTCAGAGAGACAAAACATCACATACAGCCTGGGATGTAGAAGATTAATATCCTAGATATTCTATGTCTTTTGTTAAGGAAATGTATTTCATTTGAGGCCAGGTCCATGAACTTGTAAAACCTGTACATGACTTATAAGAGCTGATAAAATCACAGTCTGCAGGACTGCAGTTTTAAAGAAGTTAATTTGTTGTTAGATACAAGTAGTTATGTGTGAAAACTGAAACTCATTGTTTCCTGGAGTTTCGGTGCACAATTATTTGTTTATGCAGAAGGTTAGAAAGAATAATAATAATAATAAAACACAAAGGCCATCTTGAAAATTTTCCTCTGTGTAGGCCTGGGAAAATGTGACCCAGATGGGCATTATGACCTAGATAGCTGTATTGTGGCAGGAACTATGGCATTGAAGAGATTGTGGAGCATGAAATGATACAGTATAAACCATTGTCTTAGACTTGAATATATGTTGAGGTGCAACTGTCTTTTTTTCTTGTGTCTGAAGCGGATGAGTAAAACATGCATATCTCAGGTTGGGTGCAAATGCATGATCTGCATGGGAAGGAGGTAGAGAGAGATACAAAGTTTGGTAGCTACAACCACACTGTACGACATCATGAGTACTGATGCACGAGAGGGGTAAAAACTGTTTAGTTTCTCCCCATCTCTGTTATATCTTCCCATTGCTACGTAGCATCTCTTTGGTCTCTTAACTAGCATTACTAAATCAGCTTCTCATGAAAGTAAAAAATGCAAAAAGCATTTAGTAAGTAGAAGGACATTTTTCAATTTAAGACATGTTAGCAACTCTGTATTTGTTGCTACCATAACAGAGTTCTGTGAAATGAAAGGAATAGCTTCAAGTAGGTTTGTGTTGCTGAGCAGCTGATATGTGCAGTATCTATCTGTTTGTCTGTCTATCTCAATATAGAAAGCCAACCCTGGTGATGATCTGTTGTCCAAAAGATAGACCTCATATAGATTTCCCACAATGTGAGAAATATTTTTTCATGATACAACAGGTTGAATTACCTTGCATGTAGCATCAAAGAATTTTGCTGTCAATATGCTTGTCAGACCTGCGAATCAGCTGCCTAGTTGCACTTCCATCTTCTTGTGCTCCCATCAGTATATCGTCTTTACCAAAGAAATTTTATAGTCCAAATTCATTAAAAACTCATTAGGTTAGGGCATGAGTGAGGGAGCTAGTGGTTGAGAAATCAGGTACAGTGTACACATATATTCAAACAGACCACAGTCATCTTTTGGGGGGGAAAAATCCCCCAACTTTCTGTTTTTTTTAATATAATTGTGTTTGAAAGTCTTATTCGCCCCTCTTCAAGTATAAGAATCCCTGTCTATAGCTATGTGGAGGTTTCTTTTAATCTTTTTCTGTACCAATTATTTCAAAGCATTAAGTTGTTTTAGAAGAGGCCTTAGTATAAATCTGTAAAATACCAGCTGATAATGAAGAATGTTATGGAAGAATTTTTTGAATGAACTTTAAAACATCAGAACTATGTTGGTGCATTATATATTTCAGTGTCAGATTTAATATTACTAATGATATTATGGTTGAAACATGAGAAATGCCCACTTCTAGTAGGATGGAAATACCTATGTTGCTATGACTCTTTGTATTCCTCCATTCTTCTTCCGGCATTTTTTTAAATGCCAAGCTTCTTGTTATGAAAAGATACGCTTATTAGGTATATACTGTTTGTTTGAAGTTTTTCATTGTGTAACTTGCTCTGAATGGACTTCTTTTGTGTTTTTGGAAACCTTTCCATATATATTTGCTTTCCCTCCTTTACCTTTTTTTCTTCACCATGCTTTAAGGATGAAGGAAGCACTGGAAGAACAAAAGCCTTTTAAATTTAATGAAATGAAACATGAAAACATATGTGTATATCTTTCTTTGCATAAGGAGATGCTTTCATTGTTTGAAGCTAAAAGCTTGACATCATGTAAATAAAACATGGAAATGCTATTAAGAACACACGAATTGCTATTGCAGTGAGGAGGTAGGTTTTCTATATTGATATAGTTTGTTTGTGTTTGTTTCAGCCCAGTATGTGTGCTAGCACAGAAGAAATATTACAAAATGCATTCCATTTAAAGCTAATCTAGCTAGATTGGAATACAAACACTTTAAAACTATTGGTGTTTTAATTTCTTAGAATTAACATTCTCAGTTTCTCTTCATATGACTTTAATCATAGTAATTAACTGGGGAAGGAAATTTGGATATCCTGTTTTAAAGGCTGGAAAAAAAGGACAAAACTCAAGATAGAATCACTCAAAGCAGCTCATTCCTGTTTTTGATCTAGTCTCTAAAGGAATGATTAGGTGCATTGGCAAAATAGTGGAAAGCCTTTTGAACTGTTTAAGTTTCAAATACATGTGGCTACAGAAGTGGCCTTTTAAAAAATGTCTTTAAGCTAATTTCTTCTATGATAGTAGTGAGAGGGGGTTGCAGTCTGTCAGATTTGTTTTATAAGTTTTTCATTTGTTTTGAGAAATACAGTACCTATGCATAATGTCATTAAAACTTGTGTAAAATTTTTGTGTCACTGGAGTAGTCAGATATAAATTTAAGATAAAGCTTTCCTGAGAACTGCATCAGAAGTCAGGACCTCAATTTCTTCTTTTTTATTAAAAAAAATGTGAGAATGATCCTGGAGATTCAGAAAAATTTTTGCTTGTCTACAGTGTGATTTAGGCTTGTGTTGGATTGCTTCTCTCTTGATAGAAGTTGGAGACCTGAGCTGGAGACTGTGGCTTCTAATTCCTTCTACCTTTTTTTTACTGTCTGTAGAAGGTTATTGGCATTTTATCCCCCCCCCCCCACACACACACACACTTTTTTTTGGAAAGTCTTTAGCAATCAAGGAAGTAACTTGGATCTCTAGGAAGTTCTTTGAAACTGGGACCTTTTTTCTTTTCTTCCAGAATACTTCCTATATTCTGATGTAACTTAAAAGAGGTTTTATTTCTCTTCTAGCTTCTGTTATAGACACTTCAGGAAGCTGTAGCTTTGATGAGAAGATGAGAAAGTTGAACAATGAATACTGCAATTTAAGAGTTTGTGTCCAATATGGAACTTACACTGGCAAATTTTTTTTACATCTGAATGTGTAATAGTTTTGAGACTTATTCCATACCACCCAAAGCTGAATACTTAAATAATTAAAATGAAGAAGAAATTAAAATATATCCTGTTAATCTTCTTGGTGTACCTACATACTGTGTACTGTGGTTTGACACTAAGATACTTGAAATGGCTTTTACTGGATCCAGTAACAACAGCAGTCATTATTGCATATTTGAGCATGTTTAAACTCAAACATAGTCTGGATGAAGAAGAACCACTGTTTTGTCATACTGTTGTAGGTGGATATTTCTTCATGACCTCCTTCTTATTTAAAGAAACAATGAGTCTAACCAAATATTGGCTGGTGGGATAATAGGCAGCCTTTTCTGACTATAAACTCTGCTAGCTATATATGCAATATATCCATGACTGGTAGTTTTTATATCTGGCTTTAGAAATAAGGGATTTGGATGTTAAAGGTTTGAGAAACAAATGAATGAGCCCTTTCTTCTATGGCACACACAGAATTTCCTGAACAGCTGACTGTTCTGAAGTACCTTTGTTGAGTGGTACATGTATAGGAGAGAAAAACAAGATGTAGCATCATTTTCTGCTGAATTCAATCCTTATGCAGCAGCAAATCTTTACTGTTGGATTTCTGATGAATTTTTTTTCATAAAATGTTTTATTAATTGCTTTTCATCAAAATTTTAGTGATTCAACCTAAATATAAATTGAGTGTATGAAATTTGTGCTATGAAATTTCATAGCATATTTTTGATAAAATATATACATATTTATATTTGTAATTAATTTTTGATTTCTGAGACAGTTCCCATGAAATAGTATCTCAGACATTTTATAAAGGCATTAAAATATGAATTATGAAGTTTTAAGGATCATGTTCTTTCTACAGTGTTATAAAATTGTCAGAACTGTTTAGAAAAAAACTGTTTATAACTGAATAAATAATGAAAAACTCAATATTTATATGTAAAAATTTACCATGCTAATTAAAGCAGTGCATCTCATTAGGCTAAATAATGAGTTTCTTAGTAGTACAGTTAAAAGATTTGTTCTTTTGAAAAATTTCTTTGATATAGTAATAAATGAAAATTGCCTAGCCTATAGTTAGGGCTAGTTAGAATATCTTTTTTAATTTAAATTTTTCATTATATATATGAAATATGAAACCTTTCAGTTGAAACAAAACTTGTCTTTAATCCTCTAATTATTGACTTTATGATACAAAGTTCAGGCTGTTTAAGGAAAGGAGGTACTATCAACATAAAATTCTTTGTATAGGAAGGATCTTATTTTCCTGAGTCTCTCCTACCTGCCCTAAATTGTGATGAGCTCAGTTCTGACTTTCCCATTACTTCATTTCCACCTTTCCCTCTTTGATATTTGACCTGAACCAAAGACTCTGGAGTTTCTGGCATTAGACTTGTCATTATGACTGACATGGAAGGGCAGTGATGAAGGAAAGCTGATGATATCACTCTCTTAGATGACTCCAGAGCAGAATCATAAATGAAATTGCTCCAAGGAAAGTGCATTATGATGAGGCTTACTTCTCTGTAAGCAATAGTAAATGAAAACCTTGAGAGAAAGAAAAACTGAGCATCAAAGTGAAATGACTCTGAGAAGTTGCCCATTTTTAAAATGAATTAGAGGTCACTGGTGTTATTGTAAAACTTGTGTTCATGGAGACTTATTTTTGGCTTCAAGTTTAGGTTTCTTATTCTCTTTGTCCTTCACTAATAAATATTCTAACTTGAAAAATATTATTTGACAACTTCAAAATTTCAATCTGATTCCAGAGTTTTCTTAGTTCTACAGTTATTTCCATATTAAGCAATATGTTCATTTTCCTAGGATGTTTTTGATTAGAGGCACCAGGAATTCATATAAAAATAGGCTCTAGGGATTAATTCCACCAATGGGACATATTTAATCTCTATAACATAGTAAAAAATAGGGTTATTACCTCATAATGAGTTTTAAGCTATGACATCTTATCCTTAATTAATTCTGCATGTTTCCTSTCTGAGACAATCTCATGCACATATGCATATTCTCAGGGAGAGCAGAGTTGCCACCATGGCTCATGTAACATCCTATTTCTGGGTCTGTTGTCAGGAATGACTGTGGAGGAGGCAAAAAGTGCCATATAAAACTTCCTGATTTAAGATTAGAATATTGTCTTATGGAAATTAAGGAATCCTCTTGCTTATGACATTGAATTATTGGCCCAGTAGGGTGAAAAGAAAATTCCTACTGTTTCCTAACGTCAATGGGTTTTGGATCCATACGTAGGTTGATTAAAAGTTTTATTTTGTCATTATTATATTGTTAGAATAATTGTCATAATAAACATTGCAGTTTTGAAGTCAAAATTTACACTTTAAATATCTTACTACCTGATAATACTGATAATAATGGACAAAATGGAAGAGCAAAACTGGAAATAGATATTCTAGAATTAAACTGAGTGATACTGAAGTCTTTATATGATCATGATTTTGCATAACCAAGGGCATATGGGGCTGTTAATGAGTAATCTGATTAAAAAGGTGAAAATGGCATGTCAAAAGCTTAGAAGAAAATAAATTATAGCACATGAAAAATTTTTGGTATACTTCTATATTCTTTGGTTGTACTAGTGATTTTTTCATTCAGTCTGTGTCAGAAATTTGTAGACATAATCTCCAGTGTCTGCATGGGAATTTGGGTTTGGAAATACTGATTTATTTAGATAACACAGTCTCACTCTAAGAAGCTTTTAGTCTGAACATATGATGAAATAATTGTGCTTCTATCAAGAAATGGGTTTATCTCCTGGAAATATTTCAGTTTCCTAACCGGAGTATTGGTATTAGCCAGTCATATATCTGGAAAATATTTCTGTAACTATCAGTTAGGAGATTTAAAAAGTCAATCAGCAGCATGGATGCTTGGCCTAAGAAAGGACCACTTTGAATAAACCCTAGCTTAAAATAATAAAAAAAATGCTTATACAACATCATATAATAATTTTACAGGAGGAGTGCTGCAAAAGTATGCTTTTGAAAGATGAGAGAAACCTGCATTTGCCTTTGTCCTGCCTATTCTTCCATATCCCTTAAGGGATATTGCAATAAATAATAATTCATAGTTTGTGTATTCAGCTTGTTCTAAGTGTGCCTTTATAGACGGAAATCTCTTGCTCTTACTGATGTGGTCAATGCCTCCCTTTTTACCATCATAGCCATAAAACCAATGACAGACAACCTTACTGTAGTCCTCTCGTGTTTTGTTTGCACTGTATGTTATTTCAACAAAAGCTGATTATAGAAAAGAGGGAGAAAACCACTTTCATTTCAAATAAACTATTGGTGTAGAGGAAATAAAGCCTTATATTGAAAGTGTGTTGGATAATACCCTTTTGGCTAAGAAAAGGTCCTGTTACTAAAAAGAAATCTCACAAGACGGAAAATGCTCTTGATTTAGCTTGRAAAGTTGAACTAAGCCTTTCAGTTTCAGATTTGTCTTTTATTCACTTCAGCATGTCTGCATGCGTTTTCCAGGGGGAATACTGTGAGGGGATTAAAACTTTCTTTCTTGGGGAAAACATTTCTATTTCTTATGTAAAACAAATGGGGCATGCCATTGTAAAGTCCTTTTTTTTTCTTTTGTCTTCTTCCCCAGTTACAGAAACTTAAAAAATGGACAGTCTTATGTGTTGTTGGTGGGTTTTTTTGTTTTTTTTTTAATACATGAAATACCCGTCAAATATTTCTAAGAAGATGTGCTCTTTCTTTTCTTTTAAACTTCAGACATGGGATACAGAGCTGGAGAGATCTGCAGAATCCTGGGCTGAAACCTGTCTGTGGGAGCATGGGCCTGCAAGCCTCCTTCCATCAATTGGACAAAATTTGGGGGCGCACTGGGGAAGGTAGCTTAAGATACTGTTTTATAATATATATGCTTTTTGAAATTTCACAAAATTTGCTTGTTACTTAAAGGAAAAATGAAAGAAGGTATAGCTTTTTAGTGATCTAACAGACTGTTACTGCTTTTCCTAGGTATAGGCCTCCAACGTTTCATGTCCAAGCATGGTATGATGAAGTGAGAGATTTCACCTATCCACATCCTCATGAATGCAACCCATATTGTCCTTACAAATGTTCTGGTCCTGTTTGTACACATTACACACAGGTATGTAGGTGGGTTTGGTTTTTCTCAGCTATGGAAAAGAGTAGTCAAGATCTCCAGTTAGGTCACTGAATGACACATAGAACTTATTAATATCACAGCATTAATCTTACAGTATGTTCCTTAGTGCAAAAACATAAAAGAGACTTGTGGTTTATTACAATTCATAATTACAAGCATTGGACATGGGTGACGATGAGTAGGGTTGTCATAGAAATCTTTAGATTTCTTCCTCATAAATATCACTTCCTTAACAGGGTTTAAGGAAAAAGCCCACAAAACCCAGTACTAAATGATATTGCTCCGTGCCCTTTGCGCAATCTGCTCTCAGTGCTGGCTGGCAAGCTGGTGGCCTTCCATTTTGGAGTATGCTGAAGAAATTACAGTGCATAAAAACAAAGTTTTCTTAGGTGAATTCATGAGAACAAACAACAGTTATAACATATTACTTTAACTTCAGGAAGATTTTGAAATTGTGTAGGAACATCTTTATTTGGTACTCCTGAACTCTAATGTTTGTAGTCCAGATTTTTTCAGAGGAGAACCAATCATGTTTTCAGTGACTGGGAAGCACATAATTCTCAGATTATACTAAAATCCATGCATTTTTTGTATATTACTAGAAAACTTCAAAATTATTACTTTTTTATTTTCTGTTTTTGTTTACTAGTATATTTACCATTGTACCTAATTTTAAGACACAGTTAACTCCATGTTCTTATTTACCATTTTGGTAAAAATACCTATATAATTGCACCTTTTCACCATATGCAATATATATGTATTCACATGCAGTATGTATACTACTTTGTGTTAGTGATACTTCATAGTACCTATCTCTTTAAAGTCCTGAATGAACTAAGCAGTTCACTTCTCTTGAATTAATGTAGATTTAGCATCTGTCAAATTTGTTTACTTTGAACATCCCAGCCTTTGTCTTTCAGATTATTTTGAGATTTTTGCAATGAGAATTATTTCAACAGATGACCAAAGGAACACAGCCATCTTAGACTGCAATGATATGAAAGCATATTAATTTAAAACCCTGTTACCTGTCATAGACTGGATTCTTCTTGGTGTATGAAGTTTCCTTGTGAATGTTTATGTTGCTTTCTTTCACTGCTAACACCTATGTATTCTGTCAGTCTAACCAACCTAAAACTCTCTGGGTTCTTAGACTGCACTGAGAACTCCAGGACAGAGGAACCTAACTTCTTGTAAATCAAGATTTTGCATCCATTTTAATTCCAAAAATTTGCTCTTCAGCTGATATTTTGTAAATATTTGCTGTTTGCTGCATGTTCAAATACATACTTAGATCAGTTATGATAAATGAGAGTCATATCTTTTGTATCAACATAAAGTTGTTCTTTCTAATAAGGATGTAACTTAATGGCCTATTGTCAGTTGTAATAATGTTACTTCTACCCCAGTTATGTTTATAACAGAGGGGAATATAGCATCTCTTTTGCGATTTGAGTTTTATAAATTGAAGTTTTTAGACAGTTTTGGTTTTGTATTAATCAGCGTTGGTTTTCACATGTCTTTCTCTTTCCTTTTCCATAGGTTGTTTGGGCTACAAGTAGCAGAATAGGTTGTGCAATTAATTTGTGTCATAACATGAACATCTGGGGACAGATTTGGCCAAAAGCAGTCTATCTTGTATGCAATTATTCTCCTAAGTAAGTAGGCTGACACACAAAAATATCTTGAGGGGGCAAAGTACTTTATAATCCAGGAAATAATCCAAAAGGAAATCAGTCTGAGTTTTCTATTTTTTGTTCTGTTACAAAGTAAAGTATTGTTCAAGGCAGCTTTGGCTGCACAAATACTCTTGTGATTTTCTAGAGCTTCATTTTTCTGGCCTGACTGTGTATTAGCATTCAACATCAGCGATCTTCATTGTAGTGTGATGTTTGTCTGGATAATAAATGAACCTCCCCATTGTAACTTTAAGGAATGTGTAACTTGAAGCCTATAGTTAAAGATCAAATTCTATAGGATATTCCATTTAGGAGAGTGAAGCCCTGTTGTCATGTAGTTGAGGAATTTAGTCTTATGGTGTAATACTGATCTAAAAAGATCTCACAGCAGCAGTACTTCAATTTCTTCTTCAAGGACTTTTCAACAACGTTGTGCATTTGGTTTATCAAAACAACATCATGGCCTAAGTGTTCACATATTCATATTGTTCACATATTAAATACTGTTTAATATTCATGATTCATTGTTTGCTAATTAATTTTTTTTTTTAGGGGTAACTGGTGGGGTCATGCTCCTTATAAACCTGGTCGCCCCTGTTCTGCGTGTCCCCCTAGTTTTGGAGGAGGTTGCAGAGAAAACCTTTGTTACAGGGGTATGTACTATTTCAACAGTACAGCTATAGGTGGTCAGAGAAATGTAACCTTTTGCATTCTTCCTTCATTATGCTTGAAGATAGTGGAATAGAATGTATTATCTATGTGCCCAAAGAACTGGTAGGGGCCTGCTTTACTATGGCATGAATTTATGTACTATCATATGTGAGGCTGAGCCTCCCCAAAAGGAGTGGAGTGAACTGAACTCCTACTGACTTCAGTGGTAATTGAGAGCTTTTAGTACACAAAGACATAGACTTTGGCAGTATGCTATTTATATCCTTATATTATCTTTCTGTAAATTATAGTTGAAGTCTATGCAGTGATTTGTTTATAGGGAAACATGCTAGCTCAGTGACATAGCCACATGCATTACTATAATCAAAAGTCAAGAACAAGACAAGAAGACATTATTAATTAAACAAAATATCAACTAGGATAATTACTAATTCCCTAAAATTTTCATGGTTTTATTCTTTCTTACTTCATAGCATTGAAATGTACCATATTATGAAGCTGCTATTTCTTATTGTTTAATTTTTCACACAAGTACCTTATCCATTTCTGTTAATATTTTTGAAAAACAGGATTATTATTTTAATATTTCTTCATCTATTCCTACGGACCATAATAGCCCCACCTCTGTGCCCTTGTAGCTTCGTTAAGGTTCTCAGAGAACTGTAGATTTAATGATGAATATTTCCAAATCAGTTACATTATGTATGAATTAAAGGGTCTCTTTTTCAGATGTACATTTTTAGGAAACTGGCTCCTTTAATTACAAGTTAACTAGGAACTTGATAAAGCTCTTTCTACTACTAATAGAAATATCGCCTTTGATCTATGGATTTTTCTGATGGCATAAAGAAGATGCTACAACAGGAGTGTTTAGAGCATTTTCATACCTTGGTGGTGCTGTCTGCGCTAGAAAAATTCTACCTTTGGTCAGCATTAGAAAGATACATGAGAGGTGTTATGAAGCTTGAGCGCTTCTTCTCATGAAGCAGTTCCTTGCTTTCTT
The DNA here is from genome assembly GCF_003343035.1 of Apteryx rowi. Lineage (NCBI taxonomy): Eukaryota > Metazoa > Chordata > Aves > Apterygiformes > Apterygidae > Apteryx > Apteryx rowi. The sequence goes on from NW_020451148.1 coordinate 276,221, forward strand.
ACGCATATTCAATGACCGTTTTATGAGAACAAAGCCATGATACCAAAAAATGGCAAGGGATTTACATTCCACAAAAACTAGGGTTTTTTGCCTGAGAAATTCTTTTGCCCATTTTCTGAAACAGAGGGTTCAGAAAGGCTTTATTCTCCCCATGAACCAGAAGAGGAAACCAATGAGATTGAACGGCAGCGATCCAAAGCCCAGGATGCAACAGCACAAAGCCGGCCGAGGACTCATTCACCTTCAGGCTCCACAGGCAATGATGACAGTGAGAAAAATGAAGTAATAAGCACACAGCAAATGTGTAAGGAATTTACCTGATTTGCAAGTAGTCAACAAATTTGAATTATGTAGTATCAAATTCATTACAGTGAAAATGCTTTTTGTTTATTTTAGCTCAAATTGTTTCATGTGAAGTAAGGCTAAGAGATCAGTGCAAAGGAACGACTTGCAATAGGTATGGTAAATTTTACAGTTGTCATCTTGAGATTATTTTAAAAGGCTATATTTGTATGTGAGCTGAAATATTTTCCATTTTTGTAATCCAGAGCTGTATTTTTGTAAGACCAGGTTGTATTTTATTTTTCCAGGTATGAATGTCCTGCTGGCTGTTTGGATAGCAAAGCCAAAGTTGTTGGAAGTGTACATTATGAAATGGTAAGCATTTTTAACTGGATTTTTTTACCAATAGAATGTTTAATGAGATGTCTTTTTCATTGGAATACTAGCTAAAATAGTATTAACAATGAATTTTGAAGAAACCAGCGTTCACCAAAAATAAAATCCTACACCAAATGTTTAAGGTTGCATCACACTATCTAAGTTTGCCTCTCTTGTTCTGCGTATACTGTCTGGATGTACTTCATACCTCTAATAGTTGCACAGAAATAGAATTTGTGTGTCCAGATGTACAGAGTTTAAACTTAAGGAAAAATACAGCAATCTGTGGGTATAATCCTATAAACTCCTTTAATAAGACAGCTCTACCTGTATGAACTTAATGCCTAGCTGAAAATGTACGGTTCTATACCTATATTATGTTGTATCACTATGTAGAACTGAAAGAAAGTATAGGAAATAACAGTTACAGTGAATGAGTCTGTTTTGTCTCTGAATAAGGCAAAATGATGTTTTCTTCATTTGAGATAGTACCTATCCTGACCACATCAAACTTAAGGGGCTATCTACTAGGTTTAATGACAGAAGCTTTTGACTGTAATAAAAAAAATGAATTTTCATGTTAAATTACAATGGAAAATAGTATTTTGTCTGCTATGGAATTGTTTTTTCCACTCTGTTTTTCAGCAATCCAGTATTTGTAAAGCTGCCATCCATTATGGCATCCTAGACAATGAAGGTGGTTGGGTTGATGTCACTAGGCAAGGAAGGAAAAATTACTTTATCAAATCTTATAGAAATGGCATTCAGTCAATTGGGTAAGTTTCCATAAAATTTCAATGTATGAAAAATTTTACACCTATTTCTTTTTTATTTCTCAAAAAATATATTGCAATAATAATGCTTTGCCCTTACTTCTTTTATCACAAAGAATATGAAAATACTATGAAAAGGCATGTTGAAATACAGGTATTGTATCCATCTTGAAGGTTTAGCCACTGTTTAATGGCATACAGAAAAGTGACACAATAATCAAGCAAAAGGAGGTGATAATTCACTAAGTCCCTTGGGCAGTAAATTAGTATTTGTAGTTAAATAATCTCAATATCTGGAGTATTTGGTTAATTCAATTAATTATAAATACATAGATGTATAAAAAATAGTACATACTGACATTAAATCAGATTGTTTTAATTATTTTGGACTGGTAATATTTTCAGGGTTGGCCCATGTACACAGTAACCCATGACAATAAAATGACAAGGCAATAATCTTACAAATTTGTTTTTAGAAGTGCTCACATATTGTCCATACAAGCAATGTGAACGAAGCATAAAATACATCTCTTCATATAAGTGTTTGATAATTTCCTTAGAAGACACAATTTGCATATGATATCTTGCTCAAGTATTTTGCACAATTCTGCATTTGCCAGTGATGGAATAATATCAAAGACTCTGGAAGCTTCATTTGGAGGTGTATCACAGTGTTCAGGTGCTTGCCCGAAGTCTGGTCATAACTATTGCATGGGAAAACAGATGCAAATACTTGTTGACAGGCTAAAAGAAAAACAAGAAAAGCATTGAATAAAAGTGGAGAATATCTGTTCCGCTATTGCCATTCATAATTATCCATTGATAGGACAACATCAGTATTAGTGTGCACAAATCTAATATATTATTATTATCTGCATACTACACTTCACTATATACTAATGTATACTGGAGAATTGTCCACTGCTGTACTTATTTCTGTCTGTCTTGTGTAGTTAGTATATGTTTAATATCAAACTGAAAGAAAACATAGTTTTCCTGAGCAATGTATTTGGTTGAGGTGAGAACCCAAGTGTACAGACGGAGATGGGTAATTGTTAGAGCTCTCATTCTGCACTACACAAACCAAAGCCAGACTGTTGAGGAAGTGCAGGCATGTACTTTAAAGGTCTTCCTGTTTTAAGAAAGTACCTTTGTGCACTGGAAGTACAGTTTCCATGCCTGTGAGCCTGAAAAAAGGCAAAACTCTTGGAAATCGAAAGCCAATCCTGCATTCACAGGTAGCTTGCTGTTCATCTTATAACAATGCTATGGCATCTATCTAGTTTCCCTTTTCAATGGGTTTACCTAATCCAAGGTAAAGAGATAGGCTGGCCAAAGTTTGGTGACTTAGAATTTGGGCTACCTGAATAGCACTGCTGGCATTGACTAAGAAATGCATCTTGACTGTATAGATACTGAGGTACTATCAGCCAACTTCCTTACAAATGTAGTGGTAATTAAACTTTAGAAAATATTCCAGATGGAATGAATTAATTTCCCATCACTTGAAATCTCATCTTTTGGTGCGTTGTGACAAAACTGTAAGACTGTTGAGTCTAGAGCGCATGTTTAGCACCTATTCTCTGAGAATCAGAACTCAGTGTGACTTACACTCAGTTTTGTCTGTTAGGCACATGAATAAGAGTCCTGTTATATCATTGCTGAACTGCTGTGGCCGTTTTATTTTTGGTTTTGGTATTCAGATGTTGCAAAATAATGTTTTAGATGGACTGTTGAAGGACCAAGTCTGTACCTTCCTATCTAGGAGTATATTTCAGCAAATTGCTGCTTCTATGTGTGTGCACACATGGCACAATTCTTCATTAATTTTCTACAGTATTTGTGATTCCACCCTTTATAGTAACCTTAAAAATTGTGATCAGGCATCACTTTTGTAAGTGTATAAATTGTAGTCTTTATGGTAAACAAAGATGATCCCCAGAAATTTCATAGCTCTAATAACTGTCTGTCCTACAAGGCTGTACTGTGAATTCTGTATTACTTCATTATTCAGACTTATTTAAAGTACCTGTTTACTACAGAATGCAGGTGCTAATTTACAAGGCGCTCTGTAGTCAACAGAAGAGACCTTGAAAAGGCCCCTCATAAGGTAGGTGGTACCCTGAAGGTACTGGCTCTCACCAGTGTCTCTAGAGGGAGCCGAAATTCCTAGCATAAACAAGATGGCTATTTAATGGCTAGGTGAAGTGAATCTCGCCTCTAGTTTATATTGCAAATCTTATTTGTTCTTCTAGATTTTCTAGGGTAGAGGAAAGTAATGAGTAAGTAGAAAGACAGAAGGGTGAATTTCAGTGCAAGACATGGCAAATTTCCTAATCTTCAGACATATATGCAGGATTGCTAATACAGTTATTTTTCAAATGTTCCATTATCGTAGTGAAAGATACCATTTTAAACACATTAAGTGCTTGAGATGATGTCAGCATATGAGTTAGAATACTATGTTTTGTCATTCCTCTTAACATTTTCTCAACCAGCTAATCAACTTTAGAATAGGTGAACTATTCTCACATTACTGTTTTAAAATATTAACAGTACAGTTTTTTCATGGTATGGACTTAGGGCAACATAGGTATGAGCTAAGCTAGTGAGAACAAATTGGAATATAATAACAAGCAAATGTGAAATTGATGGGCCATACAACTAAATAAATCAATGCAAACAGTTTCCAAATACAGGTTGCAGTGCTATGGAGTACACAGGAGTAATTTGCTTGAAAGGTGAATAGGGAATCATTTCCTTTAGGCTTATTTAATAAATATCTTTATGGACATCAAAAAACATCATCGCCTTCTTTTTTAATACAGATGAAAATATTAGAATTATGGGTGTATCCGCTGAGATAAAAGAAGAAATAAAATGGAAGTGTTCATCAGTTGTTATAGAATAACTGAACATGTATAGCTGACCTTACATAACAACAAGGAACTGATACATCTGGGTATCATATAACTACTAAAGAACCAGACTGTCATGTGTTGTACTGGGTTTATAATGAATTATCATTTATATCATTTATAATATAAATATTTTAAATGTTATTTAAAGGTGATAATTTAAGATAGAACAGGATCCAAAAGTAAAATTGAATCAAAGTTTTCCAAAAAAGTTTGTTAGGAGAAATTTTTTTATGCATGAAGCTGTCTGAAGGGATGAACCCTTAGGGAGGAAGTGAGTGGTCTCTTTTCTCGTAGATGGATATTTTCAGTCAGTTCTCAATCACAGGTTTTGGTTGCTACAGTTTGAGAGACAAATTGATGCATAATTTGTTGCTAGCAGATTTATTCTCTTAGCAAACTAAATTACTCAAAGAGCTCAACATGCATTCCTCATTTTCAAACACAGATTCAATGGGAATATAAAGTAAATGTATCACTTGCAATAGATTCACAAACAGGGGAGTTTTGCAGTGAGTAAACATTGTTTGGGGGTAATGTCTTGAATTTATTTCTAGATTCAATAATAAAAATTCTCCTAGCTAAAAGGAAATCCATGAGAGGTGTTACTTACTGACTGTTTCTGTTATTTCTTCTCAGAAAATACCAGTCTGCTAATTCCTTCACAGTCTCTAAAGTAACAGGTTAGCATTTATTTCTTAGTATTACTTTGATTTTTTTTCCCCAATAGCACGCATTTATTGGTTTCTGTTTTACTTTCTTCAGTTCAAGCTGTCACCTGTGAAACAACAGTGGAACAATTGTGCCCATTTCAAAAACCAGCCTCACACTGTCCAAGGTAAAATTCTTTAAATATTATATTAATTTGAAGTGCTGCCGTATTTTCTTCAGAGTTATTAATTAACTATAGCTGTCATTTACAAAGATGACAGCAGTAGCTGTGCAGATCTTTGAAAATGAGGCCAGAAATGTTTTACTGATATTTAAGCCTTTGGTCTAAGCAGAAGTCCAGGTAGGTAAAGATGATCTGCCTAAAAAGATCTTTGGCATATCATAGTGAAATAGTCATTGGTTAGACTAAAGACTGCAAAGGAAGATGCGTTTTTTCTGTTTCACTGTGGACTACTAAACCTGTGTACCTTGGGCACAATACCCTTGACTTCAGTTTATCTATCTGTAAAACAGATGTAATAAAAAGAATTGATACAGATATTTGTCATAGAAGTTACCAGATTGTTTGGGTGTTTTGGTTTTGTTAAAAAAAGAAAAAAAAAAGAAAAAAAAAAGAAGTAGATTGTTAAAGTAGGGTATGGTCTACAGGTCAGTTAATAGCTTTCAGTTAAATGTGTGTGCCATTTCTTTGAAGCCTACATTTTCACTCATCGAAAGAAGCCTGTGCCTCAATATTTTGAGGAAGGAAATTAGTAACAGTTCTTAAAGCCATAGATGAGTCAAAGGTAAATACACTGTAGCATGATTTACCGCACGCTAAGCTGGAGATATCCACAGGAGTACTTTCATAGCAATCCTACAGCCAATACAGGAAGCAAGCACAAAGCCAGAACTGCTAGTAAAACATCCCTTCATGTAGCACTTGGGTCCATGGACTTGTTTGGTGTTTGGCTATGACTCCTGGTTTTCTGGATGGAAGATGTGTAGAAATAAGCCGAGGAGTGGAATGCAGGAATGGGTGGATGAAATCCCATGCTTCTGCTTTCTTGAATTTTCTCTTTCATTATTAAAAACTAAAACTAGCTTCATTAAGAGAAAAATAGGGTCTGTTTTTAAGAAAATTTAAAAAAAACATTAAAAAAGACTGATTAATTCTGACGCATCAGTTTAAAGAACTTCAAAACAGCAGCAGTGACCCATTCAAGACTCTGTGCATGATCTTAACATAATTCTGAAAGAGTAGTCTCAGGTGTTATGAGCAGTAATCAGCCACGGCATTGATTGTACAACCTCATTTTTCCCTCTCACATCCTAATCATAAATCAGCAGCTCTTCAAAAGCCTGTCTGACATCATACTTCCTTTGGACGAAAATTTCCCTCAGCTGCATCAGCCTGTTTCGATTGCTCCATCTGATAATGCCATAGCATGCCTGAGGGCTATGATGTGCCAAATATCAAACCAGAAATCAGAAAGTGGATAGTGTCCTAGGGAAGAATGGTTGCCCAGGGCAGTCCATGTAGGATTGTTCCAAAGCCATTAAGACATGACCATTTTTTAAATGAAACAACACACTCTCAGAGTAGATTTGGCACTTTAGTGGCATTTCCTTGTTGTAGCATACCCTAATTACCAAACAAGGTGCTTGCCACCTATACTAGTGTTAGTTCTCAGATGGTGTTCTGGTGCATTTTGACCTGAGGCAGGCATGAATCACAGAGAGAGTTTTTCTCAAAGATGATTAACAAAAAGGACCTGAATAAAGATGGTCTTTCTCTCAGTAGCTCTTTGATCTGCTAGAATCATCTAGGAATCTCATTCCTGAAGTTTTCATTTTAGCCACAAATATCAACTACTCACCCTCGTTATTACTAAATTGGCTTGCATCAGCATCTTGCATCAGCATTGGCTTGGTCATCAGCATCATAATAGGATTAGGCCTCAACCAGATATGTTCTTTCCTAAGGAAGGTATTCATCTGTACAGGTTGGATAGGATGTGGTAGAAACAGCTAATAATACAACAGTGTGACCAGTTTCTCTTCCCACTGACTTTTCAACTGGCCCTCATATACATAGAACAAGGCGACCACCTGGTATTCCAAGGAAAAAAGACAACCAGACCCACTGAAACGTGTTCTCATGCACTTTTTTTATGAACCTCAAGTTATATCAGCAATGTTTTTTGGCCCATGGTATCAAAGACTCAAAAGCTGATCAGTATGGACCATCTGTATGCATCATCAATTTGATTTATACTCAGTAATGCTGGTGTTGAATATGATATAGTAATACTATAATATCATTTTTCATAACTATGTGTGCTTTATTTTCAATATTTCAGGGTTTATTGTCCTCGCAACTGTATGCAGGCAAATCCACACTATGCTCGTGTAATTGGAACACGAATTTACTCTGATGTAAGTATTGTGATTTACATTACATCATATAATGAAATATAAAATCCTATGAAAAGCCATAAAATAAAGATAAGAAGATGTAACATAAATCTCTAGTCTTCCTCCATATGCTAATTTTTTAAACCAAAAATCAACAGAGATGTACTAACAGTCTTTTTAGAAATTCTTCATTTTCAGAGGCTCCCATTTAAGTTAGTAATACTCAGCTGCTGAAGATATGGAAACTTATTTGGAAACTCAGGGTAGACTTCAGTAGTCTCTGGACCCATATTTTCAATTTTTGATTAAAATTCCCATTGAGTTGTTCAGTATTGGCAATGTATACTAATTTAAACCCTTGCTTTTCCTTCCCCTGTTGCAACCATAACTTATTTCAGGATTAAACTAACCAAAAAAATTATTCTGAAGATAAATATCCATAGTCTTATTATGTATATTTCTTATCTATGTAGATAGTTATATATTTGTAGAAGAATTTTGATATATTTGTTTAAATTATCTGACATTGTCTTATTATTTTAACAAATTGATACAACTTTTTTATGTCATTCTGTTGTTTAGTCAACTTTTTTTTCTGCAATACTGTCTTTTCTGCATCATGTTTAGTTCTGAAGTGGGCAGAAAGAGCTAAATGATCTTTGTTTATGCCTCTCTTTTGTCATCTCTCTATGGAGATGACACTCTTCTTTTGATGTCCTGATTAGATGATTCCATGAAGCAGATGATAGGGTTTTTTGTGATGTTCATGCAAATTCTTTTGGCTAAATATTCATATATTTGTATGTAGATGTATATATGTATATGCATATGACTACTTCCACAGTGTTTAGGCCACATTCATTCATGTTCTTATGAACAAGAATTTGCTTGCACAAATATTCATAAATAAAAATTAACATATTTTTAAAAACTGATGCAAAAAGATATGTTAGYCAAACCATTTTTGCAGTATTCATGAGATTTAGTTAAACATTTCCTTTCCTAGCTGTTTGCCTGATCAGTCATTTATTCTTAAAGTCATTTAATATTTTACTGCTACTTGTCTTCTCTGTGTTACTGAAAAATAATGTCCTTTGGTTCGTCACAGAATTTTTATTTTTTTATCCCGTTCCTTTTTTTTTTCCTTTGACTTTGCCACAAGTATCCCTAACTCAATTGAATCAAAAACCCCATTATCTGATCCTCCATTCTTGCAGTCTGTTAGCTATTGTCTCTTTGTCTGAGGCAGAAAAATCAGAGCTGTAGTTCATATAGCCAGTGTCTATAAACGTATGTGTGTGCGGAGTTTTAATGTAACACCCATCCTCCCTCCCTCTATAGAATCTCTTTTTTGTTGAGCCCCTTTTGTTTCTCTTGTCTTGAGGTAGATTGTAAGTTCTTTAAAACAAAATTATAGCTCTGTTCTGTGTGTATAGTACAAGGAGGTCCTTTCCTCAATAATGTTATTATGATATAAATAAGAACTGTAGTAACTGTCCCTCTCAGAAGACAGAAGTACAAATTACTCATTCTTCTTATGGTCCAAAGACATTGCCATCTCTGTGCTTTGTGTCCCTACTGGCCCAGTTGCTAATAGTTTCCACATGGCAATGCTTTGTCCTGTTGGGAGACCAGGAAAAAAAAAGATTTCCTGCTTTCCTGTGCTGGGGACTTGGCACCACTTTTCAACTTTGGTTAATCCAATTTGTCTAAAACTTTTTGAGTCTTATTTCTGGAAATTCAGTATTGTGTCATACCAATGAGTATTTTAATAATATCTGTATTTTTAAAACGCTTCAACGTCACCTCATTATTGAAATAAAGTAAAAAAAAGTGTCAAGAACTGAGTTGAATCAGATTTGATGTGATTGTCAGAACTCTCTTGGAGATGATCTTGCAGCACCTGCCTATATGGAGGTTGTCCTTTGTTGTTGCTGTTAGTCCCTGGATTGTTGAGGTACCAAAATAAATGTATTTACATAACAAAAGGAGCATTTTTGAATAACTAAGTTAATAAGTTAAAAATTTTTTCACGTGTAGAGTTGTTTGGTAAAAAAAAGGTTTATTTTAATGGGCACACCTTAGATGTGCATATGGTACAACTTCGTAATCACATTCCAGTTATCTTATAAGAATTTGTAGAGAGTTTAAGTTTTATATTTATCCTGTTGTTTTCACAGTAGGCAGCATTTTACCAAAGACAATCTCTTATTAATAGTGAATCTAAGTTATGGGGACTGATTGAGCAATTCTGTAAAAAATCAAACCTTTCCTTTTGGCTAGTACAGGTCAGCTTACGTCTTCTGTCTATAGAAGTTGATGGAGTTCGTACTATCTGAGGATTTTGGCCATACTAATTTTTGTTTTAATAACCATATGTGGAAGCATTTCCCTAATTCATAATTCTCTGCTGTAGTAAAATATAAACATTACGATAGAAACAAAACTATTAAGTAGTTCTATAGTCCAGTCATGTTGGGGGAGAGAGGCTTGTGGTTAAAATGCCTTTGTAGATAATGCTATGCTGCAGTAAATATTTGGTATTTTGCTGAGTAGCTGAAGAAGGAAAATAATTAAGCAGCTTCGTATTCAGATGCTATTACCTGTTAAATGCTAACAAATTTCAGAGGGTTCACAGCACAGCAATAAAGCAGGGTCATATAATGCTGTATGAAATGTTTATGTTAACTTAAAAAATAAAGCTTTATATATCCTTCAGAGTGGGTTCATGAAAATTAAAGAAACAAACACAAATCTCTGACAAAGACTTCCAGACACTATTATAAGACTGTTAATGTAAAATTAACTTACCAATACCATACTGAAATTTAAGATAGACATAGGTATGAAATTCTAGTTCTGCCTAAATTAATGGCAGTTTCACCTTAACACTTTAATTCAAGGAAGTGTGCCCAGGCTGCTTTAAGATCCTTAAGAATAGGAAATGTTATTGTATTCTGGTTCCATTTAGACAAAGAACTCCAAGCTAAGAGAAGTTTATGAAAACTCAGAAGAGCTAATACTTTCTCCAGAAAATTATATTCATATACCTGTTCATATCAGTAAAACTACATACATTTATTCATCTGTATGCATGTAAGTTAATTAATATTTACTATTTTATACTCATATTTAATGGTTCACATATTCATAAAGTATGCATGTTTGTACTCCATGCTTATCCACAGAGCAGCATCAGAATACCAGTTAATTTTTCATCTGAAAACAGTCTCTGAGTTGACCTTATCAGCCCCATTCCTCTGTGACTTCTACCGTTTCATTCCATATAAGCCTCTTGCATTTAGCTTTAAGATGTTGCACAATAGCTTCACCACCAAACTTTTGAGGTCTAATGGCTGACTGTGGTACCAACCCTACCAAATATTCTGTCTTTTATTGGAAGTAGTTTCTAACAAGTAGTCAGCCTCTTCTGTCAAAACCTCCAGCCTTCTGCTTTCTTTTTTACTTGACCAAAAACTTCCTAATAACATTGGAACAACCAGTATCTTAGCTACCCTCAGTTGTAGTTATGAAGGTATCTACCTATATAATGATGTGTAGAAAATGTAGCCTATGGGTTACAATTTCAGAGGTGACAAACTATGATCCTTCTCCTGAATTGTGACTCTATCTTTTTTTTTCTTATCTCCAATGTCAGTGGTAAACTGAGTTGCTACTATATTATAATAATAGTAATTAATAGTGGTCTTCTGAGTCTTCACCRTAGTTAATTGCTTGTAAATATATTAATCTACACATCTTATCTTTTGTTTCTTTAGGCTGTACATCATGTGTTACAGAGGCCGTCTTTTTTTCCTTGTATATTTAAAATTGCACACAGTCTGGTCTTTAGGTACTCCCATTATATGAATACCTAAAAGTAACTATAATCCTAAAAATAAGGAGGCTACAGGTGTTAAGAATATAGCAAAAGTCTTGCAGCCTTGGGAGGAGGAGAAGAAAAGTACTGAGGAGGATAAACTGCATCCCTTCTGGCATGTTCAAAAACTGCAGCCAGCAGTGTGAAGGGAAAAACTCAAAAGGGCCTTTGCTAAAGAGTCTTTGCATAAACATTTTCAAATCTTTACTCTTAGAAATACTGTAATATTAAAATACAGACTATGTTTAACAGTAACAGTGAAACTGACAACTTCTGTGGTTGCAATAAGAGTAGGAAAATAATTGCTATTTTAAATTCCTGATTTTATATAGCATTGAGATTACAAAATAGCTACAGTCACAGATATAAATTATTCCAATTATAACTGGAAGAAATGCAACTCCTGTTTAAATAGCAGTCTGTGTGACCAGCTATTGATATTTGTACTGGCGAACTTTTAAGGTTGGTTGAGGAGAGACCTATTGCAGTGAGGACTTTTTTTTTTCTTTTTTCCACAAAACAACTTGGTTATAAGTGGAGATTCACTGTATCTAGAGCTACAATTTGCAGGGCTGTGTACTGAAACAGACTGGGACCTACATTCTGCGGTATCTAAGAAGTTTCATTCTTCTGGCAAGTTTTAGCATGCTAAAAGAGCGGTAGAGAGTCACAAGTTTAAATCAGCTATTTAAATCAACATTACTGAGATTGTCACTGAGCTATTCTTCTATTCATATTATTTATGCTACATAGTTTCATGAGAAATGAATGGCTGGAGAATGTAGGTTTCATTCAGAGGAAGCTCCTGTTAACCCCACAGAGAATTTGGCCTATGTAAAGTTTATGGAATTAGCCCTGATATTCTAAAAGTTCTTCTTTTGAAGGAGTTGGGGAATCTTCACATCCTCTGACTCTATTTCCTCACTATGAGTTAAGGAGCTAAAGCTATTAGTCTGCCATTAAACAACTGTCACAGCTAAGGAATGATTTTAGACCCCCATCTTCTGTTTGATGCTCACATTTATACCTTTAATCTAATTACCTTTTAATATTTGTCTGTGCCTACCTAGGAAATTGTGATGTTCACTTCAAATATGGATCATTTCACTGCTGTTTGAGGTTTTTTTTTCATGGAGATGGAATTATTGCAGTCTGTTCTGCAAGAAAGTATCCCTATAGGGTGAGACAGCTCACTTCGGGGCAGGACATCTTACTAGAAAAGCATGATTGCAGTGTGCCTTTGCTGCTCTACTGTTTGACTCTGGGTGTAGGATAAACTATATTTCCTGATCTATGGGACTATGGTTCATGGGACTCAGGTTTGGCTTTCACTGCCTCTCTGCCATTGAAGAAGTGAATGCTGATAGAATCTTTTGTTTTGAAAGACTCAAAAATTTGAACTTTCTCTTGATACTTAAACTAAAATAGCCTGAAATAAATGACTTTTGGTCCATGCTGCAAAATATCTTTGAAGAGGCAGTGGCTGAATTTTGTATACACTGGCCTAATTCCTATGGAATTGATTTAAATACTGCAAAAAATAATATATTTATTGTATGATTAATTTTGTAAAGTTTCTAGAATCTGGGTTAAACCTCTCTGTTGGTTTTCTTCTAGCCAGTTTTGAAAAAAAGGATGAATATAAACTAAATCTCTCCTCATTCTTTCTTAGATGTCCAGTATCTGCCGGGCAGCAGTACATGCTGGTGTGGTCCGCAACCAAGGTGGTTATGTTGACGTTATGCCAGTAGACAAACGAAAGGTGTACATTGCTTCCTTTCAAAATGGGATATTTTCAGAAAGGTACAGAGCCCATTTTAAAAGATTACTGTTTACCCTTCATGTCAGTAAGATTGCCATCTTTACAAGGTCTTGCATGATGTCTGTTTGTACCTGAGCAGTGCTAGAAACCAAACAAATAGGCCAGCATGGGTGATTTACAGAGCTTGTGTAACAGCTGCAGTGACTTGAGAGAAGGGTGGTACCAGAGCAGCCTGCCTCCTCTAAGCTCATAAATCATTACTCTAAAAAGCTGCTTATGAAATAAAATAAGCCCTATGTTTATTTTGCTGATTCTGTTGCAACTAACAAAATATTTGATAAGAAAATTGCCTTTGCTTGCTTTCTTTGTTTTTTTTTTTTAAACTAGCATTAGTGATTTATTTTGCATGAGTTGGAGGATCCACAATAGACAGGTACTTGTAGCTGGCTCCAGTACATCAGTTTGTGATGAAATGTTCATTACCAATTTACATAGTATTGAACCTGTGAGCCTGGTTCATACATGATGTTCGCAAAACATTTAAGCACATTTTTTCACTTCTGTTGTTTTTTTCAGTAGTTTGATTTTAGCACTGTTTTTTTTTCTGAAACACATGGAGGTGCTGTGGAAGTTCATTGAAATTATACTCAGTTTATTAGTACGTACTATGATGATAACACATGGCTGCATGTTGCAGATTAAATTAAGACCTGAATGAGTGCTCGAGCTTCTACTGGAAGAAAGAGAAATGACCTTGAAAAAACTCATGTGTGACTAAAGCTAATAATAATTGCAACCTCTTAAGTTGTAGGCTTTCCAAAAAATTTGTGTGGGGACAAAAGCTCCAGAAGTTTCTTTAGAGAACTTGTTAGTCGGAAAGGATAGAGTTTTTTTCATATTTTTAATAAAAGTGTGTGGGGGTCTTCCCCCTTTTCCTCACAAAGCTTAGAAAAAAATCTGGAAACTTGTTAAATACAGATCTTATTTGCTTGACATTACTTCATTTACATATTTTTGACCTTTTCCACATGACCATCCAGTTCCCTCAGAAAGAATTCTTCCTTACTGCTACTTTTGTTCTCCATCTAAATCTCCTCACTGAGCAGAGAAGTAGCCAGAAAAAGCGTTGCAGATTGAATCAGTATTTGCACTTTACAGTCTTGGTGAGGTTTAGAAGATCAGTGGTTTGGAGAGCAGTCCCATGCAAGTGTTCTGTGAAGCTGAAAGCGATGGATTGTAGTACAGTTGCAGACTTACTCTATTTCATTGCATCCTTTCTTACTCTCACCTGCATTTCCCTTTCCTTCTCAGATATGCGTCATCTAGGATTTCTGAAGGGGAAAAGGGGAAAACCATGAGACCATTAAATGTGACATGCTAGGTCAGCTTATAAGACATGACAACATTCTTCTCATGATGCTTCATTGCAGATGCTTTTCCTTTTTGCTTTGTTTTGAAGTTAGATATTTATCAGTTTAGAAAGTTATCAGTATTTTAAATGCATTCCCTTTGTTTTTGTAAAATATTGTTTCTCTTTTAGAAGTCTGCCCTTCAGCATATAGACAACTATGCACAAGCAATCTGTTAGGTCTGCAGGTTAGATTTGGATATAGTTATTAAAATGGTGAACGTAAGACATATGTATTGTATGTTTTTTGTTTTCCTTTTTTCCTAAAACCTTTTTTTAGTACTTTTTGCTCCAATAGAGCTTTATTATTTAAACTAGAATCCCTCATCACAGACAAAAATGTAGAGTTACTTGAAATTTTATGTTATGATTATTTTCCTGATAAGCTGCTTGGAAGAAAAGTTAATTTTTATTTTTGGTAGCTTTTGTTTGTTACAGCTTTTTAAAGTTTCTTAGGTAAAGTTATGAGTAGTCTCACGGGAAGAGTCACAAGAGTCTAGAATTGTATTGAACAATTCAGAAAAGTTGTCACTGCAGTGTTGCAGTCTTAAAAATAACACCAGGAATGTTTTTGTGTTTCAGTTTACAGAATCCTCCAGGAAGCAAGGCATTCAGAGTATTTGCTGTTGTTTGAGTCTAGTGAGTAAAATGTTTAACAGGCAAGCAAAACCAGAGCGCATAGAAGAGAATAATAAAGGTCATTTCTTATAATTCCTAAAATTTGTATAAAAGTGTAACATTATTGTACAGAAGATGCATACTGCTTTCCACCAAAAAGTTTAAATTACATATATATCTTAATGAAAAAATCTGTAAAAGTAAACATGGGAGAAAAAATAATTTGAAAATCTATAATGATATATAACAGTATTTTGAATCCTGTGTTAAATATTGCTATATTTTTTTAGCAGTTACTCCTGTATGATTAATTCAAAGCTCGTAAACGTTCTTTATTTTCTTCATCTGAACATATTATTGTATGGTGCTTTATATATGCCACTAACAATAATCTTAAAACTATACCATGGGGAGGCCTGAGTTTTTATTTCCAATGTACATAAAAGAAGCCATCCCAATAATTCAATATAATAAATCATGCCTTAAAGTAAAAAAATATATATATATATATGCTTTTTGATGATTTACGGTAGCATTAGCCATGCAAACATAAATGAAGAGTTAGACYGTTTTCAATTTCATACTAATCATAACAAGTACAAATACCTATTTTTGAATAAACTGGAAAATATAGAGAAGTCCTGGGTCATATTAGCATGTGTTCTTTATAGAAATATTTCTGAGAGAATGGCCATTCTTTTTTTATTTCTTAAATATATTAATAAATAAAATTTTTATTGGATGCTGCTAAGCTTTTTAGTTCAAAAAACCAATACATTAAGGCCCAGATCTTCACATATTCACCTACCTGGGAGAGAGAGAGAAATTTACATAGTCTTTGAAAATCTGAGCCTAAAAGGTAATTCTTTCATATTGAGAAGTGGAGCAAACTGAAATTAAGGAATAAACCATCAGCTCTGCAATCTCTGCTTTACTTTTACCATGTGACTCACTCTATTTACTTAAATGGGCTTCAGCAAAAGCATAGAATTGTACACATACATAAAAGTTTGCAAGTTGGAGGCCTTGAACTGTACAAGGTGTCTGTATGCTGTACATAGATATGAGGGTAAATGTTAAAGAAAACCTTAAAGAAAATGGTAACAAAGGCTAACCTTGCTCCTCATAACCTGGCAAATACTCCTGCAGGCCGGGAAGTATAGTGGTACGGAGCCCAGTGATGATTAAGTCATTTGTTGCTTCACCATTTTTTTAAATTCATTTATGGTGAACAGCCTTGTGCGTTAATTTTACCATATTATGGTATATGAAGAACATGTAATGATGATACGATGTTTCTTTCTATGAAAAGTGTATTGTGCTTTAAGACTGAAAAGCTGTTAAACTTTTTTTTTTGGTATTTTTGTTTCTGTTGTTGAATTTATATCTTTCCAACATGTAAACTTATTGATATTCTTCATATTTCAGAGTACTATATCCTGCCTTCTGTTTTGCTACATGTACTACCTCATGTAGTTAGGCAAGCTTTGTTAGTTTTTTTAATCTCTTTTGAATAAAATTAATTTACATAGAGCATATTTGACAGCTGTTATTTTTGGATTGTATGTCTTACCTCAAGAACTAAAAGAGCAGCCACACAATGTTTGCTGTTTTTGCTGACCTAAACGTTACAAATGTCTTGTAGGACCTAGCAGTAGGCTAGGCTGAGATTTTAAAAGCTGAAAAGGCAATTTAGGCACACAGCTTCCATTAATTACATTGGGAGTTTTATGAATAAATCTTTTAGCTGGTTTTTCAAGTTTTGACCAGGATATTTGGAAACTGATTGTTTTCTCATTTTAATCCAGAACTCTGTGTCAGAAAGCGACTGTAAAAAAGCCACCATTTTATTCAGTCCAGCTCGTTGGGGGTGTTGGTAAATGTTTCTAGTGAGAAATATTCCTAGTTACATTTGTTGGGGACAGGCAGGTATTATTTTTTTTTATATTACTGATTCTTTCTAGCCTCGTAAAACTATGGGTAAACTTTTAAGTTCCAGTTGTGGAATCTATGTAATTGATGAGGGAGATAAGACGTATTTGATGGGTAACTCTTTTTGCAGGAGTGGGGAGGGAGCCATTGAAAGAAGGTTTATATAGATTCTGCAATACTGTCGTTAACCATTTCTCAGAATTTACATCATTAGTGTCAGTAGATTTTGACTGTGGCTGGCCCCCGAGTCACTCGAAGGTTTGGGATGGACTTGYACCATCATTCCATAAAGGTAACAAAAGAAAAACTCTAAAAGGGCTTTCAGTGTCTGTAGATGGGGTTATCAGAACATAAAATGGAATAAGGCCACTTCTGAAGTTAAGGAGACACAGGACCATTGAGGGAGGCATTCAAAACAAAACAATATGAAACAGATGCAGCGCCCTTCTCTTGGCAAGCTGGCTGCTTTCGTGCAGCCTGGCGTGGCAGCTGAGCAGCTCCCGCGCTCTCCTCCGCAGCCGCGGGAGCCCTTGGGAAGCCTGCCAGGTGCTCCAGAGCCTCGGCTGCGAGGCGGCTCCCTGCTCTTCCGACAGGGCAAAGAGGACATCTGCCTTTCTTGTGACAAAGCCGCGTTGGGGATGGGCTAGGGTGAGCTCTGAGAGAACGACACAGTTGCACCTGCAGTCACAACCAAAACGTCACACGTGGAAACGTGACTCCCACACCAAATTTCGGCCTATTTCCTTCATTGTTTTTCTGTCTCTTTTGTTCTTGGTGTCTTTTTTATTCTTCTGCATGTTTTTTCTTTCTGTACTCTCTCTCAGCTGTGAAATCCACCCCATTTGCTAGGAGTTTCTGTGCGAGAGGGCAAGGGCAGTTCAGTGGTGCCATGCCATCGTAGTTAATGCTTGGTGGGAACAGAGGTGGGACTTATGTCCTGCACATGTAAATAGTTGCTTTGAGCAGCTATATTAATCAGTATAAAAGCAATAAGAAAGGGAAGTGAGTAACTCTTTCCTCACATCTGCTGCTGCAAAAGTTTGGAGTCCTACTGCTTTTCCACATGCAATGATTCTACCCTTTTATAACCTGAATACTTCAGCTAACTTCTGCTTATTGAGAAATTCTCTTCTATGTGAACTGTGTGTAATAAGAGTTAATCAGTAGACACTTCTAAGCACTTACAGAGTGAGAGCTACACWTTTTTTTTTTTTTTTTATACATCAGAAGCAACTATATACTGGGTGGTAATTCACAGTATTAGAGCACATGCTATAGCATAATGGAAACATATAGAAGAAGGTCAGCTTTTAAATGCTGAAAAATTGTTTGGTTAACCAAACAGTTACAAAATCATGGCCTCAGCTTGGAATTAAAAAAGCAATGGGTAATCAATAAGAACATAAATCTTCATACTATTCATAATATTTGGTTTGCCTCCCAGGAAGGACCTGTAAATGGCCAGCAAGAAATATCACAACTTATCAATAGCAATCCTCTGCCTCCCCTCCACCATCCAAAAAAACCAGACTGCTTTAGTACTTTGATACCTGCCAGTTATACTTTAAAAATAGCCAAAATATCAAGGAATGTAAACCCATTAGATGCAGTGGGCCCTTAAAGCATGTGTGAAGCAGGGAAGAATACATCTGAAGCTTTTCCCATGAAAACCCTGCGGTATTTCCCCATTACATGTGCTCCATGAGGAATCTTTTCAAAAGGAGGGCACAGGAAACATTTAGAAAGGGGTCAAGTATTTGTCAAGTATAGTTTGCTCCCCTAATGAACTTCTCTGTAAGCATTAATTGAGGCATTTCTCTGCTATCATCTGCATCACTCCCTTCTGGAGGAGCTAATTTTGTAACTAAATGAGATAGCATGAAAACAAGGYAGTCAGATAAATCTTAAACAGTCCTCTTTCCCTATTTTGATATCTACATGAAGATTCTTTACCTTTAATGAACTTGGGACCCATACTCATGCTAGCAGACAGCTCATAGTACTAGCTGGACATAAATTAAGGAAAGTAAGAAAAATTTCCTAAACTTTATGGATCATGGGGAATTTTAGAACATTTACAGACTTCCCTGTGTCTGATAGGGGACAGTCTGATCTAGAAATTACACATAAAGTATTTTTCAGAATAAACCCAAAACACAGGTTAGGATAATTTGTGTGTAAGTTTGTGTAAGTAAGTCTGTAAGATATGCTCAGTTTCAAGTTTTATGTAAATGTCAGACTTTAGCTGTGTATGGAATATCAGATGATTTAAAAGCATGAAAAACAGGGTTTTTTGCCTGTATTGATACATCTGCACATAAAAATATATGACACTTTACTTCATATGGCAGAGATGTAACCAAGTTACATAAACAGTATCTTCAGTGTGACAATTGCTTTTGAAGTATATTTTAAATTTGGTTTAAGACTCAGATAACCCAGCTTCCTGCAAATACACAAGGGAAGGTTTACTTCCTGCAATTTCTGTAGTCATACAAAGGGTCAGATTTAGAAATGTAAATATTTGGAAGTTATGAAGATTATTTGTGTAGTGGAATATTCTATTTGGAAATTTATATAAGTACTGTATGAAATACTGTACTGTCATACACCTGTATTTTATGTCTTAAGGCTTTTTATGGCATCTGTGGAACTCTAGGGAACTGTACAGGGAATGAAAAGCCTGAAGAGTTTTGTTTCATTTAGTGCGCAACATGCATCTTAAAGGGCTTTAGAAATACAGATGATAGCATACTTTATTATTCAGAAAATTGCATATGGTTATGTAAAGACATACATTGTGCGTACGGGAAAAGAAGTCATGCTGTCAGCCTTAGCTTTAGCCTGACTTTGCTGCCAGGAATAAATTATTAAAATAGTATTTTAAATATGGTCATTATTGTTGATTGTTGATTATTATTATATGGGAAGCCCTTGTCATGTACTGGGGGCTGTACAAAAACACTAAAATGTGATTCCTGCTCTAAATTAACACAAGATGATAATGTGACACCTGAAATTTGCCATCAGCTGTTCAATGATCTGTATTAAATGTCTTGTTCATCTTAGTCTGGTTGCTAGGAGACAGATGTCTACACCACCAAACCCATCAAAGCACTTTGCAAAGTACTTTTTCTAGCAGTACCCAAAAGCCCCCAGTCAGACCAACCCAATATCATAAGGCACACAAAAATAGGAGAGACCAAGAGAGGAAAGTAAAGAACATGCAAACAAAATGTTCAGTCATGTACTCCCATGTCTTCCTATTCATGTTGATTCCTACAATAACTACCCTAGCTATTCAATTCAGTATCTGCCCCAGTGCTGCATCCAATATTGTTTTTGTCTTTACTAACAATGGGGCGAATGTCTGAAGGCTAACAGTGAAGTTGTTGATTAAGAACTGTGGTACACTGGCCAAACAACAGGAATAAGGATAAGCATTAAAATTAAATAAAAATATCAGCACAGGCTGACTGTTTAGTAATAAATTCAGTTGTTTAAAAAATTCCCATTTATTTCAGCTGAACAGAAATTGCTATAATTAATACTAGCAATACCAGCATGGATCTCCTTTGAAATCTTTATTTACAGTGGCTGCCAAAGCCGATCATTACTTCTGGATTGGCTTTTAGATAGCATTTAGCAGACTATTTGGTGAGTTTCAGTTATCTTTGAATGAATGTTGTTTATGAAAAAAGCATCCATATTAGGAACATCATCTGAGAATAAATGCAAGAAAAATTTTAAAAATACCCAAGTTGCGTTAGATCTGCTCATGTATCTTTTCAGAATTACTTCCAAAGATTGAGAGACTCCTCAGAATTTATAGTAATATTAATTATTTTTGGTACAGTAATTTGCAAACATTCTCAAGAAACAAAAAGTGCTATGAGGTACTAAGCCTTCCAAACTTAACCTACAGTTTGAAAAACAAGTACTTCAGTTACTTAATTATTCACTTAGGCTTGTTTATACCCAATGTAAATAGCAAGTTGGCTCTGACCTGTCATGAATTGCTGCTACTGTACATCCCAAAGATAAATTGGAAACATTTACCAAATAAATCTCCTTGTAGTCAGTTCAATCTTCATTCCTTATGTATCTGTTAAAATCCATCTGTTTCTTGTTGTTGTTGGTTGGTTTTTTTCTAGTGAAAGATCGTGTCTTCTGAATAAGCATTTCTTTTATTGTGTCAGAACGACTCCAAGACTTTTTGGGCTGCAGGCTATGCTAGGCACAGAAACAGAGCAATTGCTTTATGCAAAAGGACTTAGTCTCAGATTTTGGATTTAGCCCAGTTCTGCACACAAAGAACTACATTGTATGAGCTGATTTAGTGCTTGCTGCAGTAGAGGTGATAGTCCTACTCTGGCACAGCTATAACTGATCCAACGAATGGGTTTGTGAAATGCTCTGATACCTTCTCACTTTCCTAGTAAAAATTGTGAGGTAAATTAGATCAGTTTGCATTTTTTAAATAAAGAAATCACTAAATAGAAGGGTTTGGTGGCTTACTGATAAAAACTTGCCCTTTTGCCACTAGGTCAGGGCTTAGGCATGTTATATCAAACATATTCAGTGATTTCCTGATTGTCATTCAGTTATTTTTTGCTTGATGCTAATGTTAAGTCAATTTATATTTTGAAGCTTCTCCTCCAGCAACTTCAAAGGTCACATCATTTTAAGACAGTTTTCCATAAGTTACATGGCAATTATTTACAAAGAATATGTAAAGATTTGTGCTAGGAATGAGAAACTTGCACCTAGAATGAGATGTGCTGTTGCCTTCTAATACAGAATAAAAAATATTTCTCTTTGATTTAGGACTTCTTTTCTGCCAATGCTTCAATTCAATTTGTTTTGTGCTATGATACCTAGAGAAGTAAAGTCCAGTCAAAACAGCTAAAATATACTATCATTATCAAGGAAGGAAAACCACCATCTCCACCATAGTCTCTCAGAAATTCAGCTGTTATTTATCTTATATCAGTACAGCACAGAAACAACAGCTCAGAACCAGTCCATCCAAATGCCACCTGTGACTCCCAAGAAAGCTGTTTTCAACCCACCTTCCCATTTACCACTAGCCTAAAGGATAGACAAAATACTTAACATCTCTAGTAATATACTAAATGACTTAATGTCCATAGTCTGTCACAGAATTTGGCCTTTAACAAGAAAGGTGCAACTAGTGTGCAACTAAAGGCTGGAATACCTGAGGTCCCCGAGAATATGAGAAATGCCTCTTACCTACTGAAAAGCAGGGCACTGTGATGTATTAGAAGACAAACAAACTTATGTGTTTATATCTAATACATGATCCATGGCTAGAACTGGTAGTGCTGCTACACTACAAAGAATAAATCTTAATGAAGATTGATCGTGGTAATTTAAAACTGGCTGGTTACTCTCCCAAATCTGATAACCTTCAAATAACACTTGAAAGCTCCTTTTTTAYCTTAGCAATTGCAAATTAGGGAAATACTAAGGACAATGGGGCTTAGAGAAGAATTTGTCTATAGTTTGCCTAGAAGGTGGGTAAAAGTTCACTGAGGTATACCGTTGCACAAATGTTAATCTTATGAAAATTATAAAGTTCATTCACAGGCACCCAAACTCCCTATAAACAGTTTTCCAGTAAGATTTATTCTCTGTGCAAGCAAGTCACTTAAATGAGTATCTATCTGACTTACAATTACCCCTTTTGTAGACTGGCACAGGAAGTTGGATTGCGATTACTTTTTGCAAATATAGCACTAAGGTTTATTAGTGACCACCGTAGGGTGAAATAACACATATTATTTGATGATTCAGGACACTCATGCCCCGTTGTATTTCAGAAATATATCATTATGCCTTGGATCTACCCGTAATACAGAGCTGCACCTCTTAGCACCCTCTAAAGAAATCAAAGCTGCTGTGGAACTGACACCTTTTAGAGCTGGTTTGAGCCCTAGGGATTGAGAGTTTCTGAAGTGTAGCTAAGTCTGGAGGTGATGGATCAAATGTCCAAATTCTTCAGCACACAGGACAAAGTGTCCAATAAGCAGAAGACAGAATGAAGGGTGAGTTGTTTTGTAATTTTGTCACAGAAGGCTTCCAAAATTGCTTAGATTAGTAAACAARTATGTCTTATGAGGTCTTCTAAGCTGAACAACCATCAGGTTTCTCTTAACTTCTAGAACTAGATAATTCATTATTTAAGTTTGAAGATATAAAGGTGCCTACTTATCACTTTATTTTGAATGAATTATCATTATTAAAAAAGCATTTAAATTTCTGTAGTCTGCTCAACTCAAAACACTCTTCTCTTTGCCTGTTCCCTCTAGTCTGTAGTTTGCTGTGTATTTCTACCAGTTCATTGATCAGTAAAATTCCATTATATTCTCCAGACATACAGATTCCCAGACACCAATGTGTTAGGAGTGAAAATCCAGAGATTTTGCATTGGCAACAAGAGTTACAAAAGATGTTATAAAATGTGGGTTGGCCTTTCCGAGCAAAGAAGTCTGCTAATGAGAAATCCAGTTTGTGTCCCCAGAAAGCCAATGTAAAGGAAACAATTTCTTTCAACCTACTGGCTAGATAGTATGTTAGCTGAAGAACTTGTGTTGCAGTACAACTTTCAGATTTGACCCTGGAGTTGCTGAAACTATCTGCACAGTTGAAGCTGCTACCCAACTTTCACTCTCATAACTCATGTCTAGTGACAGATGTGACTGTGAAACAGAGGAGGTGTCTCTTCTTCCGCCTAACCCAGCTGCTTTGAGTCTCAGCAAGAGCATAACTGCCTCTTTTCCCTCCTAGTCAAAGGTGGGAGTTACAAAGAAAGAAAAAAATCTTGAGAGGATGTCTGTGGTGATACTGCACTGCACAGCAGGGCTAGAAGGATGGCAGACTCCTTGCCGGGCTCTGTCACTGGAAACGTTCATGTGAAATCACAGAGAGGAGAGGGAGGGAGAGAGTCTTGCCGTACCTTAAGCACGTGTGAAAAAGTGTGATAACAAAGGCGTCTTCAGCACAGTAACAATACTGACAACTGACGTTCTCTGTGCCTTATGCAATTTAACAATCCATATTATGCAGTAGCCACAATGTTCATTGTTATATAAAATACTGAAAATTTGATAAACAAAAGGCCAGGTTATCCTTTCAATTAATCTGGTGTAAATCACCAGAAAAGTCCCCTATCTGTGATATTCCTCAAAATAACTGGGGCAAGAATAGCTCTGCTTTTTCTACTTATAATAATACTTTTGAAAGAAACCAGTTATTCACCAAATTAAGTATTACATCATCCTAATATTTTAGCTATGTCAGTGATATGAAGGTGTCTAGTGAGGGGAGAACAATCATCACTGCATATTCAAAATAATGTCTTATCTTGGTGCTAAGTGCATTAACAAGGAGAGACTTTTGTAAAAAGGTAGTTAATCCATTTCACTGGGACATTCAAGTCTAGGATGGTGTATAGACAGAAAGTGTCTTACTTATGCCTGGCTTCTAGTGTCTCCTACTAGTCTGCAAGTAGTCTGCTCAAACAGCAGCTGCAGGCCCAGGAAATATCATGCTGGGATTAGTTGCTGTTTCTCGTTCCTTAGGTGGAGGCAGTCTATGGATACTGACAAAAACCATTCCTGATGTTATGCTACAGTCATATTTTCATATTATTTTCCATAAAGAAAAAAAATGATTTCAGTTTCATCATATGACTCTAGAAGGCTTTGACCTTTTATCTAGCTCTAAACAGGGTTGTCCCCAATTTCACTGCCAGGAGCCCCCGAAACCTACCTGAGGACATGTCCTTTCCAATATGGGACAGTCTGCTGAAAGTGATGACTAGTTTTGCTACTTCAGATGGGTGTAATTCAGTAATTACTGACAGCCCTCTTCAGATCTAAATTATTCTGTCAATATATTCATGCCAATTTACATCAGCTAAAGGCCTGACACACAAGATTCAATGTTAAAGAGGGAAACTCTGGAATACCACGAGATGAGATAATACTCTGAGAAAAGCAAATCTTTTCTACATTAGCTTTCTCAACAAAACAGAGAGATCTGAGTATGATGAATGAACTGATGTAAGAAAACGTTCTTTGTCTGATTTGCCTGGAACAGCTCTGTGTGGAACAAAGGAAGCAAGGCATTCATGGTTAGAAATGTTTGAGGAAGTGGCATGAATTATAGAACATTCAAAACAATGGGAGATTATTCCAGAGAGAAAAAAAAGACTAACAAAGAGGCATACAGATTATTCAAAATACCTCTCTTGGAGGCAGACCATTTGCTTCCCTATCGTATAAAGAAAGACTGTCTCTCATTTCACTTTGAACAGCCTGAATAGGACTGTTTATAGTCCTGCGAGCAGGCTTAGTCTTCTCAGATCTTCCTCCATTCCCTCCCCTACACAGCTGTTCTCTCCCTCCACATCTCTTTGGGCATTATGCTGTGATGCAGTAGGGTATATTCCCCTGGTTATCGGCTGTTTTACTTGGCAAGCCAGTTGGCACCTCCTACTTCTGTGAACAGGGTTAGTACACCATGACACAGGAACATCTTCTTTCAAACAAGATAGAATTTATTTCACCAAAAGAAGCAGTGCAGACAGAATGGATTTACTGCAAGAGACCTCCCTGCCCAAGATTTTACCTGAGCCTGGCATTTTCTTCCTTCCCTTATGTAAGCTGGTCTTAATCTTCGCCCTCCTGAATCCGCTGGAGATGGATTTAGTCTCCTTGACTTTCGGTCAATCTCTGTGCTTCATGCAGCTGCTTGCAGATGCTCCCTTGATTTCTTTTTGCCAGGGCCACATAATGATCAGGGTTTCTTGATTGTCTGTTTTAAGGGCCATGGCTTTGGCAAAAAAAAAAAAAAAAATCTGCTAAATTTACCACCATCTGGAAGAAGCTTCTCCCTGCAATGGCTCATTGTCCCAGCCAATATGTGAAACTGTTCCATCCCTCAAGGTTTTGTATCATTTTCCACTTTGTCCAGCATACTAATCAAGAAAAATGATATCAACATTTAATCATAGTGATTTTTTAAAAGCTCAAGCCAGATTTTCAGCTGGTGTCAATCAGATCAGCTCTCTTGACCAAGGGAAATTTGCTACTTTACACAAGCTGATAGTATAGTCTATATTCTTCAAAAGCAAACAGAAAATAAATATTGGCAAAACCTCTTAAAAGGACCTCTAAATAGGACTGATAGGCTCTCACCTCCATAAACATATAAAACAGAGCTTGCATGACTTCCTGTTCCCAGGCTCGTTTCCTGGTCAACAACACAAAATGGTAACACAGGAAGCAAAGAGGATCCTCTTTAAATTGATGGTATAAGTATTTTTTAAAATTCACTACTAATGAAACAATTGTTTTGTAAATATATGGTTATACCATGGTGCCTATCTTGTCAAGGATTTCAGGAGAGAAAGCAGGAGGGAACTGGATTTGCTGCATGTAGGGAACAAAAACTGTAGGATACACTATGAAGCAATTTTACTATCATTAATTTTCTTTGCCTGTGAGAGAGAAGCTCTTTCAGCAACCTCTGCAGAGCCCCCAGCACACAGCCTGCTTATGTGGGCTGCGCACAGAGCCAGAGTTTAACCTAAGCACAGTAAAAATAATGGATAATGTAAAAGGCCAGCTGTTTAAAGCAGTCTCACACAAACTAACGGGTATTTGTTTTTATAGACATAAGGGAATGATGTTGAGTCAGTTCTGGACAATATTTTGCCTGGCCGCAAAAGCATCCCAGATCCCATGGGAGTGCTCTGATTTTTCCTCTGCTTTCCTCTGAATATTTATGGGGACTGAACAAGGACTTCTTTAAATTAGTTGTGTGGATTTACTCTCTGCTATTATTAGGTGGAATATAGATTACATTCTATGATTATGCATGAAACTTTAAAATCTAAACCCCTCATCTATAGCAGTGCTTCAGAAACATTCAGAGGGCAAAATATATATACTTTTTGTTTCCTGTTAATCAGGACACAAGTCCAAAGATACAAAGGAGCCAAAGGGATCCTTAACCAAACAAAAATAATGCTTTCTATTTAATAGGTCCTCATATGTGGTTGTTGATATATCTCTACCTGTACATTTAAGGACAGATTTTCTGAAAATCTAATTTCTAGACTATAGATTCATAGAATACAGACTACATAAACTACAGATAAGGACATAATATCAAAATAGAACAACACCTAATACTCCTAGTCCTGTGGAAAATCTGTCCCTTGTTCATGCATTAGATGAGATCAGAGGTCTTCTGGAAACCCAGTGAATATACTACAGCCTTCTGGGAAAAAGTAGCTGCACCAAATCATGAACATATTTATTCTGCAGTAATTAAACTAACAATGTGATAGTTGTATTTTTTTGTGTTCCCTTCCAGAAGCTTTTCCTGATTATACAAGTCGTATTGGTTATAGCAAGTTATAGCAAGCCAGTACATAAATAGGCAGGAAACATTTGGGGGTGGGCAAAGATGGAGGAGAAGAGAAAAAGAGAACAAAAAAGAAAATCCTTTATATACTTGTACCATTATTTCTATATTAGAACTGTGTGCCGTGTGTACCATTTCCTATTTCTGTGAACTGACCATAAACTGATCATGATTTTATATAACTGTGGTTGTTACTCTCAAGAATTCATCACATACTTTAGGAACAAATTTCAGTCTTTCTGGTAATTACAAACCAGTCACTGTACTTTTATTCTGCAACTGAGATAACAGAAAAGGGGAATAGCAAATAGTACTGAATACCCTTGTATATATGTGAATACCCTTCACAGGAGGTTGCTCCTGATCCTCAGAGGTGAACCTTTGTTTTTGTTTAAGTTACAAACCTGGGGCAGACAGAAAAAAGCAGGGTGCAAGTGAAACTCAGGCTAGCATTTGTCATAAGGAGTTATCTCATACTGCATTACTAACACCTAAGCTGGCTTGCGTGACTTAGAAGAAGGGAGTTCCTCAGCTTCATGAGGAACAGTGCAAGGGTAGCACTGCAAAACAGACGATAGGCTTGTTTTGTAGGACCCTTCTCCACTAGGAACAGCATGTTTATGGTTATGCCAATCACCCTGAATTGCTCTTAGCACCAGGCACAAGCGAAGGTCAAAGGAAATATGCATGCTGCAATCCAAAGATGAACAAAGTAGTTGACAGGTTTAGGGACAGATATGCAGAAATTAAAAAAAAAAAAAAAGAAGAAGAATTTATAGCTCCCTGTACTTTTGGTATATTCAATAGCCTGTCGATGAATTTCAAGAAGCTGAAAGGCTGTCAGCCAATTTGTGTGGCTCTCACAGGTGGGTTTTGGTTTTATGCAAAACTTTACCTCTGGGCATTGCATTTCCTGAGTGCAGCCTTAAGCTGGGATTTTTTTTTTTTCCTATGCCTTCCCTTCCCTTCTGTCCCAGAGATTTCCTGTAATTCCTGCAACCTAATACTTGAGGTACTTTAACACTTCACTGAAGGATTACTGACTTGCCTCACCTGACTTTCAGAAATACTATTGTTCCTTGAGAATGGATAGACAGAACCGTTTTCTATTCAGACAGTAAATAAATATGCTAACAATTAGCCTGGCATTAACGTCATTGAAAGTAAAAAAATTGCTCACTGTGAAAAAAATACTCTATCACCTGGTGAGGTCGTTTTCAAATCTCAGTACATAACTTTGTATACTGAATACTATAAATCATATAAGCACTATTGACAATCATGTTTAATGCAAACGTACAGTGGAAAATGGTGTCTGCAGGACAATATTGTCAAGAGAGAAAGACATTACAGTTACCGAAAGACTCTGAGGGGCTGCTTGGGTTTTGATGAACGACCCCCAAATCTAGTCTGAACAATACTGTGACACTTTTATAAACGTAGGAATAGATTGAATACAATGCCAAAAATATTTTAAATAATAAAATTGCTACATATTTTAAGGTTTGAATAATATTTTAAAATCTGGTCTTGTCTAATTCACCTATGAATTTTTATATCTTCCAAACATTAAAAAAGAAATTACAAGATATTACTTTTTCCCTAACTGTATTAAGTATCTTGTAGCTACTTTGTACAAGGTTGCCATTCAACTGAGATAAGCCAAACTAAAGGCAAGACTCTCAAAGATGAAGACAAAGTCAAAATAAGATTTATGATACTTATGCCCAATTTATAACTCACTTTCTCTATATTCGGGGTATGGCCAAAAATTTGGCTCATACATTTGTAACTTGAAAAATAATCCTGTATGTTTACAGATTGTCCATTTCTATTAAAATCTTTTCCCACCATTGCTTAATATTTTATTTCGTTTAATTTATTGTTCTTACTTTATTGATGCTGCCATAATGAGATGTAGGATCTTCTTTAATGCGTAAAATATACATAAACATTAACCCACTGAACTTTCCTGGCTGAAGAGGTAGTGACCTCTTCAGGAAATTATGTCATATTCATCCACTGCCTTAACTGACTTTTAATTAAACTGCTTTTCTTGTTTGTTTGTTTCCTTTGTTGTGCTTCTTTGTTTTGTTTTTTTGTTTGCTTGTTTTTTTGTTTTGTTTTTGCTTAGATGCTTTCCAGCACATATTTTTGAATGACTCCCAGGATTCTTTCTTCCAAAATTTAGTAAACTATATAGTTACAAATTCCTGTGACTTGACTTCCTACTGCTGAAGTCTCTCAGTGGACATATAAAACAGGATATCATGTTTTCTTCTTATGACTGACTTTTTTCTTATTAGATTTGAGAAATGGTTTAATAGGTAGCTTTTTACTGATTCCTGAAGAGAAAAATAGAAGTCAGTAGAGACACTACAAAAATCTCTCTCTCTTTCTACTGACTTTCTTTCCTCTTTTTTTTTTTTTTTTTTTTTTTTAAGCAGTAGAGGAATGAATTATAGTAGTTTTCTTCAAGGAGTGGCAGTATTTTGAGCCAGATGGTAGACTTGGTGAATTTGAAATCTCCTCCAACACGCTAGCAACTTAAGGCAGAAAATATGATGCTACACTTCTACTGTATCTCATATGGCTGGACCAGAGAAGGCTTGTGATCAAATCTGCCAGTTCTCCATACTGTTTAGCTTCAGAAAAAGCCTTTTATAACACCTCCGGCTAGTATTTCCTGGGGAAGAACTCCTCTGGAATCTGTAGGGTGGAATTTGCTCCGGGGGACCTCTGCATGCTCTGGCTGGCTGTCCTCCCCCATGCATTCCACCTATTTTTGTGCTGTTATCATAGGACTGATATCAACCAGACAAAATAGTCTGAGAAAAGGAAGGGAGTTATTGTATTTCTGCCTTCTGTGACATTGCTGACTTCTACAGCATGCCCTGGAAGATGGATAGGATTTATAGAGCGCCTGGGCTTAGACTGAGTTTAGACTGTCAAAAAAGACAATATGGTTGCAGACAAGCAGGCTGCTGGGTACAGTGCAGATGTATCCTACTGATATATATCAGTTAGTGAATACAGAGTGGCGTCGGGCCTCATTTCATTTTGGGGGAGGCTGAGACAGTTCAGAGGTTTGGTGAATCATAATAACTTACATAGTTGTAATACTATTTTAAATTGGAAGTTTAGTTTGGCTCATGATGTTGAACCTATTCTTACAAACAATACTGGAAATTGTTAGTTTCCATCTTGTCAGCTCTTACAAATTTCATGCTTTGATTTTTTTATATCTGGAATTTTCCTTAAGATTTTGTTTCCTGGAGCTGTGTGAATTTGAAAAATTCAGAGTTCATTCAAGAAAAAAAAGCTATAACAGGAAGGAACTGCAAAAAGGATCTGTCCTTTTGGACATGCAGAAAAAATAAATATCCAGCAAACATCAGAGATCAGTATGCCCACTGAGTGCCTAATTTTGCTTTTTTTACACTGATGTTTTTCCAGGGAGTATTGATTCTTACCAGAGTGAACAGGATAAATTAGGTCCTAAAAATTCTCTTGCAGGTTCATCCTTTGTAACAAATGCTTATAGAATAGTATTCATTAATCCATGTATGCCTGTTATCATTTATTGGGTTGCCTTGTCTTTTTCATATTGGAGATAAAAATAAATATAGGGAAAAATGCTTGATCTCACATTCAAGAAAGAACCATTATGGAACCCTAGAGGGAGCAGGGCCATATTGTACTCTGCACATTTTGAGCAAAAAGACAACCCACAGAAAGCTCACAATACAGGATTTAAAATGAAGCAGGCATATAAAGGGACAAACAGGCATGTAGCTTTTTCATAGCTCTTATGATACCTTTCAAGATGCAGACCAATTTGTGTTTAATAGAGAAGTAGATGGACATTTGCAAGATTTGCATACAAGTATATACTTAAATGATTGTTCGTCTCTTAAAGACAAAACTTTTTCTTCTCTCATAAAAGAAATAAGAATTTATGATCAATTTTTAATAAGAATTTACTTCCTTTCTACTACTGATGATATTCCTATTCCAACACATTTGCTTTTTCTAAAAAATCATCACCCACAGAGCCTTTTGTCCACATCTTATCCTTTAACACCCTCAATATTTGGAGGCTCCTGAAGGGATAGTTTGAACACAACTATTTCTGTGGAGGAAAAAGGATGAGCAGGGAGGCACTGCGGGGCGGAACATGGGAAGGTC
>NW_020451149.1:0-80536 GCF_003343035.1 Apteryx rowi
GAAGCCTCGGGGCCGCCGCGCACCTGCCGCCCCTCGGCGCCCGGGCGGGGCTTCGGGGGCGGGGCCGCGCCCACCCGGACCAATCAGCGCTGGCGGCGTGCGGCGGAGGCGCCAATCGGGAGCTGGGCGCAGCCGCCCCCGGGGTGTCGCCGTGGGAGCCCTGAAAACACGGTTTTGCAATAGAAACACTGACACGGTCTTAACTGTGCACTGGCACCGCTTCAATATCTCGCTTAAACGATGGCTGGTGGYGCTGAACAATTGAACAGCCCCATCCCCATGGACAGGCCCGGCCGTTTCCACGACCCCTCAGCATGCTGGCAGCAGAGCTTGCTGCTGAGATCTGCCCTTGCTGCAGCGTGTTCCTGCACGCAGCTCTGCTCCTTCCACGCCTTTTCCCTTGCTTTCTTAAATCTTCCTCTTTCTTCTATGCCGTACTGCYGAGATGTCCTCCGCATTTGCTGCTTTGAACTGCAAAAGAGTGAAGCAGAGTTAACTGAGCTCCCTTTTAGCAAGGAAGGCCTGCAAGACTGCCTCAATTAAGATGGAAATTTGCTACTCAAGGAGTTGGGGGGGATATCAAATGAGCCAGGGAATTTGTTGCTCTTCAAACAGTACTGTTGAGTTATAGCAGCTGAGCAATTGCATCTTACACTGGTGTGAACAAGTGCCAATGCTCAGAGATGTGAGATACGATCTTTCCAGGYAGTAAGGCTGTGTCCCCAGCTGCAGTTTTGCTCCAGCAGTTGCCTGCTGTGCAGGGACACCAAGAAGCTCTTCCCACCATTGCTGTATCCTAGAAAGAGTCAAGGCAGAGGGACCTGCTGGCCAGCATCACTCTGAGCTGTCGTGCTTCAACATAAAACCCTCCCAGGAGCATGTGTAGGTCTGCAGCTGAGGATTTCGTGCTTGGGAGACTAGCGGAAAGCAAGCTGCAGCACATGTAACGTCTGCCTGAAGGACAGAGTCCCTGTGAGGACAGGGTGTCCACAATTTGGTTTGGATGGAGCTGACCTGCTTCTGCCAGCTGCACTGTTATTAATCCTGATTGTAGCTGAAAATCAGCTTTGGGTCACCCCTGCCCAGATTTGAGCTACGGCTTGCACTTTACTAGTGGACATTATCATCATGTCTAGTTTTCGGACCTGCTATGTTTTTTCTGATATTGAAGACAGAGCATTTACTGCTGTGCAGCATGCTTAAAATGTTACTTGTACATATTAACATTTCTTCTACCATATTGTTACATCAGCCTCATCTGTATTTTGCTATAAAGGCAAGTAGCTCCTGTTCTTCAAAATGACACATGCCTAGGAAGGGATGTTACTATATGAAGGTCTGCATTAACTCCATGCATCTTGCCTGACCTGCAGTTATGCCACCGAGGGAAAAACATAGCCAGAAATGTCACGCGTACCAAAACTTCACTAGAGCTGTTTGCTCTGCAGCCACTGAAGCCACTCCATCACTCCTTAATAGATTCCTTAACTTCTGAGCGTCCATGTGCTTGGTGACCCCTAGGTTGTTCATCTGGGCAGGTTTGTCTCCATTAGGATTAGTCTCAATGACCTGTGAGGCTTAAGTTGCCTCATGGGTCATGTTGACCCCTGCAACCCATAGCAACAGCAGCCTTAATGAGATACCCTGCCAGAACTGAAATGTGCGTTGCAGCTCCGTACAGCAGGAATGAAGTGATTTATCCTATAAAACTTGTTTGCTTGAGAAGTTCATTCCCTTTCCTGAGCGTGACCGCTTCCTCTGGCTCTTCTTTCCCTGTAAATATCTTGGCCTATATAAGTTAAAGGCCTTAGGCTAAACACAGAAAACAGACATCCTAAGCATTAATAAAACATCTGCCAGAGTTCAGTAGCCTTCATGTATTCCTTCAGGCCTTCCTGTATGTAATTCCTTCTTGCTGTACCAATAAGGCCAGTTGTACAGACCATTCGGTTTGCAACACAAAGCTGGCACCCTCCCCCAAATATTCTATAATCCTCTGAATTTGCAGTAGAAAGGCAGGTAGCAAATTAAAGCAAATACTCATCAGACAACAGCCAAGTCTCTCTGTCCTATGAAAGAGGCAAGGTGTACCTAAACAAACTAAAAAACACGTATGCTGTGAGCATCCAGTAGAACAAACCTGGCACACACAAATCCCTTCCGTAACAGAGTCTAATTTCTTTCTAATGAACAAGAAAACAGATTAAGGACTAGCGTTTCAAATCTGACAATCTTTAATTAACCACTACCTGTGAGAGAGACCTCAGAGGTCATTGTAAAGAGTCATAACAGATAGTTTGCTTCCCTGAACTTGCTTTCAATGCACATTACTTACCGAAGGAGAAACATATCGTAGTGTCCTGGAGGAAGACGAATGCCATGATGATTTGAAACRCTTAAGAATGGGAGAGGAGAGCAGAGGAGACCTGAGCTTTCAGTTCTCTCTAACAGGGCAAAAAAAGCCTATACTGAATACCAGGACCAAGGACACAGCAGTCCAATCCCACAGTGCATTAGCAACATCCCAGTGGAGTCAACCACGCTACCCTATCTGTATCTACTTCCTTTGCTGGGGAGGAAGTCAATAGGAATTTGAAGAAAAATCAAATGCTGTATCAAGAGCAATGTACTGTGAGAAAATCATTACTGCACTGCCTAGAGGACCTGGAAGCCCAATTGCTGTTAGCTTTAATGAACACTGAGTAATCCTAGCCCTCAAGCAGCAGTGAAGCAGCAGAGAGAAATACAGAGAAATTGGTTTTATACTGCCTCAGGGAGAACAAGATACATATCTCTCAGAGAAGGATGTGTCCATTCTGCAAAGAAAAAGCTGAAGAAAGAAACWACTTACGGACCATTGTTAGTCTGCCAAGAACAAGGTTAAATACAAAAATGGACCCAAAAGGCAAGATGTGGAAGCTACATATTAACATGAAGATGGTCTCAGCTAACAGGCTTTACTTTGCAATTGTGGCAGGCTTCAGGCGTGCGTGTGGTCATTCCCTTCTAGGCCATGGTGAGCRAGTAGGACATCCTTCATGGTGAGAAACGGAGGCAGGAATGAACACCTCACAGCCATTTCACACAGGCTGCCAGCAACAGCAGTCCTTAACTGTCTGTTCAGACTGAAACTCAGCTATTTTTTATATGTTACGTTTAGATGTGTGCCTCGAAGGACCTGTGACTTACCTGCACCTCTGTTGTTGTCTCTCTGTAGCTGAGATCCAGTTTTCAAGGTTGTCCAGCATAATGTCACAACAGAGTGACAAGTGTAATGTTGAAGGTCTCAAGTCTCTTAGATCAAACTCCTCTGCTGCTCTGCAATAGCACTACATCTTACATCCTAAACACATCTGTCTCCACTGCTGAGCCTGCCTAAACCTCTGAATCCCTTTTTCTAGATGTAATGCTACCCCCATTTCTCTCTCCCCTAAAAAAGTCCCTGCTCCTCAAGCAGCAACAAAGTCACCTCCAGGCCCACTTCCCTCCCAGCCCTGAGCACCCCATTGAACTCAAGGCAAATCTCCAGGTGGCTGCCAGGTAGGAGTGAGCATGTGGACAGAAAGGTCAAGACCCAGGTTGGATGGAGTCTCCTTCTCTTCATCGCTCCCTGCTCCCCCAAGATACGGTTCATACCCCCACAGGACAGCCTACTCTCAGTGGCAAAAAGGGGATGTAGCGGAGGAGGCTCACCATGAGCCTGCCTGTTACTAAGCTCTATTTGGGGTGCGAGCAGTCTGGAGGCAAAAAGAGTGCGGGTTTGAGTCCACACTCTAAACACAGTGCAGGCGTAGCTACTG
Organism: Apteryx rowi; assembly: GCF_003343035.1. Taxonomy (NCBI): domain Eukaryota; kingdom Metazoa; phylum Chordata; class Aves; order Apterygiformes; family Apterygidae; genus Apteryx; species Apteryx rowi. The sequence continues at coordinate 3,801 of NW_020451149.1, forward strand.
TCACCAGCTACAGAAAGTCATAGAAGCAATGCTACTGTTGCCAAAAATAATTCCCTTTTAAATTCTCATCTAACAAAAGAGGGAAAGAAAGGAAAGTTACACCTTCTTTAGAAGAATGAAAACACAAAGTTTTAGTTTTTGAAATGTCATTCAAGCAAATCATTTTCACTATTTGCTCTTATCTTGCCTGCACAGGCCAGAGCATATTTGTTCACACCCCRTGAATATCAGCAGGTCAGGATGGCTTCCCAAGAGTCTCGCTAGCTTCACTGTGAGTCCAGTATTCCTGAGGGAGCACTTCTTATTCTCAAACTAAAAAATGCCATCTTAAAAGTGGGGGACTTTTTGTTTCTGTTTTTCCCATAGAAATTCTAATTTCCTATCTAAATTTGCTCAGGGACAGCTTATAATCAATATGTTCTTGTGCCAACACTTTCTTGTAGCTAAATATATGTTGGCTTTATTCCTTGGTATTTAAGATACTATCTCAGCTTGTGCTATACAGACTACACAATGGGGAGGTCTTTGCAGTTTCTCTCATGTGAAGAGCATCCTTCAGCAGTTTCTCTCTGAATTTATTTAATTTTGAATTAAGCTTTCCTGACTATTCCAAGTGAGGGCTTTCTAATATCCTGGGAAACTTTCAAAGCTATCAGAAATACCTCATGCTCTCCCATCCTAAGGTCTCACTGAGTTACCCACTCTGTCTTATTTTTCTTGGGTTAATAAACCCAGAGCTTTCTTATGACCTAATATCTCTTACCARTGAGCTCCTGGACTTAGAGCCAGAAATCACTGTTGCAACTTAAATCATGGCCTTACAATCAGTATGAAATTTCATACCGTTTTTATTATTTTATCTGCCAAGGCCATCCTATCATTTCAGCCAGTTTTCATACAGTACATAGGATTACACTCACACCTGCAACACCGWGCTTGGGAGAACAGGTAGCCTCCTTTCATAGGTCCAGCAGCAGACAGAAAGCTGCAACTCACACACACCATTACTTGAACATAAAAACAAAACGAGCAACCCCGAGTCAGATATATTTGGGTAAATATTGCTCAAGCATCCAGAGAAGAGGAAATAATTATCCTCTGAGGATATCCCAAGCCTCTACAACCACATCCCACACAACAGCAACATCACAGTCTGCTTCAGGACCTACAAAAACAAACCAAAGTCTACAACTGCAAGCCGAAGCACACTGCCAAACTCACCCACTTCATCTCCTGCGCAGCAACTTCCTCTTTAACAGCTAAAAGGTTTTCAAAGGTTTTCAAACAACGAAAAGAAATTAGACCACAAGATAGCCCCCCAATGCATCAGCTGCTTCATGAGCCACCCGCAGGAAGAGAAAACAAATATCCACCCCATCACCTCTGTGAGGAACTCACCTGGGACACGAATCTGAATCCTGCTCTGCTGGTTGCAGTCTCCCATACCCAAGACAACGGCACACTGGGGTGTGTGCACACACACAAAACCAGCCCTTCCAGCTGAACAGGGGTATTTTTAATTTTCCTGGGGAAAAGAGGCTTGTTTTGAATGAGGTGTTTCAAATTTCAGATTTTTTTCTTTCCTCGGCCAGAAGGGACTCATACTCAACTGTTGCAAGTCTCATCATACATTCTGAGGTATATAATAAAATATTAATACCTAATGAATGTCTAAGATTGATATCCCCATCTCCATACAGAATCCATGGAGAATCTTCTCACCTCTTCTGTGGCCATCCATGCTGCTGACTGCCAATCATGACAGCCTAGCACTTGCACTTGATGTGCTTGGGTCTTGGCCCCTTTTGTCTAGGGCCTGGGAAAGCTATAAAGTATTCTCTCTTGTCTCTCTCTGCCCACATTTAGTATTTTAAATAGGCCTTTCTGATTTCAGTTGTTGTTGACTGCTTTGAATAAGAATAGGCAACACAGGTAACAAACACTCATTTCATAGCCTGTGTCCATCAACTGCTTTCCTACTGTCATTAAAAAACAGAATTAAACTCACCACAGAGACAGATCTTAGGACAGGGGTCACAAAGACCCCTGTGTGTAGGGTAACTCTTTGTGTTAACAGCACACACACTACACACCTGTTACACACGTTTCTCACTGTTTGCCCTCAGTGTGCATCACTGCAGAGAGGGCACTTTGTCACATCCCAAGTTGAGATGACATTTCTGCCTCACRCTTTACTCCCAAATACGCTGGCAGCTTGCACCTTCTCTGCCTTGCCCCGAAGCCAGCAGCAGAGGTATTGGTGGAGATGTCAGAGGTGCATGGACCTCAGCTGCTGATACAGGCACCTGACATGCCCCACCAGGCCCCAATTATCCTGACGGCCTCCCCTGGGCCTCCACCCCTCACGTGCCACCCCTGAATGGCCCCCGCACTGCATTTAGCTCAGGCTGGGGGCTATGGTCTTTATCTGAGCTGTGGGTGCTCTTAGCTCTTGCTAGTCCTGTTGTTCTACAGTGGGACTGCTGCCTGTGTTTTCCTGCTTGACCTCTGAGCTGCCTTGTTACTGCAGGCTTGGTGGGGACTTCTGTGTTTTAGCTCATCCTGTGTAGTGTTGCTGGACTGGCTTTGGYTCCTGCTCAGGTACTGTGAGACTCTGTTGGGGGCACTTCTTTGCTCTTGCCCCTGGTGCTGGGCTTGTTTTTCCTTCCTAAATGGCCTTTCYCCAGCTCTCTCTGTGTCTGGATTAGCTGAGCTAGTGGCAATGTGTTGCATAGAGTATGCTTCCCTTTTCTCCAGCTGATTGTAATGTGTGTTATCCAAAGTATGCCTGGCAGCTCTTCCTTCCTAGATGATTCAGAGGAATGCTCTGTGCCCTCTAAGGTAAGGGAGTTCTGGTAGTACTCATCACCTTCCTGATCTYCTGCAAGGTATCCATCACCCTTTTAATTCCAGCCCAGAGGAAAGGGCCCATTTCTGTAATCTGGTTGCTTGGGAGCAGTGGTCTGGGGAGCCCCTGGAAGTTAGGAGTAGAGCAAGRGCCTCCTTCTGCAGGTGAAGGCAGAGCCCTGGAGCAGGCTGTTTGAGATGCAGAGGAAGGAGGGGACTGGAGCACTCTCAGCCTGCCCAACAGCTTTCCTTTGGCCCCCTCAGGAAAAGGGTGCCCYGGTGCTATGGGGACCGGCAGGGAGGGGGAGAGCTGTCTACAAGCTGGTTCCCCTCTCCAGCTGTGGGTCCCCAATGTCCCACACTGCTGACTGTGCTCTTCCAACAGGCTTAGGGGTAGGAGGGAAGAGGCAAGGGGAAAACCCTAGTCCTAAATAGATGGGCCAACTGGTCTAACCTAGGTTAACAGGYTATTCTTTCCCCCAAGTTCCTGCTTCTGATCTAAAAGCTACCTGTGCCTTGGCTTTAGAGATGCTTGGATTGCTGGAGCTCAGTGTGTGGAATGAGCCTGGGTACTTTGTTCTGTGCTGGGGAGGGCTCTGTGCTGCTGCCTGCCCCAGCTGTACCCCTGGGGGGTGTGGGTTAGAGGACTGGCAACCAGGGAGCTGCCTGTTAGTCCCTGACCCTGCTTAAAAGCTTCCCAAGGCAATGGRACATTTCAGAGCCCCCCTTTCTGCTCTTTTTGCCAAGCAACATGTGTGGAAAAACCTACGATCCTAATGCATAGCCCAGGCATCCTCCTCTACACAGGGGTGGTGGCGGCTGCTGGTGACAGCCCACGGGCCCTAGCGCCTGCAGCCTGCCCTTGGGCTGCTGCTCTTCTATCCCTCCTTCTCTGCTGCTGCCTCCTCCCTGTGTCAGGCAGGCAGCAGCTGGCTGCAGCTGTCCCCTCTCTGCTGCGCCCAGGGATGCAGATTCTCTCCTGTGCCCAAGCAGTGCAGGGTTGCCTTCCTCTTCCTCCTCCTGTGCCTGGGAGAGCACCAGCTGCCACGGAGCCTTGGCACCTGTAAGTGGGGGCACCCACTGCAAGKGGGGTGGGGGGTGGCTTTAACACAGGTCAGGCTAATCTTCCCTGCTGCAGCAGCCAGGGTAAACTGCAAGTGCTCTGTTAGCAACAGGTTGGGGTGGTGTGGGGGGGGTGCTGCTCCAGGGTGGTGGSTGCCCTAGCATCCTTGGGATGTAACCCTCATGCTGCCCCAGAGGGTGTGGGACAGCAGTATTGACCTGCCTGTGTGTGGGGGGGTGGCAGCAGCTGCTTCTGACTCCAAGGGCTTCCTGGCTCCAAAGGAAGGGACTTGCCCCTGAGGGCATGTGGGAGCCATATGGGTAGTGGGGGACTGCTGTGAAAAAGGTATTTGTATACCTGCTGCTGAAAGCGCTGCTCCAAATGCTGTGGCCATTAATGCCTCTGTGGAGCTCCAGGCTTTTACGATATGCAGAAAAGCGACTCCTAAAGATCAAGCACATTGCTGTGTAAGAGAGGCTACTAGAGCCACTTGTGTAACTTAATTAGCTTTTTTACTGACCAGCTACAATGAATGTTAACTTTGAAGAGCTGAGATAATATCTTTCAGGGCATTTGTCAAATGTTGCCAGTTAACAGAGGAGCTCTGCTGCATCTGGCATTTAGACAGCTATATGCCAAGTATGAAAACTATTTGTTCAGTTTACTGTAAATGAAGTTACTGCATGYCTGGTGCAGTGCATTAGAGCTAGGATTCAGGTTGTTCTATCTGTAGTAGTYGAGACGGTACAGCTCTTCATGTTAGCAGTGTAACTGCACTTGGGTCAAACACCAAATGTGCACACATGCATGTAGGAACAGCCTTGACTTAAAATTTATGTTAAGGGGAATCAACAGTAAAACATTTGTATGTAATTTTGGGTTGTTTTATGTCAGAAGTTGATGCTTTGTAGTCCAATAACTACTGACTTGTATCAGAAAAGCTCTTGAAGGGGTGACTTGAACAKTCATTTTTTTCAGTAACTAAGAAAATAGTTATACCTGTTATTTTGCTCTTATAAATAGCTGACTACATGGAGGGGGGAAGCACTGGAGCTGGAARTACCTTCTCCAACTCTACAGAAGAACTTGGCTTTGTTTATTCTTTAAATTTAAGTTTGAACCATGTCCAGTTGCTGCTGGTGTAAAATGCAGTACAACTGGCTGTGATTTTTGTTGGGGAAACAGTAATGGAATGCAAAATTCCTTGCAAGGGAATGTGTTTTCAAGGCTGGCAGTTAAGTACCTATAGGATGGCATTGCAAACCAGACAGAAGGACCTGCATTCCTTTACCTCCCCCAAAAAGGAAAAATCTTTGGAAGAAAAATAAACTTAATTCCAGTCCCTGCTGTTCATGAGGCAGAAGAGGAATGTGCTTGGTCCCATCTGCACAATGGGCATACCACAGCCTTTATCATGTAGATGTTTATCTCCTCTTTCATGACTATTGGTATAACCTAGACTTGCTGTACAGCAATCTAAGGTCTGGTAAGTTAAAAGCTGAGTTTACCTACTATGTAAATTTTGCCAGGTGACTTATTTGTATGGATCTCAAAAGTATGCATCCTGCACACTTGGATATAATAATGGACTYCTCTTGCTCTGCTTCATGTTACATAGAGATCTAGCCACCCACAACTTTGCTGAACTCCCTGYGGCTGCCTGTACAGTGATGTACAGCAGTCCTACAGTCCAAGGTACCCACAGGCACATTCAGAGGACTGGGGGAAGAAGTGGGTAGCAAACCGCCTGGGGTGGTGTGGCTATTGCTGATGTATGAGCTGCCARAGGTCTGCTGAGGGAAGAACAGGATGATATGGGGAGTAAAAGACAGGTACCAAGATGTCTGGCTGTCACAGCTCTTCTGCACATTGTTTGTGCCTGGGGTCTGGCCAATGCCACTTAAATCAGAATAGTTCAACTGCTTCCAGAGCCTTGCTCTAGTCATGCTGTGATCTGTCTTTCATTCATCAAGCTAGTATTGCTTGGTAGTTTCCACATGAATCAAGATGCACACAAAACCAGACTCTGATCTTGCAGCTCTTTCTCAGATGAGGGTATTGGTTTTCACACAGCCATTCCCACTAAAGAACTAAAATGGGATTGCTTGCCCTGACTGTCTCTGCTTACAGAACTGAGGTATTTCAAAGGTAAAAAATACAGGATGAGTTTAACAGGGTTGCTTTCACCAGGATGCCTGAGCCACTGAACTGCTGAACATCCTGAACCAAACTGAAGGCAGCAGACAGGGCTTCATGTTCACCAGGTGAGAACTACCTTTATTCCTATAAATGTAAGTAGTTGGCAGTTTGATAGTAGCTGAAGCCAATATTTGATGTGTTAATACCCTTAGATCAAGAGAACTGATTATATCATTCTACTGTAGATGACTTTCTAGACTAAATGATTGCCAGTTACCTCACACTAAGGATGAGAGATTCTGAACAATTATTTTTCYAGCTCAAACTTGTAGCAGAACAGGAACTATAGGCTGATCACCTTTTTATCTGAAATGCTTTGGCCCATTTCAGCTTTTTGAAATAACAGATAAAAGGTGTCCAAAGAGTACTGCACTGTCAAAAATCCATTGTCATATTTCTGAGAAATCACTGTTCAAATTGAGCTGCTTGTTTTCAAGGTAAGTTACCTTTTTGTTTAGTTTCAGCAGGCATTAAAATTAAAGCTTAAAACCCATAGGGCTGAGGGTTTCATTAAAATGCTACTAGTTGCCAGGTGACCCTAATCAATAGTTAGAGCTATCTTGTTTTGTTAATGCCTTGTAGTTAAAATGTAGGTTGCTATAGCAACTTGCTGGTAGTGATATTATATAACTGGTACAGGTTATGGTATTTAAGGTATATGTTCAAGCTATAGGTTCAGTACAACAGTTCAATGGCCAATTAAATCTAATAGCTCATTCAGCAGAGCTGCTGCAGATACAGAAACAAATGCAACAAGGAACAATCAGGGCATATCGTAGTTGCTTTCTGTGGGGCCAAATCCTTTCCACCCCTCAAGCCCTCTTGTGTTGAATGTGAGGAGTTCAAGTTAGTTGAGTTCAAGACCTCAGGGTGCGGGTGCAAGATGAAATAAGAACCTTTGGGGGCCTGAAATACATCTGTGCAAGTAATTCACAGTACATGCAGGCAGTGATGTCTTTGTAGCTGGTTTCACGGATGTGTTGGAGTTGTGGGTAGCTTTCTGAAATCAGCTTAGTGCAGACTAAAAACCAGGATGCCTTACCATGCCACTGTGTWACTCCTGGGTGCTTTGAAGTCCTTGGTGCTGCATGCCAGTCTCCCATCCATCTCTGAAAGGAACTGTTCTACCTGGGGAAAAGCACAGAAGAAGAGCCAGGGTGACTATGTGGGAAATAGCTTCCTGTCCTCTTAGCAGTCTGTCAAGCTAAAGCTTTAGACTTTGAGCTTCCCTATCCTAGCATGGAAGCTAGGTGTAATAGGCATCAGGATTTTAGATGTTTCTGTCATATCAATTAGAGGCACCTATTGGTGTTAACCAAGTGAGGTTTAAAAGATGAGTGGAGTCAAATATTCAGTGTGTAACAACTGAAGTCACTGGGGCAGTATACTGTGAAGATCAAGCATTAAATGGATTGTAATGATTAGATGAGCTTGCAGAATGAATCAGTGGATAGTTAAGGCAACTGATAGTTAAGGCAGATGTAGCTTCTGCTTTTCTAAGTGCCTAAAGCCAGCTATTGGAGCCTAGGAAGGTGTGTGAAGAGCTCACTACTTGTCTACTCTGCTATCCTTCCCCATGCTGCTGGCTACTTCTAGAGATGATAGGCAGGTGAAATCTTTGCTCTAGCCTTAAATGGCCAGCCTCATCCTGTATGTAGCATATTGAGCAATTTAAGATAAGAGGTATTGTCTTTGGACAAATCTCACCTTTGGCTGTGGCCAAGTGTTAAGGATTCAACACTGAATTGCTGCACACAGTCAACCTCTTTGTGCTTTTCTTTCCAGGAAAAATATTCTGCTTAAGTTCTGAAGCACCATCAGATACTTCACTTCCTGGGGATCTTGGGTGAGGAGGTGAAATGCTATTTTGATTGGCATAAGCCCTAAACAGCTATGCATGATGTGAAAGAAAATCAAAAGACAAGCACTTTGATTACAGGTTCATGCTGAAAGTACAACTGATTGAGTTTGGGGTAGTGAACTACAAATAGCAGGAAGTAGTACATCTTGTGAAAAAGGATCCCATTTTGATATATTATCCCTAATATAATGTTGGCTGTTACCTAACTTAAAGAAATAATTGCATATGATGGCAAGTCACCCAAAAAGCAGCATTGGCGTGACCCCTAGCTGAAGACAAGCCAGGCTTGCAGCTGTTGCTCCAACCCTCCCTACCACCTGAAATAGGCTCTGTTTGGAGAATGGGGAGGGGGTACAGCTTCCTCTTTTCCAAAGAGATTTCATGAACACATGTGCTTTTCAGGAATAGAAGTAAATATCTGGAAGGAGGGTGTCTCTCTAATTTGTGTCCTGTTGCTGTAATTTGTGGCCAAAACTTGATGTTTACTAGGCATCTTCCTCAGTTTTTCTTCCCTTCCCCCYGATTTGTGGAGGAAGTATTTGTGCTCTCCTGTATGTAGACAGGGCTCTAATATTGTATCAAGGTGTCCGTTCCTCTCTGTGGAAAGGAAATGAATATATTCCAGATACTGGGCTCTGTGTGCCTTCATGCCTCTCTCAGATTASACAATGGCATTTCTATGCTAGAAGAGACTGAAATTAAATCATTATGGCTCTTGCTCATTTTGAAAAGTGATTGTAGATGTGATCAGTGTGAAGAACCATTGTGATATGTTTTTATGCAATGGTATTGCCTTTGTTCAGGCTTCTGGCTGGCAGCTCACAAATCTTTAGGTAGGAAAAAGGGGGCTGGGAAGGACAAGGTGAAAACACTTGGTTCTACTTAGCTAGTCACTCTAGCTAAAAAGATTTTTCTGGACAAATATAAATTTCTCTTTTAATTTATGTTCTAAAACATGGAGGTAATGAGGTAAATGTAACCCAATTCTATCACTGTAGCTTATGTTGTGYTACCCTTTCTGGCATTTAAGATGAGTGTTTTGATTCCCTTTAGGAAAGGTATTCTAGCACTTCCAAAGGTAGATGTCACAAGCATGCTATTTGCTAGCTTCCTTCTCTTCCATTTAACTTATGCTTGCACAATGAAAGCTATTTTGTCACTAAATGTTATTTTTCATCCAGTATGCCATAGTGAAAGCAACTTGATGATAATTGATCAGATTTCTTGCATCTTTTCTTGGTCTGGAATAGGTCAGTAGAAATTAACTTAGCAGGGCAAGGAAGCTATTGAAGGGAAGAACACCAGCTGGGTAACCAGGGAAGGGGATGGCCTTTGGTTAGTCCTCTGTAGACTCCTGCCCAGGAGGAATAATTAAAGAGATCTACTTAGGATCCACCATGAAGCAGTCTTCATCTTATTCCTCAACAGTGTCGYGTGAAAGGGAGGGACGGAAGGCCCTTCCTTATCTTTATAATTTACGTTTGCCTGCCAGAGCCCCCCTGTTTGAGGACTTTCCCTGAGACAGTTTCGCAAAGTAAAAAAGAATAAGATTTTATTAAAGCGACAGATACAACAGGTTTGGAATTGCCGTTGATAAATGCACTTGCTGCTACAAATTTTCTTTCCATGAGCTCAAACTAACAATTAAGCGCTTTCAATAATAATATATTTTCCTGGGTAACGTCCAACGTTTGTTGGAGGCGCAAGTCTTACCAAAGAGGCGTCCCTGTTTGGGGGAGGGGAGAAGGAGGCTCGCTCGTCAGCAATCTCCGGTGAACAKGTCAGCGGTTCAATTTTCTTCCCTTCCAAAAACTTTAGTGAGCTATCCTCTGTTTTATAGTTGCTGAAGGTGGGATGTGGAAGTGCGGCAGACATACTTCATTGGCCAGATTGCCATTTGCGTGGTTGTTGGGGGTATGCCCCCCTTATTTACATATCATTATGCAGCAAAGGGYGTGATTTTTAATATGGTAAGCAGGGATAATGAGGCTRGGGGTACTATAGGTCAACAGTTAGTCTGTGAGCAGCAATTATTTTTTGGGATGCAACCCTTTGTGGTCAGGGGCGGACCGTGATACCTCCGTATCGCTCCCTCCTCCGCCGTGCAGCTGGAACAAACTGTCTGGCCTTCACCAGCTAGTTCGTTACTCATGTTGCAAAAGSGTGATGTGCTTTGGCTGCCACGTACTGTTTTTCCCGTGTGCCCCCTTATCTTTCTCCCTGAATTCTCTCTTGTTCCCACAAACAGCCCCCGGGACTTAGGCTGAAATTTCTGGGCAGTACCAACAGGCTACCCTTTGAGTGAAGTTGTAGCATGCCCAGTGAAACCTGCTAACACAGACTTGGTTCACACCCAGGAAGTCATATTGGTAAATAGAGCAAATTCTCTATTTGAAGGTAGAGAAGTTCTGTCAAAGCACTGGTGTGCTGAGCCCCACACTGTCAAATGCTATAGATATTTTGGTGCCTTGCATAGGTTTGGGGTCAGGAAGTGATGCGGAAGTAGGACATCTGCCTTCCAATTTCAATGGCAGCACTGCTGTATGAGYTGGGAAACTGTTAAGAAAATTGATGGGATGGAGCGGTGGGGAGGAGGAATTGGAACAAAATCAAGCTTTCTATTAACCCAAAGTGTAGACCAAGTAGCTCACAAGAAAGCTATTTTATCTTGTTAAATGTGCTAGGTTTAATAATAAACTCCATCTGGAGAGATGGTTGTAAAATCTGTACCCATATTTGCATTTCCAGTTACTCTTGTGCTGGTGTCAAACTGGACCTTGATTCTCCTGCAGCAATGCTTGTATGACACTGGCTTTTTTATTTAACATAAAATACAAACTTACATATACAACAGTCTGAGGGAAGCCTTAACACCAGAAAAATCTTCTGGTGTGTTCTGGCAAATTAAAAATCTAATGCTTCGATGTTGTCTCAGCTTAAGCTGGGGAGCCCTCCTGTAGTCTGAGCAAGCTGTTCTGTGGTGAGACCTCATCTACTTTAACTGGTTCCCAGTGGTATGTGGGGATTAGGCTATAATGCAAGACTGGCTTTCCAGCTACCTGGAGCCTTGGACAGCAGGAAAAGGGTGGCAGTGGGGGGGAAGTGAGTTACCCTGCTTAATTTTTTTTACTTAGGACCATCTCTTCCCACCAGGCTCATCCACCATCTTAGGTGACAGAATAGGACTTACCTCAGTGACAGTGATGCCCTTCATGAGGAAGCAGTTAGACCTTTCATTGGTGACTAGTTGCAGAGGACTCTAGACCTCAGCTTCCTGGTAGTCAGGTCTCTGGCAGTCTGCAGCTTTGCCACTTCTGCATGGACTGAAAACCCAGKGTCAGTGTGCCCTGGGCTCAGTTCTGGCTACTCATCCTGCAGTGATTACAGGATCCTCCCTTAGCCCCTCTAGTTTTCTGGGGGAAATGCAGAGCCATGACATAGTGCCTGCTTCTTTGTATGCCAGTGTAATAGCTTACAACCTGACTGATGGGCTCCTTAGTTATTTTATCTGTTTGGCAACTGTCCTCTGCACTAGARCATCTCATTGTTCTCCCACCCTTCAGTTCCTACCTCTATACTGGGATTATACTTGCTTCCTTCTACCTACTCTCCCAATTACTGTACTCACACTGAATACTCAAAATGAGGCAGGTGTCATCTCCATTTTTGAATGGAGACATTCCTTTTGGACAAGGAACAATTGAAGTGCAGAGTGTTAACCTGCACATCAGATGAGATGATTAAGCCTTGTGGCTTACCTTCTAGCCAGTACTGAAGGGCTGTGGATAGTAAATCAGTTGACATGTCAGGAGGTTGCCARTTGGGAGTCTCCTCTTCCATTGGTGGGAATTCTGTGCTGCAAAAAGCCCAGAAGCAAGCACTTAACTGTTCCCCTAGCTTAATCCAAAGTGCTTACTGCTAAATGCTCTCTGGAGTGCCTCTCCAGTGAAGGAGAAATGCTCAGACCAGTCCAGGCTSTAGTTACTGGAGTCCCTGGCCAATTTCCCATGACGGATGGGAAGCTGCTACTTTGATTTGATCTTGGGAGATCTTAATTYAAATAGCTTAATTTTATTCAAAGCATCTTGACCACTATAGTTTAAAGAGCTGCCTTTCCCTCTCCCTGGAGTGGAAAATAATGACTTGATAATAAATGATGGACCAACTCTGCTGTACTGAAGCTAAAATGCATTACAAGCAGTGTACCAAGGAATAGTGGAGGGCAACAAGCATGTGATGCTCTGCACCTGTCTCACAGGAGCAGTGGACTTGTTTGCTCTGCTCCCCTTAGCTAGGGTTATCATATATATATATATGAAGCCTTTGCTAGCCCACTTTACAGACACTGCTAATGCTGCTGCACTTGGCTATACATGTGTCAGTAAATGTTGCTCTCGCTGCAGTAGCGCTGTCCTACAGCACTGTTGGTTAAGGTTAACTGCTGAGCACCAAAGATCCATTAAATTCAACTAGAATCTTGTCACTTCTCTCCTGCATGCAAGTGTCTAGATGGCAAACTGTGCTTGTTGCACCTTACCTCTGCTTTYTGCAGTCATGGCTGTTAAGACTTTCATTCCTTGGTTGTAGAAAGTTAAATCTTCCACTTCCAAGTGCTAGACTATACTGCAAAAAATAACAGCTCTGAAAGGGGCATCCCTCAGAAGTGTTAATGTATTTGAAAAGGTACTAAACAAAGCAAACTGCATGTATAACCAGAAATGGATGCTTTTCAGAGTCCTTGTGTTATCCATATGATACTGCATTTAGGTGACTTCAGTATTATCAGGTGGCGTAACTGGACACGCAGGAAGCATTCTGATGTGTTAACTTGGCTTCCATAAGCATTATGATGGCATTTGATTAGATAACATCTGTGATGAAGATCTATGATCATTCTATACACATACATACTAGGCTCCTCACTCAGGAGAGAGCTAGGTATTAATTTAAAGCTTGGGCAAAAGTCTTAACATGAGCAATTCAAGCCTTGTACTAATGTATCATGGATCTTTCTTGTAGCCTACTCAGCTGAGTGCTTCCCTGATGAATTTATCTCCTGTGCTGATGAGATTAGTGGTACTACCATCCCTGTTTTCCATCCTGCTACTGAAGGCAGAGAGAGGTCTAAGTGTAAACAGATGATCCAGAAACTTCAGTTGCACTGTGAGTCATCTTAAGGGAATCATCAAAAAGATGACCAAAATCACTTGCAYATATTGGGGGGGGAGGGGGGGGACTAATAGATCTGGTGACTTTCTAGGCAGCTTAGTGAAGTGGCTGGAGGCTGGATAAGTGTGCCTGTGCAGGGAAATCTTGCTTAATCTAATTCCAGGAAATAGTTGGCAGAGGTTTCTGTTAACATGTAAAATTGCCTGACAGACATCCATGAAAGACTTTAAACTTGGAAGCTTAAAGGTTGGCTAAGCATTTAGCAACAGAAAGTGGGATTATAATGACAAGCAAGAAAAATCATCTTATAGTGTAGGTTCTAATTATAACATGTGTATGTTGTACAGACATATTAAGGTAACATACACAGAAAATATTTTCTCTGAGCACACCTCTGGTAGTGAAGCCATTAGGTAACTTGCATTTTCCTTTGTAACCAAGAACCTACTCAGCTGATGTTCAGACACCATCATGGTATCTGTGTATACTATCARTCCTTGTTCTTCCCTACATAGTCTGTCATGTAGCTTGATGATAAATACAAAAAAGCAAAACCGACACAAACTCGTAGCTCATATTAAACCTTTGGCCTAAATTCCAAATTTCGGATTTGGAATCTCTTTATGGGGAAAGTGGGTGGAAACCATGAATATGCTGAAAACAAGGGGGATAAAATTCCCACACTGGTATCTTAAGCCYTTCCACTAGCAAAGGGCAGGAAATGCTTAAATACAGCAAGGTGTTATGAATTTTCATCTTTGGCTTCATTCAGAGTGGTCCTGATAAGTAATACAATATTAGTTTGTTGCAAAAGCTGTGTAATACTACTTGAATTTCATGGAGAAGAACAAAGCAGAGTGAAACTTCAYATATTCTATACAGTAAAAGTAGTAATTTGCTGCTGTGAATGCCCTACCTACCATAGCATCTTTTGATTTACATTTGACTAGATCTGTCTCTTTGACAAAAGGCTCCATATTCCTGGCTCAGGTGGATGAATAACAGACAGAAATAAAGAGAAATTTCTTGTTTTATCTCTTACAGTAATCCTACTGATGGCATTACCCTTCACCATTAAGGCAGGAAAAGTGCAAGATTTCAWGAACAGACTTTGACAAAGTATTTTCTTTGGTCTCAACTCATATTTCCCAGAAAACTGAGCATTAGGGGAGGATAAAAGCATAATAAGTCCACTTACYGTAGTGCTGCATGCAGCTTTAAGATGGGTACTTTCCCTCTCATTTTCCATTTATAACAAGGAGACTTGCTTTAGATTTTCTTCCTGGAACAAGTGGATGTCAATGGGAATAATATTTTTATCTTATTTTTGGTATGGCTCTTTCATCACAGCTCTTTCTTAGCTGAAAKCTTACCCTTTGTGACACATTCAGTGGTTATTTTCAGGTAAGACATGATTTATAGAAGTTCCATGCAAAAGCTCTTCAACTGGCATATGAACAGGTAAATCAAACATTTACTTCTACAGTAAACTTTACATACCTTAATTCATAAATATCTTCAGACTGTGCTAGGCAATTTAAGCCTTTTGYGTATAGAGTTAACTATTTCTGCTTTTACTGGAGACAGTACTAACTGCAAAATAGTTATAGCTCATAATGTCAAAGAAAGTTAATAAAGAAACTTAAATCTGTAATGAAATCTTTACTCACCAAAGAAGCAGTTCTGCCTGTCGCACTTAATAGAGCAAACTGAGCTACTTTGTTTTGTYGAGAACAGAAAATTGCTGTATTACAGTATGTAGTGTACACTTCTCAAGCCTCAGCCTGGTACTGGCTCTTTGGCTGTTGAAGACTCAGCTCTGTAAGAGATGGCAACAGTCCTGCTTACAATGAACTGCAGACATGTCCTTCACATCAGGCCTGCTGAAGCGCAAGTACTGCTATGATAAAGAATTTGATATGCACAGGAAATGCAGAGAATACACTGCCACATCTTTTTGAAGTCATCTCTTAAGTGAAATGATTCCATCCCTTTCAGTCCTTCCTTATAAATCATGATTTCTAGTTTGCTCATCTTCCCTGCTATGTTCTGCTAGACTTCTTCCACTTTGCCCACATCTGTTTTCAACTGAGGTGACCCAAACAAAACATAAGACTAGTTGAGCCCAGAATAATATGGAAGGATTTTCATGTGTTCTGCAAGTTAGTTGTACTTACATATGCAAATGGCAAACACCCTACGAGGATGTCATGCCAACTGCTTCTGTGTTCATTTGGTGGCTCAGTACAACCTCCAGATTCCTGTGTGTAGGACTGCTAGGTAGCCAGTTACTCCCCAGCCTGACTTGTGAAGTGCTCTGCACTTGTCCCTATTGAACACCATTTTGGTGTTTAGTCTGCTTGCCAAAGGGAATGGTCTTTACAGCAGAAGTGCCTGGCTGATGATTAGGCTTCTTTCCCTGATATCATTCCCCAGGGTCCCTTCCCCTTCTTCCTTGAGCATGTCCCTCTTCTTAAAGGCAGAGATCACATGTGACCATTTTCTGTTCTCCTTACCTTACATGTCTCCTTGAATTTGGAAAAAGTGCTACTAATAATACTTCACTGAGTGGGGAATGTTCACAGTTAACTTTTTTAAAGACAAAAACAATTTGGCCTTCTCTGTCAATAGCTTTTCTGATCCRCTGGATCATAGGTCAGTCCCTTCATTGTTCCTCTCCTTATTTCTAATACAGTTACAGAATGAGGTACTTCTTTTTTTTGCCATCCCTCAGTAGCTGATGTCATTTTGCAAGCTGCCTTTTCTAGCTTTTCAGCAGAACATAAGGCACTGTCCTTTTCCAAGGTCTCCAAGAAATGTGTGTACTTGACCCATTATTGAGTACAGAGCTCAGGACAAGGACAAGATAAATCTCGTGGTGCTTACCACATTACATTTTCTTCTTCAGCTATGACGTGTGTGTTCTTCATGCCTCTGAAGCTTCCTTATTTTTGTCTGGTTTAGCTTCTAAGGTCTCAGAATTGTGATGAGATTTCACAAAAAAGCACAACAATAAAACTGGATGGTTATGCACAAAGGTGAAGCAGTACTGGCTGTCTCTGATGGTTGCCAGAGTTCTTCCATGTGGCCAGTATAAAAACAACTGCATGTACTTCATAATTACCTGGAACTGTTATTGCAAAAATGCAAAATTAAGTCTCCATTTCTGATGGCATGAGATTGTCCTGCTTGTGCTGTGAGACTTCACACTGCATATTTGTTTATGGGTGATGTTACTGGGATTTTAACAGTTTGAGTCTAGCATTTTTAAAAACCCAGTCTGTGGAACTGTAGTTTTTGACTGGTTGAGGCTGTTGCCTTGCTTCTTTGTAGATTTTCCTCTGGTACATTAGAAAAGAAGAAAATTTCTGTGCTCCTTGCCTTTTTCTGATGTAATGACAACAAATGGAATAGGAATGCCATGTCCTTATCAAATTACCATGTGGAAACTAATTACTTTTATTTATCATCTTGTAATATTTACGTAATTTTTTTCCTTTTTCTCAGATGACTTATGCTTCTGTCTTCCATGCCTCTCTAGGTTATTTATCCTGGTCTATTTTAGCTGGCAAGTACCTTGGCAAAACACAGYGTGTTCCCTTTGTTTCTCCTTCCAGCCAATCCTCTTCCACCTCAGCTTCAATACAACAAAAATGTGTACACCGGGCCATCTCCTGTAAGCTAGGGTATTTGTAAGGCTAGCCCTAGTAATCTTAACAGCRATATCTTCACTGCAGCATTAATTTCTAATTTGGACCTGCAAAAATAATCTAATTGTTCTTAGGGAGTAAGAAAGCGCACGTGGCYTCATGTTTTTCAGACACTTGGGACTGGGTGAATTGCTACTCTTTGCTAAAACTTACAAAACTGAATGTGAGACTAACCAGGAACATAAGTCTTGTGCTAACTGCACAGAGCAAAGCTCATAACTGTTTCTTACATGGTTGCATTTACAGTCTTAGATGCAGTGATTAGCCAAGGGAGAGCTCCATCCACTGCTCTGGCTTACATCCAAAGATGTAGCAGGTGTCAGATTACCAGCAGCATCTGCTCCCTTTCTTAGTGTTTCATTTCCTTTGCGTTAAAGCAAACCCTCTGGTTACTGTCAACRCTAGCTGCCAAGAGAAGGTCTGAATCCAAGCACCCTTGTCTTTTTTGACTTAATATCATTGAGTCGGGAGCAGCCTTAAAAGCAAGTCAGAGCTACAAACCAAAGGTTGGTGTTTGAAATTCCTGGGCACAGGTTTGGGCTTGATCCTGTGTAGCCATGCCAAGGAGAAGGAGACCTCACTGCCTCACCTAGCAAAGGAAGCTCCTGGAAGAGCGCTGCCTCTCATCTAGATGCTTCCAGCCAGCACGCAGCTGGGGTGGGCAGGGACTGCTTGGGCTTCTGCTCTTCACTGACCTGAGAAGGGGACAGGGGAAAAAGAGGAAAGCAAGCAACACTAAATTCACTTCTTGTCCTGGGCCAAAAGGCAGCATGAAAGATACTGAGCTTTAAACGGGGCTCCAGTGACCCAATATCTCCGGGGATTTATAAAGCACAGCTCCACATCTATGCTGAAAGGAACAGTATAAACTACTATTGTCAAATGTCCATCTGTGGATTCTGCTTACACTCTTCATCTTGGGCATGTTTGAATGCAAATGCAGCAGTGCCTCTTTTCTTAAGTAAATAATAAAAGTGGCATTAAAACACCTCCCACAGTAACCGACTGTGACYGCAGAATAGTGAAAGCATTTGATGCATAATACATTTGAATAAAAATATTGTAATCTTTTTTTGAAAGTATGTTGAGTAAAAATAAAAGTAGACAAACAGACTTACTACCTGGGGAAAAAAAAACTTGGCAGAGGTTTTGATGTTATTAAACTCCATTAACAAACAAAATACGGGAAAGCCACAATGTCTTCCTGAGAATTAAAGGTGAATAAATATATCAGGGAATAAAAGGCAGACCCTTTTGCTTCTACTTATGTTTCTACTTAAACAGTTTCTACTCTTTAAGTAAATACATCAAGAAGAAAAAGGCCAGTCCTTCTAGCATTGCTACTTAACAAATTTTCATTTCCTGGGGAGAGGGCTGCCACAGGCAGAGTGAGAAGAGATTATCATTTTCCATCATTACTCCATGGACATGGCAAAAATGGCACGTGCATCATCATTAAGAATCTGTGGAGGCAGTTTGAAACCTTAGTCCCACAAAAAAGGGGCCCACRGTGAGTTTCCTCTTATAATGAAAGAGATGTAGCCAACATTTTCCTTCCCTCAAATACAATTTCATCAGGATTTGATTATTTATGTCTTAATTTAAATTCACAGTAAAGAAATAGGGTAAGTGTCCTGAGGCCATCCATTCCCACATATTAATTTTGTACCTTTTGTCACCAGTTAGTTTTACTCTTATTTCGAGTCAGACTCTGTCCCCTGCCTCCCCCCCTGCTCCCAGCTTTAGGCAACTATTTAGATATGCCTGTTAAAGAAATAAAAACCCAAAGCCCATTTTAATTGTTGTCCAAAAGTCATCTTGCTGGACAGCAATCTAATTTTATTCACCACTCGCTCTACCTAAGTTTCAAAGGTTCCATCTGGCAGATAAAAGGAAACGTAGAAAAAACACTTGAATGCTACTTGCAAGTTAAGTTATCTTGTACCAGTTGTAAATGTCAAGATTCCAGTGTCAGCCTCTTATGGAGGCTAATATTATTTCTATGTGAGTTGTATAATACATAGGTTAAAATTTTGCTATAGTTAAGATTTGACTTAAATTCTAAGTGCAGCTTCTTATATTCCTATAGGAATACAGGAGGGCAAGAAAACAGTGTAGCCTATGTAGTTCAGCTCAATCAATCAGTTACATTCTAAAATAGGTAAGTTAGTCTGGGGCATACAAATTCTGTACCTACCTTAAAGTGGTTCTTTCATCTCCTTCTAGTGTATAATAAAAAGTCTTGCTTGCCTTATCCTCAAACCAACGCGTTTGCAGAAGCGTTGCTACTGCAACAGAGAAGGCATAGATACTTGTAGGTTGAAATGCAGATGATACAATATGAAGAAAGCCACATTYGAAAAAAAGTCTCTGCAAGAAAAAGCCTGTATTTTTGGCCAATTGTGACCTAACACAATATAAAATGGGAGAATTTACTTTATGCTGTGAAAACACAGAGTGGGAGAAGGTATTACCCACATTTTATAGCAGGAGATCTCTGCCATGGAGAGATTATGAATTCCTCAACAGAACAGTGGAAGTCAGTAGCAGAGCTAGGAAATGAATCCAGCTGTCTTGTACTTCACTACAGTCCTTCATGTTTCCTGATTCCTCTTGATCTACATGGCTTTTAAGCAGGGAAGTCAAGTCAGCTGTGATCTAACTTCAACTACACACAAAAAAACTTCCTTTACAGTGAAATGGGACTGGATTTGTATATATTCAGGCAGAGGATTTGTATCACTTCAGACAGGTTTAATTTAATCACTGTTTTTAATTAAGCTCAGCAACCACACTGTTACCTAAGTGCCAGATTACTCAAATTGTCGAGCAAGCTGATTTCTCAAGAATTCTGATTTTTTTCCTCTCAAAATAAACTGTTTAGTTTGTTGCTTTGTTTACCTGACGCATCATAAAAGGCCAGTTTACATCCTTTTTGGGGGGAGGAAAGGACTTGATTTATGAAGCCTGCAGATGGAAAAAAATATGTTAGCAGTCTTACTAGTTACTTTTATATACCCATGCTGTAAAATCAAACTAATAGCATTTGTTGCTTTTCCTGCCCGGGAATGCTCAGAATGTGGACTGTCAAAGTAAGCCCTAAAGGAAAGAGCATATATAATAGTTTTTCATGTATTTCAACACACTGTGTATCCAAATACAGTCCCATTTTTTCAATTCAATTTTAAACATGCTATAATGACCTTTTTAAAAACATCTTTTAAGGCACAATACACTACGAGTAAGAAAATGGATTCAGATTCTTCAACTGATTGGCCTCACATGCTCAGTTTTAATGGGACATACAAGTACCTGTACTTGGAAGGCAATGTCTCCTACGTAGACTTCTACCTTCATCAGCCTTCAGTGGCAGCTGTCTTCATCATCTCTTACCTCCTCATCTTCCTGCTCTGTATGGTTGGCAATGGAGTGGTTTGCTTTATCGTTCTGCGGAGCAAACACATGCGTACGGTCACAAACCTTTTCATCTTAAACCTGGCGGTCAGTGATTTACTGGTGGGAATCTTCTGCATGCCCACCACTCTCCTGGACAACATCATTGCAGGTAGGCTGGGTCACACCACATGGCAGTAAGAGCTCAAGGGGGACTCTCCTGCATTTCTGAGAGCATGGTACATGAGACAGCAACCCCCCACAAATCGTTCCTTAATTCTGTCCCTGGCATACAGAACCAACCCCTTTGATAAGATCTGGGACAAATTTAGAGCCCTTGTATTGCATCCTGACCTAAGGGGCAAAACCCTTCACAGACGTAATCTCTACACTGGTTAAAAAAAGTTTAGGCACCCCATTAGATGCCTTGCAGCCCTGTATACCCAGCAGACAAACAGGGTGGTAGGAGGTGGCATAGCTTCAAGCCTACGCAGGAAAGTATGGCAGTCAGCACTGGCTGTCCTGAAGCTAAATTCAACAGTAATCTGAAGTGATACTATATTTATTTTTTGAAGGATTCAGAGGAGATATTTTTACCTCAGATGATACCTTACATTTCCTCTGATTTAATGGAAGCATTCAAGACATCTTCAACTGTAGTGCTCGATTCCCTTTCCTGTGTTGAGGCCCCATTTTAACCTGTAATCACAAATCCTTGTTCTGCTATTTTTCAGAACATCAGAAACACATTCAAAGCATTTGGCAAAGCAGTTATTCATCTAAACTCTGCCTCCCTTACCGCCTACAGCCTGACAGAGCAAACGAAATCTATTAGTTTGGAGGAGGAATATTCCTCTTCTGTTTACATTAGAGGAAGTATAGTACTGCAGTGAGTTGGAGAAAATTTCAATGTCCCATTTCCTTCCAGGATGGCCGTTTGGGAGCATGGTTTGCAAAATGAGTGGGATGGTCCAAGGAATCTCTGTCTCGGCCTCTGTCTTCACTCTAGTTGCAATTGCCGTAGACAGGTAAGATGATACAAAGATGGGAAACCATCTTTTTCATCACCCTAAGGCCACTCGACCATGTTGAGGCTGATTCATTAATCCATACAACATTGCAACAGATCAGAGGCATTTTGCTCCTAGAGCTAGCAAGCAGAACAAAACGTGGCCGTGTCTAAAAAGCAGCCGCAGCAATTTGCTCCTCCATTAGTATCTCTTAAAAATGGTACAGCTGAGCTATACTTGGCTGCCTAATGTTGGTTAGTTCTCCAGCTATTGAACTAGATAGTAGAGACCCTGGTAACTGCTTTGGTTACTGAAGTAGTAGTAGCAGGCTGGTAAGGGGACAGATCATATAAAGAAATGTTAAAAATAAATGTGATTTTTTGGGAGACTTTTTACCAAGACAGCTCTTAAATGGAGCAACTAATTGTAACTCCACTGGTTTATGTAGGATGAGGAGCTGATTACATCTGTTTTTCTTTAAAAATACACAATTTGGAAAGCATGAACATGTTTGCCTGTTTGATTAAATATTCTTTAAATGGCTTTTCCACATATGTTCCTGTGTGTCTTTGCTGCAGGTTCCGATGCATCGTTTATCCTTTTAAGCAGAAGCTGACCATTTCAACCGCAGTTGTCATTATAGCGGTCATCTGGATTCTGGCTGTGGCAATCATGTGTCCCTCTGCAGTCATGTCGCAGGTGCAAGAAGAGAAGCATTTCAGGGTGATCCTTGGCTATGGCAATGAAACCCGCCCTGTATACTGGTGCCGGGAGGACTGGCCTGATCCAGGAATGAGGAAGATCTACACGACGGTTCTATTTGCCAACATCTATCTGGCTCCCCTGTCACTCATTGTTATCATGTACGCGAGGATAGGCATTACTCTCTTCAACACGGCAATGCCTGCAGCGGGAAAACACAGCCAGGAGCAGCGGCACCTTGTGTCCAAGAAGAAGCAAAAAGTAATCAAAATGCTCATTATCGTGGCTTTGCTTTTCATCCTGTCCTGGCTTCCTTTGTGGACTCTGTTGATGCTCTCAGACTATGCTAACCTGTCCGATGTCCAGCTGCAGATCATCAACATTTATATCTATCCCTTTGCTCACTGGCTGGCCTTTTTCAACAGCAGTGTCAACCCCATCATCTATGGTTTCTTTAATGAAAACTTCCGCCGAGGTTTCCAGGCAGCCTTTAAACTTCAGCTCTGTTCTAGGGAGGTGATTCACAAGGAGGTCTATTCGCAGCGAGGCCAAAGCAATGCCATTTTGCCAGCTGCCAACTACCAGACACCCCAAGATCAAGCTTGTCAAAATGCTAAGGAGGAGGGGAAGCCAATTAGGAAAGGAAATTGGATAAATGAGCAGCAGGATTTGATGATGGAGGATCTAGAAGAGCCCTCCAACAATGGAGTTAAGTGAAACTTGCTATGAACTATCTAAATGATTTGTGCCTGGCAGAGTTTATTTATTGTGGTGGGAAATTCATACCCTGTAAGACCTTTCTGACAAAACCAAAATATGCCAATATGTTTCTGTTTAGAAAAAGATATGCAGCTTGCATAATATCTGATTGTTTGATATAGGTAGAAGCTGAATTCAGCCTTCTTTGTCACCAGTTTACATCAGGAGCATCTCCCCTGCTGTCAGTGGTGTCTCCCTGCTCCCAAACTGGAATGGAGCAAAGACATAATTAAAATGGAATTACCTTCCATTTATCCTGATGTAAGAGAAAAAGAAAACTATGATTATTGACTCAGATACAGTTATTCCTGATACTGATAAAGAGGAGAATACTTGTCCATTTGCTTTTCTGAATTTCTTGGAGTGGGTCAAACAGGGTTGCTTAAACAATATTTATGGAAATGCTTCAGCATGTAAGGCTATTTGTTGTTAATGCATGCAATTTTCTTGTTGAAATGAAAACATAATGGCTGTTTGTAGTGTCCTAGCATACCTAGACTATGGGGCTGGATAGAGGAGAAAATCATGAAACTTGTCAGGACCCTGAGCACATCCCCCCTCCGGCTGCTGGGGCTGGGGGCAGCTCAGAGCCAGCGTGGCCAAGGGCAGCCCCCTCCCTCTGCTGACCCTGGAGAGGCTCCCAGTCAGCGCTGCAGGGTGGCCACAGCCAGCGCCGACCCCTGCCCAGGGGAGCTGCTTTCACACGCTGAGGCTCCAGTGCTTGGCCCCTGCCGGAGCTACAGGTCCCGCTGCCTTGCAGCCCTGCCTGCACCTGCCCAGGGCCAGACCAAGACCCTGAAGTGCAGACTGACTTTCCAGCCTGGCCTTGGACCTGCGTCATCCCTACGGACTTGTCCAGGACTCTTGGATGAACCTGGATGCCCCCCAGCCTGCCCTGCTCCCTCGCTGGGGGTGGTGGGACGGGCCCTGGCTGCTGAAGCCCCTGCCCTGCTGGTCAGGGGATCCCCTGCAGCTCCCAGCTTCCCAGCTCGCAGGGAGCCACTGGCCCTCACAGCTCCCTGCCAAAACTATTCCATTAGAACATTTTAATTTACTGTTGAATTAAGAAATACTTGTGTCTGTAGATCAAAATATCCACTAATACTGGATACTAATATTAGTCCACTTTTACTGGACTAATAGCAAGACTAATCCAATAAATTCACTTCTTTATTTAATATACTACCTTTTCCTTTGTTCAGCAGTGGATTCTCCTTGGTACTGCTGCTTTAGCTGCTTCTGTGAAGCCTAAGCCTGTTCCTGGAACTTGTCAATCTGTTATTTGATAAATCTCATTAAGTCAAATATTGGAGATAAAGTATTAATATTTGAACTGAACTCACCAATTCCTAGGTCAACATGTAGCTGTACCCATAGTGCTTCTTCCTGGACATTTTGTATGCCAACTGTTTCCAACCTAAACTGCAAAAAGTAAGCATCTTCAGTGGCATTTCACTTATTCCCATTTCTGGTTGTTCACCTTGTT
Source organism: Apteryx rowi (assembly GCF_003343035.1). NCBI lineage: Eukaryota > Metazoa > Chordata > Aves > Apterygiformes > Apterygidae > Apteryx > Apteryx rowi. The sequence continues at coordinate 28,000 of NW_020451149.1, forward strand.
AATTCTGTGATACTAATTATTGCTGCAGCTTGAGAAATGGAGCGAAAATTTGAGAAATAAAAAAAGAAAAGTTGCTTTCATGGAATAATTTTGATGGGATCTCATTCTGTTTTGTTTGGGTGCAATTCACCCAAGAGGACTGCAACTTCAAGGCTAGCATGAGAGAGAATATCTTGAGGATCTATTCCATCTGAGAGAGCCTGGCACTTTTAGACAGAGTAACCCTGGAGGCATCTCATAGACGCTCTTGACATCGATGAGGGGTCCAGGTTAGTGCAAGATGTGCTACAGGATTAGAGCTTCACCATGTCTTATCCTGTGAGGGTCTAGAGGTGCCAATTACGAGGTAAGGTCACTCCCCAGTGATTAGGTGGAGCGACATGCTCATCAAACTAGAGTCCTCCTTCTCATAAATCTGCACACCTTTCAGATGATGACAGATTTGCACAATTAGGGGAAACCAATAACTTTTCCAGCTGTATTGCCCCAAACTCTTCCTTTCTCCAAGTTACTAGAAAACATGGAAAATATTCGGAGGGGGTAGGAAGCTGCAGCCAACAGCTCTAATTTTGCAGGTGATTTTGTAATGCATTGTATCTAGGCTGGGATTTTTAAAGGATCTAATCAAATACAGATGCCTGACTCTGTTGTGCTCCCTTGAAAAACCCAGCAAAGAAAAATTTTTTGAGCTCCAGGTATTCCACACTTCCTGCATCCCCTTCATCCAGTCCTTCTTCCTTCACTTGTTGTACGTTTTAAAAATGAGACCCATTTTGCCTGGCAAAGTTTGCTTTACTTGGATTCCCAAAGCTTATTGCTAYGTCTCTCTCTTTATATAGAAAGCCAAATTATGCACAGCTGTCTATTGCTTATGGCACAGTTTATCTATTGCTGCAAGCACAGATTTTTCTGGTGAAGAATACCCAGGTCTTAATAATTTAATCCGTTCTATTTATGGGTTCTAGACCTGAACAACTGGCCAGTCTCAGAAAGATAGCTTGTTTTACTGCAACAAGAAACACAGTTTGGTGAATGGCAAACAGTGCCATCCACAAGTGAGACAGGAACACTGTGCTCTTTAAAAATCAGACCAAATGTACACACCCAGCTAGCTGGTATACATTTTGCAGATCATGCCATCTATTGATTTTAGAGTGACATTTAATAAGCTAACAACAGAGACAGCCTATTGTTGCAGGAGGTATTTTTTTCCAGAAAGCTTTTGCCAAAGATGTGTTTTCTTGATTAAAGCTATGAACCAGATGACTTCTAGAAGTCCCTTTCAACCGGAATTATTCTGTATGATTCAGCACAGCTTGGAGACTGTTATTAAACGTAAGTATACGCTTGTGTTTATCTCTGTTCAGCGAAATACTCACGGATGTGCTCAAAACGAACGTCAACAGGACATAAAAATTCCCCTAAGTGTTCTTCTGGCTCAGGGTGGTATTCCTGAAGATGGCCTTGGCATTTCACTGTGAGGGAAAGACCCTGAAGTAAAAACCATCAAATGGTTTGCCTTCACTGGAAACAGGCCTGTGTTAAATATGGAAATAATGCTTTAAGGATGATTACAAAATTAAAATGTTTGCTTTTTTAAAACTGAATTTCAAAATGCTCTCAGAATGTTACCTCCACACACAAAACCCCCCCAATGTGATTGAGTTGTAACAATGCATACCAAAACACATAAAAAAGATGAAAGAAAACACTACTTTAAAAAGCAGGATTTTATCCTGGAAACACTGTCTGATGAAGTAATTAGCCTTTGGGGGAKGAATTTGAGTGATACAAGGAAAAAGAAAAGAAATTTCTGCAGAACAAGAGGACTTCATCAAATATTTCAGTTTTGCTAGGATCGCATTTCCCAGTTGAATATACAGCTATCGTCATTTTCCCATTTGCTCTACTTAAAAGGCACATTGCTAACCCAAATTCACTGAACATCTCTTGTCCTCTGGATTCCTGACATCTAACACAAATAGATAATTATTTTGTGTACTGTTTTGGATTTTTTTTTATTGTAATTCCAGCAGCAATAATGAAAAGTCAGCATGTTTGGTTCTATGATTCACCACCAATCAATCATTTAGACATCACTGAATCTTCAGCAGGTAGGTAGTTTAATCACAGAAATCCAAGGTTGACCAATCATCTTAGCTGTTTTCAAGACACCCTCATTTCCTCTCATTGTATGAACACAGAACAACTCCCAGTAGGAACACTTTAGAATTGTTCTAAAATTTGAACAGCCTTAACCCTCTCCAAGCATCTCTTTTCCAGCTATTCATCAAGAGGTGCTCTAACAACTGATTTAACTTCAATAAAACCAGGAGCAGTCCCAGGTTTCTACTTAGGTTGCTACCATTCATGCCCAGGAGGCTCACAAGTAGTCTTTCTAAGCCACACCTCAATGTCTTTATCACCAGCACCAAGTGGCTAATTCAAAAGCAAAAGTATCTGGTACTTTGTGTAAGTTAATCTTTTTTATTACAGGATCTTTACAGGGAACTTAACACCACTTGCTCCTATCAGCAATTCACCATCCTTAGGAGCCATTAGCATTCGTGAATAGCAAGCCACACCTCAGAGGACCACAGACTCCAAGGCACAGCAGATCCAGTTGTCATTTATCAATTGAAACCAAATAATAAATCTATGCCTTCCACTTTGAAACTGAACTAGAATCAAAACAGCTTTTGTCACAAGTAAGGTACTAAGTTTCCAGAGTCTCATGTTTCCTACCCTGTCTGGTCACATTACTCCTACACGCTTGCAATCCCCACACATTCAGCATCCTCATTAGCCTAAACTCCATTGATTCATTTTCTTGCATTGCTTTGCTTTTAGACAAATGCCCCAAATATTGTCAAGTAATTTGGAAAACYGAGGCAACATATCTGTAACTGAAATATGCAAACTTATTTCTTAATTTAAAATTGGGCCTGATAGCATTTTAAAAATAGGCTCTGAATGCTAATAGCCCAAGTTGTTCAAAGGAAATGGCATATTTTTAATACTTATTCATTTATTTCTTTTTTTTGTGTCTTTCACTTGACATTTATATGCTACCCATAGATGTAATATGACAGAGTAAACCAGCTGTACCAGACTGTTGTCACCACATTTGGTGGTGCTGTACAGCCTCTAGACAGCAGTGTTATTTAAGTTTCCATCCGTTCGCTCCCTCCACAAAGGAGGTCCACTTAGGTCGAATGAAAAGCTGCTGATATGCATGCCCAAACCTCCTGTAGCAGTAACTCTCCCACCGAAAAACATTTGTATTGTATCCAGAATCAAAAAGACTTTAACACACACAGGGAACTGGATGAAGCTCTCTTAGGAAAAATCTAGGAATAAAGAAGTATAGGGGAGTTGGTAGTTACTGGAAGAGACAATATTAGTGGCTCAAAAGAAAACTTTCACTAGGACAAAGAATAATATGAAACCAAYACTGGTTGTGTAAAGAGCAGTGTCAAAAACTCTTTAATGGCATCAAAAAGAAATCGTCAAGAAGAGGAACAAAATTGCACGAATGTAGAGATTAGATTGGAAGCAGAAGCACATTACTAAATAGGGAAGTAAATACATAGATGACAGAAATATGGTTAAAATACTAAATACACAGCATTACCTTGGTTTCCATTCTAAAGAAAAAAGATTGTGATCCAGATTTCAGGACAGAAAAGAAGAAGAAAAGGTTAAAGAACATTTGGGTGAGCAAGTTGTGTTAAAACTGACACAGCCTGATCAAATCTACCTAAGAGAGCTGCAGAAGCAGCTCAGTGCTGTGACTAAATCTTCAAGACATCTTGGGAAATTGCAGGGCAGGCAGCATCAATTCAATATGCAGGAAAAYGCCAGGATAAATGATTACACAGTGAATCATCAACTCCCTAGAGGATAATAAGGTCCCAAAAGAAACTCCAGAAAATCAGCCCCCCCAAAACTGAGTGTGGATTTGTTAAGCACGCRTCACCTCAAACTAATCACACTGAAATCACATTTAAGCTTAGGCCCAGGCCTTGCCTGGGTGTTGCCGAGCGTGTGCTATGCCCTACCTGGCTTTGCTGACCTGCTTGACTGATTTGACYTTTTGGCTTGCCTTCGGATCTGCCCTGCACTTCTTGTGCGCCGTGAGGCTGTGCCCTTGCTGGAGAGGTCCCTGCTTTGCTGTCACCCTCGGGTCCTGGCTTGACGCCCTTGTGGAGCAGCCCTGCTCCTACTCCTCTCTGGCATAACAAAAAAAAAAGGAACCAGTTAAGTATAAGCTGTACTGAGAAGAGTATGTCTTTTACAGAATTTTCTGTTTACTTTAAGGAACTAAGTAACTATGGTATGAAGGAAAACACTTCAACCTGGGAAACCTGGGAAAATGATTCAAAAACTGTATTCAAAACTCACTTATCAAATGTTCATTGTCAGTGCGAGATGCTTCACTTGTCATCACACAAAGGTCTGTGCAAGGTCCAGTCCTACTGAAATATTTTTACAAAGATAATGATCATGAAAACACCTTCACTGTAAAAATAACTAAGCCCTGAAATGATCTCATACTTTATAAGAGCACGTAACGAAAAGGATTTGATTTAGACAACACAACCTCTAGGAGAYGGCCCCAAATTCCTGCTCAAAGACAGAAATTGTCCAAAATCAGCAAGGATCAAGTGGATCATGGAAGATGGCCAAGTAAGATGTAAAACACAAAATGGGATAACGCTACAACAATATTGTAAAAACAGATCTGTGGGYTTTGGTGGACCAAACTGGAGAGCAGTGAAAAAGCAGTAATAGTGCTGCTGTTACAAAAAGAAAGGCTAACATTAACAGTCGGGAATATTATTGTGACCATCAGATGTTCCGCTCCATTCAGCACTAGCGTGATTCCAGCTGGGTGTAGCAATTTCAGAAAGCTGTGAACAGACTCAGAGGAAGTCTAAAAGACAGCAAAGGGAATGAGAAGAGGCCTAGAAAATATCTCTGTAAGGGAAGTCCTTAATCAAAGAAAAYCTTTGATTTCATCACAGAATTCTGTTTTCTAGGAAAAAGAAAATGGCAGGAGAGTGAAGGAGAAACTATAACATTCTTCCAATATTTAAGAAGCTTTTGTAGAGAAGATARCAAACAACTCTCTTTTCTATACATGGAGGCTACAAAGAGGGGAATAGACTTAAACATTATAAAACAGTTTAAACTTTAAGCATGATTCAAATCCAGACCTGAATGTTTAGACAATCTAAGAAACCCCTTATTGAAATTTTTTTTGAAAAACTAAGTTAAACCTATTTCATAGAGGGGCCAGCATTCAAGCACAGATGATGATATCAACTTTCAAGGTCTCTGAAAAGAATATTGTCTTTTTCTTTTTGATTGATCATTTCTACAGAGTAGGTAGGTAGAGCTGTATTTACTTCTCCAGCAAAAAAATTATTGTGTGACTCAAGCAAGCCCAAGTCAGATGAGGAAGATGTAAAAGACATGTTTTTATTTTTAAAAAATGAGTTAGGAGAATAAGGGAAAAGCTTTCGGAAGACAATGGAGTATAAAAAGGCAGAGGTTGAGCTAGCACTAACTTTCTGCCTGCTCTGTGTGCACTGAGCTATATCATAAAAGGCAGAAAGCTGAGACCAGTGCAAATGATTATAAGTGTTATTACAGTCTAGCATCTGACCCAGGAGGGTGATGGGAGGTACTGTGCGGAGGATCTTACTTTGCTGAGATGGGAGAAACCAGTGGTTTTGGAACTGATGGGTTTTAGCCCTCCTGTTGGCCATGACTCACCCTCATGCCTGTTGGGGTATTAATTGCAGTAATGGGAGACAGAATGAACAATAAAGAGCAGAAAACAACACTACAGTTAACTGTGAGCATGGAGAAACTTGCATCAAGGATAAAAGAGGGGAATAGTTCCTGGAAGAAAAGGCCTTGCAGAGGGAAGGCATTTGGAAGCTGATTATGTTTAGAAAGAAACAAAGAGGGAGGCCCGAGAGATGAGTATTGAAGTACTGAGAAAACTGGAGCAACGAGAGCGATCTGCGACAAGGGAGGCTGCAGTTAGCTGGGGGCCCTGCAGCTGCGATAAAAATCTCTATTCGATGAAGGACAAAGTCAAAAAGCTAGGAAGGACTTTGAAGAAGAGGGGATACAAGCAAACTGAAAGGTAAAGGGGGCTAGGCAGCAAGCGGATTTTTCAGTAGTCCAAGCAAGTAAAAACATTTTTGAAGAAAATAAATAGATGCTGCTAAAACTTTTTCCCATTCCTATCAGAAAGTGAAATTACAGACAGCTTCTACGAACCTCAAGAACTCAGGATTCCCTGAGGAATTATTTCTTTTTCTGTTACAACTTTTCACCATTTATATGAAGAACTGGTGTTCAGAGGAGCTTTAATACTAGTTAATATTTAACTAGTATTATACTATATATACTGTAACACTAGAAGAACTGAATTCCATCAAAAACATCAAAGACATCCTGTCACGTAGCAGATTTTAACTAGAAAGCTGTCCACGTAAACCAGAATGGAAGGGAAAACTGCAGCCATTAAAGAAACTGCTCTGTAATTGCCAAGTTCTGGGTCCTGCCAACATGAATCCTTCCTAACTTCATTGAAATGAATAATTCTGGAGAAGTCCATGGCAGCATGCATACAAGGGTTGTTTTTCAAGCGCTAAATGCGTCTAGGGCTTTTGTTCTTTGGGGATTGGTTTAGAGATTTGCAGCAGGTACCAAAAGTGTGGAGGCAGCACAGCCACAAGTCAGTTSTGAAAATCTTGGCCTGAATTCACAAGACACTGCCCCTCATGGAAAGAGCGGTCTAACCCCACCATCCCTAAAGCCAGAAGAGTTCTGCTATTTCACTTCTGCAGGGGCAGGATTTGCAGACTGCAAGTCCTTAACTAATTATAGCCTCCCATCTTTTCTCCTTATCATCTTCCGTGACAGCAGACTGCTTCTGTCAGTCATATCCCTGGCAGTTTTCACCTGCCTGTGGTAGGTCAGACAGTGCCGGGCCTTTTTGCACAATTCCAGGCAGACGCACCTTCTGAAGGCTCCTCTGATACAGGGAATTTCTTTATTTCAGCATTCCTTTAGCAGACAACTTATTTAGTGAGTTCCCTGTTCATCCGTAATGGATGTGCTCATGGTTAATAGTAACAACAGAGAACCTGCTTAAAGAAATTTGCTCTTTGTGGCTGCTCTCTGACTCTGCTACAACCAAATGCTCTGCCTGGGACCGATTGTCCCAGGGGGAATCAAAGAGTCAGTCCCCAATATGTTGTTGGGAAGATAAAACAAGCATATAAGTGTCTTGACCAGCATCTTTTCTCCAAAAGCAGCAAGCTATAATTAGGTGTCAAAAAAAAGGGGGGGGGGGCAGAGGCACTTACTGGCATCCCTGCAGGTCTGAATGCTTTTGAAGAGCCAACACCTAGTAGCTTCCCCCGATTGACTTTTCAAGAAACGCAGAGGAAGTGGGATTTAGCCACTGGGGCATGTTCCAAAATATTACTCTGCATAATTAAGTGGTCATCACAGGGTTAAAGAAGCCATGAAGATTATTATGAGATTATTTTCCAAAATCTCCTCACTGCTTGTGTATCCAGTGAAATCGTCCTTGTTTGCATTTTGTGATACAACCAAAATAAAGCAGAGCCCTGAAACACAGCAAGCTAAGTTCAGATTTGGTTGACCTGAGCAGTCTTTTTATATCTCTTTTCTTCCTATGTTTATACGTATCTTATCACAATGCTGCTTCAGTAACCAGGGAGTATTTAGCTCAAAAAGGCCTCATGCAGAAGCCTAGCTTCCAAATATAAATGGACAAGGGGGCATAAGCTCAGTGGTTACAGGGTGAAGCAGAAAAGGGAGTGATTTTTATTTTTTCCTTGGCATTCCACAGGGGAGCCCTTTGCTTTCCCCTAAATGGCAATATAATCACTAACCTTTTGGAAATATCTAATCCCATTAAGGAGTCAGTGTCACATTTATGAGGTGGAGTTGGACATACCAGGGGSGTTTGTTTTCTTCTGGGTTTTTTTTCAAGACAAGCACAGCCATACACAGAATGACTCCACTCCAGTGGCATGTAAAATAAAACTTTGGATTGCACAGTAGCAAAAATGGTTGCAAATTATCCTTCCTGAATGTACTCCTGTCCTGTCCCAGTACTATCAGAGGAACTGAGATGCTACAAGCCGTTCTGACCACACAGATCAGGACTGATCACAGGACTCTCCCACGCATCAACAGCATTAAAATGACTCGGTCAGGCTGTAATCCCTTCCTTAACAAAACCAGCAGGATAAGGTAGTTTCTGTCTTCTTCTGGCAGACCTCTAAGGACCTTTGATGTCATGCTGTAAGGAACACCAAGGCCTTAGCAGTTGGTAGCGTTTCACCTGTGCCGAACACTGAGACAAAATCTCCGTGTTTGTAAGAGGCAGTGCTTTGCTAGGGTTGTAGTGACAAGCTGCTGAAAAGACCCCTTAATGCAGCCATTAAGRAAACTGCTCCATAATTGCCCAGTGGAGCACCCGGAGCATAAAGTCAAAGCTTTGAGCTTGGTGTATCAATAACAATCCTGGAGCAGTTTCCACCAAGTAGGGCCCATCACACAGTTCCCTAAGGAGAAGAGAAATAACTCCTTTGGCTGGCATAGCGCTTCTGAGATACAACCCAAGAGTTTCCCAAGCAAGATCAATGTCTAATCCTCTTGTAAGAGAGGCAGGCAATAAAGCACAGAGTGGTACTGCCCTGTCCAAAGGATTCAGCTCTTGAAGGCAGTGCTTGGATTCATCTACAAGGCTGCACAGCTTCATTTCTTGCTCTGACACTGGTTGACACGGAACGCCCCAAACTACAATGTGGTAATAAGTGATTGACTGCGAGACTATGGCAGATTCCTTTTGACCTCTCGCTTCGTTCAGTTCAGGTCTTCTGTGATTTTACCAAGTCTTCACTGCTGTCCTTACATATATTCAGATGTTTAATTGCTTGTTGACTGCTCCTCAGAACAGGAACCGGTACTGAAAAGGCACTACATGTCCCCCATATATTTCTGTACAGTCCACAGGCTTGCAGGTACTCAGTCCTTCTGAGTATGTTGGTGCCAATGGCTGTTATAGGTAGTTGTATGGTAACTCCTCGAGACAGGGAGATCCAAGCTGACAGCTTCCATGAGAATAAGAATACTGATCCACTGCCCGCCACATTTTGAATGCTAATTATAGAAATCACTCTGCCTCAAGAGAAAGAAAAAGAATCCCAAATGGCTTGGTAAAGATACCACGTCTGTCAACACATAACTTATCAGATTAACAGGGCATGGAAGTAACAGCTGTTTTTGCTTTTCTCCTACCTCCCGCTTTCTCATCACAGTATATTCTAGACTTGGCATCAGGCAAGCTTTAGTTTACAGGGATGAATCAAAATGTGTGTTATATCAGCTTAGACTAAACAGAACTAAACACTATACACAGCAACGCTCTGGTCTGGATTTGCAGCAGCAGCTGACAACCAGGAAGGACGGCTTGAAAACTGTAAAAACTGCTTATTTGCCATACCGTGGGCAAGGAGCTTGCTTAGAGCCTTAAGTTTTGAACAGGACTATATAGGTGCTTTCTATGAAAAGAGAGAATAAAAAGAGGAAGATTCATAACTAAGATTTCATACAACTATGCTCTCTCTTCACATTTTTAATTCTGAATTTTCTGAATGCCAGGAAGCATATGTGGTTTACCCATACTCTAAACTTTGTGTGCTGGGATATAATAAACACTCTTGGTTGGCAAATACTGAGCTTTGCAACAGCTGTAGGAGTCCAAAGAGAGGATCTCTGGCTGTTCTGGGGATTGTAGCAACAGCAACTGCCTCCCAACACTAAGAATTAGCTGTGAGCATGTGCCAACTAAGACCCGTCTAGCATGCAAATATGACGATGAGTCAATCATCTCCCCCCCCCCATAAATAGGGGGCAGCCCAGAGCCCATGGAGCTCTCCTGCACGGCAGCGGGCTGCACTGCAGAACCTCCTCCTGAGCAGGGACGCCTCTCAAGGTTACTCCTCGAGGTTGAGAGAGATTCCTTACCCGCGACAGATCCTCGGTAAGTGACTAATAGCATGCTGAACCTTTGCAAAACTTTGCTAAGTTATATCTCTGATTGATTGTGCACATAACCCTTTAGCTATGAACTGTTGACCAAGTCTGGGACTAAGATGGGATCCAGCTGCACCCAGACTCCCCTGAAAAGGAGTCTGGAAAGCAAGGGGATCCATTCTGAACCTTGTGACTCAATGGGAGGGTCTCCTTGACACTGTTATCTGACTCTGTCCTCCATGCAGTAAATAACTGAGTGAACCTTACTATCGAACCTCATTAAATCACTGTCTTATTTAYGATTGAACTTTGTTAAATCACTGCCTTACCTCAATAAAACATATTGCTGCTTCTCTCTTACGAGTGAAGTGCATTACTGCCCACTCATCCGCAACATTGGGCATATGCAGAAGAGAAATTACTTCCAATCTATCATAAGGCTATCTCTCTTGAGGTGGCGGAAAACACTACTCCCAACTTCCATTCCCTGAGCACAACCTTCTGCTCTCCTGCAGTGCGCTGGAGCTCCAGGGTTAGGATGTACACTGGTTGCTTAGAAACAGAAGCACAAGGTGCAGCAAACACATGGCTGGTTACGAACCTATAAAGTCTGTACAGAGGAACAGCAAAGCAAAATTACACAGATGAAGGCTCTGCAGCTTACAACAGTATTTCTACACTGTCAGAAGACTGCCTTCCTATCTCTGTTTTCTGTTACTTATTAATGAAAATCTCACCTGCGTGCAGTCTGAGGCTGGAATTTTACAGATGTACATCCTGTTCCTGGTACCTCATTCAGGGCCCTGGGGATAATGTTGCCTTCAGAGACTTCCAGGACCTCTTTCACTACAGATGTCATCACTTATTTACCCTGTCGTCCCATCACGGCAGATCTCTGGGACTGAGCTGTCTCTCTCTACCATTGAAATGAGCTGCCTAGAATTTTTCATCTCTTTTCTTTCCCTGCTTTCACCAGCAGCTCTCTTCTGATGACTTGCATTCACTTTGAATCATTTTCTGCCTAAATCCGTGTCATAAAAATGATGTTCAATATTTACCTGTATTCCAAACAAGTGTGGATTCAATCCTGCCTTTTCAAGCTTAACATAATCTCTGTCTTCCTAGTCTAAGTGGCACTGTTGGGCATTTTTTTTCTGACTGGAGTGTCGCGTGAAAGGGAGGGATGGAAGGCCCCTCCTTATCTTTATAATTTACRTTTGCCTGCCAGAGCCCCCGTTTGAGGACTTTCCCTGAGACAGTYTGGCAAAGTAAAAAGAATAAGATTTTATTAAAGCGACAGATACAACAGGTTYGGAATTGCCATTGATAAATGCACTTGCTGCTACAAAATTTCTTTCTATGAGCTCAAACTAACAATTAAGCGCTTTCAATAACAATATATTTTCCCGGGTAACGTCCAACGTTTGTCGGAGGCGCAAGTCTTACCAAAGAGGCGTCCCTGTTTGGGGGAGGGAGAAGGAGGCTCGCTCGTCAGCAATCTCCAGTGAACAGGTCGGCGGTTCAGTTTTCTTCCCTTCCAAAAACTTTAGTAAGCTCTCCTCTGTTTTATAGTTGCTGAAGGTGGGATGTGGAAGTGCGGCAGACATACTTCATTGGCCAGATTGCCATTTGCGCGGTTGTTGGGGGTAGGCCCCCTTATTTACATGTCATTATGCAGCAAAGGGCATGATTTTTAATATGGTAAGCAGGGATAATGAGGCTRGGGGTACTATAGGTCAACAGTTAGTCTGTGAGCAGCAATTATTTTTTGGGATGCAACCCTTTGTGGTCAGGGGCGGACCGTGATACCTCCRTATCGCTCCCTCCTCCACCGTGCAGCTGGAACAAACTGTCTGGCTTTCACCAGCTAGTTCGTTACTCATGTTGCAAAAGGGTGGTGTGCTTTGGCTGTTTTTCCTGTGTGCCCCCTTATCTTTCTCCCTGAATTCTCTCTTGTTCCCACACTGGAGGCTACACCACGTGGGCCAATTCCTTTTCAACACACTCTCCAATTGCCCATGAAAGGTGATCCCTTTAGGAAAYGCTGGGTACTTTGGTTGTTCCTCGCAGAAGTTTTAAAGCTACAGGTTGGGACCATTAGCACCGATGGTTTCTTTTACTCTTATCCCAGAAGGCTTCTTTGAATTGTGCATTCCTAAAGAAGAAAGCTGTCTTGTTCTACTYCAGGAGACCCAACCTGGCAACTGTGATCAGTGTCCAGCCAAGACCTGTATAAGCTGGCAGTCAGGCACTTCAGGCAGGGAAGAGTTGCCTGTTTACTCTGCTGGCAGAGAGGTAGAAGAAGAACCTAGAGGGAGTCTCATAACATACACAGGTGTGTAACAGACAGTAGATATCCCATCTGCCAGCTCTGGAAATCACAGTGTGCCTTACTTCTGTCCTGAGAGAGAGAGTCAGCATTTAAACCCCATTCCATCTCTAAAAAGGGATGAAACCTCTCCTTTTTTTTTTACCGAAAAACTCATGTCAGAGTAGCAAGAAACCCACCCCGGGCTCTGAGATATTTTCCTTTACCAGAGCTCCTGAAGCACTGAAAGGATTTCCCAATGCAAATGTGATGTCTCCGAAGTTTCTGTCTTGCAGCACTTGAAGCATATTGAATCCAAAGCTCGAGCAGCTTCAGTAGGGCACATACCTTCTTCCTCTTTCCTGTCCTGAATGCGACCTGCAGCAAGAGAAGCAGCAGCTGCCACAGACATGATTTGAGTGAAAGGGGCAGCACCATATGAATGGGTACAGCCACATCACAACACCATGGACGCTCGCTGCATCAAGCAGCGATACTGTTGGACATTCAGACTAAAAGATTTATATGGACAAATCCATAACTGAAGGGAAAATATGACCAGGACATATCTGCTGACTGGCAAAGATTACCTGAGTGCCTGTATCATATCACCTCTGAGTTCCTCAACACACCATATCTCTATGACTCCTCATAAAAATGACCTGCTTTGGATTTGTCCCAGGACTAGATCATGTTCTGAAGCATGTGCACTTTTAAGGGCTCAAATCCCAAAGGCAAATAAAAAGAACTCACTACTTCCTTGTTCTTTAGGGAGAAAAAAACAGAGGATTTCTCAGCTTTTCTGCTCCCCTCTGTACACTCTGGACTGACTATACCAGAGTCCTGCTCTGGACTTTCTATCTTGGGTGYTCTCTTCCTTATTTGCCTGTTGCTTTCTCTTGCAAGCTCTTGGGGGCAGGGACTGTTTCTCATGAGGCATGTGTACTTTGCCTAGTAAAAGAGGTCCTCTTTCATGGTTGGCATCTGCAGGCATATTGTTAATATTAACAACTGACTTTCCACTCTATTGCTAAGACTTGAGGGAATTTTGCCATCTTCCAGAAATTGAAGATTTCATTGTCTGCCTCATTTGAAAAATAAATAGAACCTGTCATGGGCGTTTATATTAAAATGACTCATAATCATGTAGCAAAAATCCTGTAAATCTGGAAAATGTTAATAAGAAACCTTCGGTGTTCCATTTATACACCTACTGCTCTCCCATCCTGCTGGGAATAAAAAGCAAACAGCTAAATTTTGCACCATAAGATATAGAAGACATTACAAAAAAAAAAAAAGGCTGCTGTAAAAAAGGATGCTAATTTGCAGAATTAAACTGAAAAGAAGAACAAATATTGTTGCTCAGTCGTGAAAAAACCAGATCATTAAAATGAAACAATCTAAAGCCAACAGAGTATCATGACAGTAAAGCCAGCTATGAACTAACAAAAGTGTCAAAATCCTTAGCAATAATATCACTGTGTTCTGTTTGCTTTTTGCATTGCCTATTTTTCTTTACTGAGTGAAAATCAAAAAGTTTTCCTCTAAATTACTGTTAGACAGTAACAATTTCTTTATCATCCTTAACTTCACACACACACACACAAAAACCCATATTCCACTGATGCCTGGCTTTGTAAATTGCTTTCACTGATTTTTAAACTCCCTTCTAAAAGAAAGAAATGTTAAAAAGTCTTTGAAACCAACAATGTATTCAATTGTGCAAGCAATTCTTGCAGAGAAGATGAAGAGAAAAAGCAGATATTAACCATCTCACTTAAGGTACCCAGATACTACAAATGAGAGGAGCAATAAGAAACTAGCCAAGAAGAGTTAATGGGACTGCTATTTGCACTAAAGAATGTTTGACTTTACTGTGGCCTAGTGAAAATCATATGCTTAAAGGTAAATTAAAGTTTCTCCATTACAATATATGATATTTATAAAATGTTTAGAAACTTAATGCTTTTTTTTTTTTTTTTTTGGTGATGGGACTGTTGTAAGGGGAATATAAAAGAAGCTTTAACAAAGATTTAGGCCATTTTCTTATATGAAGATTCGTGTTATGATAACTCTCCAAATACCTCGGTCAAAATGCAGTTATACAATACACAAGAGGAGACATCCTCTCTGAAGAACAGACTTCAGTCTACGATCCTACCTCCAGAAACATTTAGGGGAGAYGACATCTGTGCACATTTGCAGTTCCTTGAATGCAAGGGAACCCGTATCGGTGCACAGATTTACACACCAACCATTGCAACAAGGGACAGCAGAAGGAGAACATGGAGTCCCTGGCTAGGAACTGCTCCTGGTAAGCCCTTGGACGAAGGCTGATACTAAGCTTTGTGGTGTCTCAGCTAGACAAGTGCTGTCTGAGCATTTTTAGCTGACTTGCAGTCATCTACCACTGTAATAATTTACTAAAAGCTAAACGCAAAACAGTTAATGATTATAGGCAGTTACCAACATCACACACACACCCATGCATATCCAAATGTCCTGCAAAAAAAGAATCTCGTGTGTGTGTGTATGCAACCAGCCTTGCACGGATGCAAAATCAATCTTCCCAGTTGAGCTCTGACTGTGAGTAAAACTCATTAATTGACACTAGTCATCCTTGCACACATCACATTTCAGAGGCTAAGAGGCAAAGACTCAGCAGGACAGGTTATTGGCTATATCCCTTTGCTTTATATCTAGGACCGAGAATGAGCAACAACAATGTTTGCTGAAACCTGCTCTGACTGATTTTGCTATCCATCTGTAGGCCTGATTTCTGTTGCATTGGCACAAACAGATATCTATTAGCAGTAAGTCAGCCAAAGCCATTCAAATACAATGTGACTCAAAAAGCAAGAAGCGTTGGGTCTCTGCTACAGGGTTACTAACACATGGTAGATGGCATATTGTACCACAGAAATTAACTTGTACTTCATTTAAACAAAGAACTTAGCACCAAACATCCAGACCGAAAAAAAATGACCAAGGCATCCACCTGAGAATCCTGTCACTTAGAGAAGTAGAGGCAGAGCGGAATTGATCTTACAAAACAACATGGAATTAGGGAAAAGATCTGGTAAGCTGGGCACTTTAGCCAAGAGAAGAGCTGCTTCCTTTCCAAAATTCAAGGCAAATAACAAAAAATACATGGAAAATTATGCCCATATAGTGGCACAAAAGTCTCTACTGAGTATGGAAAAAAAGCTGTCAGCTTTCAGTTCACCGTGATGAAGGTTCAAGTATTGGTGCTAGTTGGGAATGTCAGCAACATCAGGAGAGAGTGCTTGAAAAACAAGGGTCCCTGAAACAAGCTGTATCTAATAAATAAAGATCCTGATCAGAGTAGACTGTAAGTACTCATCAAGACTGTTTTTCACAGTGAAGGAGATTTTTAGTAAACAAAATTCTTATTTCATAAAAACAGCCCTTACTTTGCAGAAATGGTTAACTTTTTGTTGGCAAACCAAACCATTTGTCCCAATTATCTCCAACATTTAAATGGGAAATGCCACCGACGTCAGAATTGGATTCTGCATCGCTTCCCCTCTCCCCTTCCTGCTTTATGGGGCAGACGTCCCAACCATAGTCATCATTCCCATGATGGCTATGTGATGAACCAAATGTCCCATCTATAGTCAGTCCCACGTGATCGTTCCCACCAGCTCAACGAGGGCAGAGACCTCCGTTACCCTGTGGGAGACGCACTCTTGCAGGAACACAGCCTCAAGAAGAAACCAAGGGCATGATGAGACTCCCATATGGCAGTTCTTATGACATGCCATGGGGGCATTTCTCAGTGGAAAATATCCATTTTGGAAGTTTTCAGTTGATAACTTGCAACATTTGATTTTTGCTCAKCTGTTTAGCACTCCAAACCCATAGAATAATATTTGCTTCTGTGGCCACCCCACACCAGTTCTGGGTGCAAGAAGGAGCATTACCTGTTCCTGAATCACTGCTCTTTCGGAGCTAAACAGGCTGGAATACTGTGAAGGATCTGATACACTAAGTGCCAGATGGGAGCACTAAAGGGTATCTGATACAGACCAATACACAGCACCGAAAGCAGAATTACAGCCTCAATAAACACCTCTTTAATATCTCAGAGGAAAAAAACAGCACTTTTACAGAAGATTTCAGTCTGAAGGACCTTTATTCAAATGAGAAAATAATCATTTCTGCACTGTAATTTGAGAAAGAGCTACTTTCCAGTCTTCCAAGTAAGGAGAAAATTAATCAGCAGATACTAAGGCTTTACTTTCTAAAGTCACCAGATCATTCATGCTACTGAGTTTTAGAAGAGATTAAATTCTTTCCGAATTGTGAAGAATGCTGCTTAATTATACATTAGAAAAGTAGAGCAGCAGCCAAGAACCAGTTTGAAAAGGAGAGCGTACCTGAGAAGGCTCTTCAGCTGAAGAAGGAGTGACTTTGTGGCCTGCTGGGAATTGGGAGGGCACCAGCTACAGTGGGACAGAGAAAGCATTGGGCTTCAGCACACGCTCTGAACTCCCTACTGGAGATTAATCTSTGATTTTGCACAACTATGTCTCTGTGGCTACCTTCTTACCTGCGAGCGCACTCCTTCCATGRGGTATATTCTGGTTAGCTCTGACTAGGTCTTAGCCTAGCCCTGATTTTATTCCCATTTTCTCTTATGTTCTCTTACCTTTCTAATCACTTCTAGTTTACTTACTACTTTACAGCTCTGACGGTTGTTGGAACGCTGAGGACTCTTTGTGCTAGCAAGGAAAGCAAACCGCTGTCCTTGAAGGGGGAGGCAGGAGGAGCTGATGGTCTATGCGACAGCAGGCACTCCACACACCTTCAGCAAACAGCACCCAAACATCTACTCAGGCACCTCAGTGGTCAGGAAGAGGACAAAGATAGTAATAAGATTTTGGTTTTGAGATGTTTTATCCCTTTTGCAGCAGTGAGAAAGCTGTRGAGCTGGCTCCATACCAAAACCCAAACAGCCAGCTCAGTTTGTGTGTCACCTGCCCTTGCATCTCTCTGCCACTAAGCAAGCAGAAATGCTCATCTGTGCAAGGAAGCTGTTCAGGGGACGCTGGAACAACCAACCCCTAACTACAATAAACAGCTACCCACTAGTACTTTCATACCTGGGGCCTAAGCTACCTCAGCCATGCATAACCASGGATAATGGTGCTGCAAGGAATAAACACGTGCGCATACAACTGCATGTGGACACTCTCACTTGAAAATGTAACCTAATCCCAGCTGCAATCAGGAAAGAGCTCCTGATGTCTTCTTGTGCTGCCTTTTGTCAGACAGAAAAGGCTTATCAGAAACAAGAACRGCCCAGTCATCATCTTCTGCCAAGGCTCAATTCTAACAGCCACCCCTCTCATACCCACRATGACTCTTACTGATCATATTGCACTTTTAAAAACTGTAATTGAGCAGATTAATGACAGTCTACTGCAGCAGAACTCAGCACGTTTTCCAAGAGGTGTGTTCATTATTTATTAAAAAAAAAAAGATTTTTAAAAAGTGATGCAATCCAAAACAGCATTTGCTTTTTAATTTTTGTTACTGGGAGTAATGCTGGGTGGGCATAGGTCATATCAGGTTTCTGTGGCTAAAGTGAGTGCTGACAAGCAAATACTCCCAGCCACAATGATGGGTAAAATCCATATGTATGCAGAGAAGTGGCAAAAGACCTATTTAYCCAGCTAATGCTCCAAAACTGGGATGTGAGTTGTTTGGAGATTTTATCCAGCACCTGCCTGCCCCCAGCCCCTGGACATCCCACACTGTCTATGTGCTTTGTCCTGCTTTGCTCCAGCCTGCTCCACAGAGGCTGCTCCCCCACAGCCAGTCGGACTGTGTTCGAGTCCAGCTCAATCAGACACCATTAGGGTCAATAAATGAACAATTAAGTTATGTAGCTTGTGTAATTCCACACAGAGACAGACCRGATGGTCAGAAGGATTTTTCTGACCCTAAAAATTTCAGCCAGCCTCTGCAATTATCACCTTGAATACAAGCTGGAGTGCAGGCTGATGTGAACACTTTTTTTTTTTTTAAACTGTGAACTAAATTACAAGTTTAATGTACTCATCTGCTGTAAACAAAAAGTTAATGCGCTAGCTCCACTTGCAGTGGTTGATTTAATGTGATTTAATGCAAAAAGGGTAAAAGAAAAATTCATTCTTAGAAAAGACTTTCTTTGTGCACAGCAGGATATTGGCAGCATAATGGAAAAAAAGGGAAAAGGCCATTTGCTTGTAYGAAGATTAATTTGGTAAATAAACACCTCAGAATTACTCTTTGATAAACACTTTGTTCCCAGAGTTGACGCAATGTTTTTGCCTAAATTCATTGTGCATGTTCTGTTAAGGCTGAGACTCGTTACAAAGAAATATTGATCTGAATGTTGCTTTCTAGGGGGAGACCAAGTTTCGATGTGGTCTGCCTGGCCAGTTTCTAAAAAGGCAGACATTTTGATGTTATTCCATTTTATTAAGATATTGAATATAGTATGTTTTCATTCTAATACAGTTCAAAAGCAGGTTACAAAAATTCACAAGTTATTACAGATCAGAAAATATGTCCTCAGATCAACTTTGTCCATAACTCTTATTGATCTGCTGATCTCAAAAGTATTTATAAACCAYAATTGCCTTTCCTTCCCCTCCTTGTCATTCTGTTAAAATTCGAAACATTCAATTAGACAAAAAAGTCAGCTAGTTATACTTCCAAAATAATCCAAGCAATCATCCAAAAACTGCGAAAAGACTTGAGGCATAACTCTGATATTTGGTGATTGATTTGCAATCCAAAAAACTGCAGTGATTTAGTACCTTGTTTCATCTAATCGTATTTGACTAGCCCCCTCACAGGCCGTGTGGATACTGTAACACTTAGGCTGCACACACAGACTGATCTGACAGCACTATCTTCTCAAAACAGCACTGTGGCCTCCTCTGCAAAATGCCTGTGTAGTTCAGCTTTCTCAAAGAGCAAGAAGTAAGAAATTGCTCACGGCAGCATAGAGATGAAGCTATCAAGAAAGAAAATACAGAATAAATATTCATGTAATAGCCTTTGTAATCTGTTGGGCTGAATTTAGAAGGTTAATTTACATGCATGACAAACATAGAAATAAGACGACCAAATAAGAAACAAAGAATGTAAAGTGGTATATGAAAGCACCAAGGTTTGACAAACTAATTTTTTTCTAGTGACTTTTCTTTCAATCTTTTAAGCTGACAGGCCTGAGCTTGCAACAATGCTCAGTCCCATCAGTGTCTGAAACAAGAATATTCATGCAGATCACACTTGTAAAGCATATTTCCAGAATACACTCAGAGACAGTGGGGAAGGGACAAGCAAAGGCTTGTATTGGAGGCTGTAAATAGCCGCTGGAGGTACACAAACCCCTAAATGTTGAAGAGCTGCCGAGGTCTCACACTTGCGTTCAGAGAGCAGTCATCTGCAGCAAGCGCGGGACCATCTGCGGTAGCATCTGACACACATGGTGCCCACCTGACACACGTGTGGTGCCCACAAGACTCCAGGGTCAGGCACAAAGCCACAGGATTACTTGGGCCAAAAGGAGCAACTTTTACCTGTGCTGAACAACATCCCACTTGCACAGCAAGGTGCGATTCGCAGTGACAGCGGCACAGCCTKTCTCCAAGGGAGAAAGCATTATGCACCTGAGCAGAGCAAGCTGGTCCCCAGGGCCTTAAATGTCACCCTGCCCCTTATCCTCACAAAAGCCATTCCAGACCAGGGGGGCAATAYCCGGGACTCTTTTGCTACTCTTCAAAATGACCACAGCAAGACTCGGGAACAGAAAATCAGGGCTCTTCAGCTGAGTGAGTGGATACCACATGTATCTAACCAAATTAGACTGATGCATTGATCTTGCTTGAGAAATAACAGGTTATATTCTTCTCTCAAGTTTTGTCAGCAGAATAGTAGACAAGACCCTGATTATAAATAAAAGCATAATATAACACTGTAGGATGATCAGCTTCATTTCAGTACGGGCAATGAGAAAAGCTTTAATCCGTATCTAATATATAGTAAGGCTATCACTGTTTAAAGCTGCGTGTAAGCAATGAGCTAAGGGACTGTGTACAGGCTGCACTGGATTAATCCATAAGATTTGAGTTTGATGATTCACTCATTATTTCTTAAGCTCAAACTCCAGAAGAAGGAAAAAGGAATATTTCTGGTGTCTTAAACCAGCTCATGTGAAGGTAAAAAGCAGCTCTGGAAATAATCTGGATATTTCAGATTCACAGGGCAGTGAAAAGACTCAGCACTAGAAAAAACATCTATGTATTTTTATGCAAGGAATATTAAGATAGTATTTCAATGATTAAATAGGCTTCCATCTCCTAAAGTGGGATTTGTATTGCAGACCTTTGTCAGAGGATAGCATAATTTCATAAATCATTTGTGCTTTGAAACTGGGCTAACTGGAGAGTTCTGAGGGCAGTGGTTGCTGGTTTTGCAAATACTCAGCCAAATAGCCTTATTTTGGAAAATGACTACCACAGGCTTCAAGTATTGATGTTGTTTTAAAATCCCACGTCCTTCACCACCAGAGAAGATGACAGTCAGAACCCATACTGACCACCATGCATAGTTCAGGATACATGCTGAGGAACAGCTATGTCGGTGGTGCCGGCCTCTGTGCGAGAGAGCTTCCCTCACCTGATCCTAAGTTATGGGCTCAGCCGCAACCTGCACGCTCAGGGCAACCCTTTTCTAACCCCTTCGTCACCATTTCACCTATTTTAGCCGTTCTGCTTCTTTTTACAGAGCTGTAGGGACAGACGCAGGGCAGGCCAACTTAGTTGTTCTTCCTAGTGTCATTAAGGGCAACAGACATGGGGTAGTAAGATCCTCAAAGACATTCAGGGAAGAGTTCTGTCCTCCTCTCTGTAATTATAAAAATTTCTACTTGGAGTAAGAACTTTCTGCTGGTACAAGAGCCAGGGAGGGATACAGAACACATGCTACACTGGACAAGTGACTGGATAAGTGTTGTTTATCACAGGTTTGTAAAATACAACCCAAATTCCTCACTGGATATCACATGCATATCTTACTGTCTATATTGAACTGTGCTGTTCACTTCCATTGAAATAGTGGTCCAATGAAAGAAAGTGGCAAAGAAACATTTTTAAGGAAAGAAAAATGAAGGCACCAGAGCTATTAAGTATTTTATGTGCTTTAGCACATAATTTGATTTATCACYGGATTGCTGCCCTCCCACCTCTTTTAAAATATCTTTGGAGGCCAACAGATTTAAACCAAAGTCATTCCAGAGATGAACTGGATTGCACACAGGCTACTGAAGAGCAGAATTCCTTGTTGCTAAGATTAACTGGGAGTTCATCTTATTTCTGACAAAGCAGCGATTTATCTGAAAAGAAGATAAATAACTTCAAAGCAGCTTAGTTCTTTTGGACACAGTAAGCTTACTGTTTTTATCCATTTAAATTTTTTAGGAGTACACAATTAAATCAATCTGATCTTTGACTGCATCTATAGTTATGTAAATGGACACATGTATCAATATGGCCCATTTTATTTTATACTTTTTTCCAACAAGAACAAAGAAGACAGTTGATAAAAGGAGCCTTGCAATTGCAGGAGGCTTTTGGAAGCCTCTGAAAAGGTTGCTGTCTTCATAATAAACGACAGTCTGATGAAGAACTAGCGTTAGGTAATATCCACAGTGTATGTAATAAACAAATCACAGATAGTTAATAGGTCTAAAAGGTAACTGTCATTATCAGGCAGAAATGACTTGTGAAGGATGGTTTAAAACAAAAAATTCTCTGGTAGTAAACTCTTGCCTCACAAGGTTTTATCCTTCTTTCTCTAGTGTAAAACCTTGCCAATTTCTGGAAAGAATGTAGAGCTAATTATTCACAGCTATAAGGACTTCAGAAGACAAAGTGCTTCATAACACTGACACCAGGCCAGATTTATAAGTGGTACTGCCCCTCTCTAGCGCCTTGAAACAGAGCAGAGCGAGAGGGTCCTGCTCCCCGAAGGTCCCAGCCTAGGCTCTAACGACAGCCACTGCCCAGCCGCTTCCCCCAGGGGAACACGGCTCTTGCCCACCATGCCCTAAGGTAGAGGATTCATAGGAGCAGCACTTCATGTGAGGTCACAGGTAGTTTAACCAACAAAGAGAAAACAAGGACATTTACGGTTGCCTGCAATTGGTTGTACAGCACCAGGGAGACTATAGCAAAAGTTACATTTATCATTTATGCACACAGTTTGTATTTCTCATGTTTATTATTCATTCATATCAACAACCTATTTCACAGGACAAAGGGAAATTGCTTTGCCTGTTTTTTTTAAATATATATTTATATTCTTTAGCATCTGAAATAGAATTTGGCAACAGAAAACTGCCCCGACGTTTACAGCCTTATTTTGTGAGGTGCTATCAGCCTTCTATAAAAATCCATGAAACAGAGAGTTAAACACCTCTGGAATATGAGCTCTTATGTGCCACAGTGTGTCCAGTGTATTGTCGATACTTCTCAAATACACAGATAATCATGCATTCAAGTCAAAAAGCCCTGAGACTGTATTTGCAAATAAACTACAAAATGAAATGYTTTATTCTGCTCTGCAGAACTTAGAAGCAGATACTAAACCTCTAGGAAACAGCCGAGCCTTCGCACTGGTTACCTGGGGCTTTGGAACAGGTCTTTCATTATCTGCCTCACAGATACAACTTCCTGATATTACTTAACAAATCTGAAGAGACTTGCCCGAGCAGAGCTGCAGAGCTCATTTCCCATGCATTTATAGTGGCTACAGCTTCAAGGCAAAGTTCCTGGCAGATGGGACAAGAGAAATCCTCACTATGTATGCGAGTGAGCAACACTGAGAAAAAACGATACTGCACTTTCAGGCTTTAGCCTTGGAGAAGATCATGCTGTCTTCTCTCGGGCCTTGCTCTTGCACACCAGTATATCTATACACAGCTACTGCAGTTCAGGTAAGTTGGATATAATTTGCAAGAGATCTTCAAACTGTTTGGGAGTTTGGCCAGCTTGATGCCTCACCCTGTGTGGCCAAACACAGAATATGGAGAAAAGGAGAGAGAGACAGAGGAGAACGTAACCGTTGCTCTTCTCAGATGAGAGAAGACACCAGGCAGCCCTAAAGCCAGGTCTCAGCTCAGCTGGCAGCAGGGCACCCGTCAGCAACGCGAGCCTTGGGAAATCAGCCGCGCAGCCAGCAGTGGGTGCTGCATCCCCTCCAGCGCAGCAGAGCAGTGCAGCGTTAGCAATACGCTGCCAGGAGAGCGAGCAGCGGGAAACCACATCGCTTCCGGAGGCGCTGCGACAGCCCAATGAGGCAGGCCAACAACAGGGCCCTGCGACGCGCCGGGAGAGCAGGGAGACGGCGGGGAGACTGCGCGAGGCACCCTGCCTCTCACCAGTCAAAGCAAGCAAGACACAAGCACCTTCCCTCTSCGCTTCTCTTTCCGTTAAATCCGTCACTGACACAGCTCACCCGCACGTGGCAAAAGGCCCCAGACGACCATTTCTCTCAAAAGGGAAAAACACCTACCTAACAAGCCCCACAAGCTCACAGTCTTCTCAAAAAATAATAATGGAGGAGTCACCTCCTAGCAGCACCCTCTGGGCTGTTTATAAACCTGTCATGCAGATGGTGGGTAAATGAGAATCTAGACACTCTCCCAAATGAAAAAAAGCCATTACAGAAAAACATGCTGAGCATGTTAACAGCGGCAGAATGGGAAACCAAAACAGATACTGTTTTTCAGAGCTGTGTACTACAATACTAGCGTGAATTTAAAAGCTCCTGAAAAATTACAGCTCCTTATAAAACATCGATTAAACGGTATATAGTTTTTGCACACAGATTATTTTGCAGCTAAGGGTCACATTTTTGTCTCAAGAGCCACACTTGGGTCTTGTTCCTTGATGAGATCCCACAAGAGCTAGTCATGAGTGCTCAAACTGTGAGCCAAACCCGGGACGTATCTAATGGACGCGAGGAAGTCTCCTACCTGGCTAACTGCCCAAGCACTAGTTGGCTCCCAGCCTACTTTTGGCAATCCAGCCACACAGGAACTGCGCTCCTGGTAGCTGATACTCTAACTACTAAAATACCGCTGGCTCTGAGTAATGCTCTTGCAGGGAAGCCGTTCCTAAAAGAGCAGTCTCATGTGCAGCATAACAACTGCACTCTAAAGGAGCAAAGGCAACCACGCCAAACGTTACAGCTCACGAGGCACCATCTGCCCACGTTCACCTCTCCCCGTGTTCTCTGGAGATGGACGATCATGCTGCTGTGGGAAGGTTTTCTGTGATTTACTATAAGGTTTATAGCTTTTCCTCTCCAGCAAGCGGCACTAGCCACTGCCAGCCACAGCGTACAGGGCTGAAGGGGTCATTACGCCGTCAGGTATGGGACATGCCTATATACAGCTCCTCTGTTGTCTTCCCAAGCAAACACACATGCATACACATATGCACACACACATACATGCTCTGCAAAGCACTTCTGACCTGTGCAAATAAAGGGCAGCCCAAATGCCCTATCCTGTGTGCACAAACCTTGTGGGTTCAGAATCCATCCAGCTCCATCCTTTCCCAGCTTTGTTCATAGATCCCTTCCTCCCTATTTTTTATTCTTCCACTGTCTGCAAAAGCTAATGCTTGTCRTTGGCCAAAGTTTCCACCGTAGCATGCAAGCAATCATAAAGATTTCATTACTATAGAAATTATTCTGCACCATACATTACCAACTGCAGAAATATGAGAAAGGGAGTAATTCTCACATGCAAATACACACAAAATGTGTAATCAAAATCAGAGATGCTGCATCTATCAGTAAGTCCAGACCTTTTCAGATTTCTTGGTTTGCAGACCCTCCAGTGGAGGTGCCACTCTACTAATGTCACTATGCCTACTGACAACAGGCTGCTTTTCCTTGCTTGCTTTTCATGAACCTCACACGAGGGTCTCACAAATTTCCAGGGATGCAGAGACCACAGGCTGAAAGTTGCACCGCTGTACATAGAAAATATGTGTTTTTTCCCCAAGGTGCATTCAAAGTCTTGAAGTACTTCAGAATCACACTCRAAATAGGGAGAAATAATTGAAACGGAGGACTGAAGTACTGAATACTAATGCAGACACACTGACACACAGGCCAGAATAACAACAAAAGCTAGAGAACACCCAACTTCCAAGACAAGCCTGTCTTCAAAGGACATGATAAAGGAGAAGGAACAAAACACCAGARAGACCAGGAGAAAAGACCCAAAGTATTATAAACCACTCCAGCAGTCCCAGTCAAGTGCTACAGTTGCACTTTTGCAAATGTCTTAGCCTGACGTGGGCCCGTCAGTCGGAGCCCTGCAGTATCCCAGAAGAGGCTTGGACCAGGCCTGCATGCAGAAAGAGGAATAGGACTCCAGATATTGCACTTCTGTGCTCAAATTCCATTCACTCTGCCTCTAACACTGCCAGTTTCATATACAAAAACCAGACCATTCCCCCAACATGAGAGGATTAGCCACAGCTGACATGCCTCAACCAGCAATGTGATTTTGCATTTGGGGCCTTTCTCATCTAAGCAACAGGTTTCAATCCCTCGTGGCCTGAAGAAGGCTGAAAACTTTCATCCTTCTGACAGCTGTAAAAAGTATGACTTGTCTCAGTCCTGTTTCCAGTGAAATTCCTAGCATATGAGATACTTCATAGGTGACAATTCCCCAATCACTGCAGGGCAGAGTGTGACGGACTGGTGAGCTGAGACAGCTTGCTTCAGCTCCCAGCCCTCCAGGCTGCTCGCGTCAGCCTGGGCAGGCATTTCACATGCTTGCTCTGTTTTGCCTATTTGAACTGCTAGATCCTTGGAAAGGGACTGTCTCCAAGTCTATGAACATACTGTGCCTACACACTGTCTCTAAAGATATGAATATCCAGAAGGGGCACTTATCTCGGTTGGAGCTTGTGCCTCAGCTAGAAACATAATTAGCCTCCCGCAGCCTGGGAAGAGCTTCTGCAACTCAGCCGGGGCATTGCAGAGTAGCTGAGCTGTAGGTGTTCCTGTAGTGACTTCCAGAGCTGAGCAGGAAGACTGATATCTTCTGTAGTGTCTTCCCAAGCATTTAATTCAGACAAATTCATTTGCAAAGAATAAGCAAGCACATAAATCAGTGCAGTTTTATTAAGCCTACTTCCTTATTCTGCAAGCTAAATATACTTTCTGTACACTTTTTTTCTTTTTTTGCTACTTTCCTCACAAACGATGTAAGTATTTATCTCCTCAGTAAGAGGCTCTAAGAAAGCCTACACTTCGAATAATGAAATCTTCATTGGTTTCAAATCTGTATTTAATGCTTTTCTGGTCCTTTGCCCACAATAGCCCAAAGGTTCAGATGTTTGTGAGATGCTAATTGTTTTGTATTTTGACATCAAGTGTTTAAAGGAAAGAGGATCTGCAAGCAATGTATTTTTCAAACTGATTGATACGATACTGTATTCTTCCAATGACAGTCTATATTACTCCTTAAAATATCAGCTTAAGAAAAATTGCATTAGTGGCCATGAATTTCAGCCAAGTTAATCAGAGCTAGCTTTACTCAAAAGAATCTATGATATAAATCCTGCTCTGGGTGATAACTGCCAGGGGCTATTTAGATCTGAGAGAACACTAAGGAGGGAGGCTGGAAATGGCATTTGCCCCATGCTGCACAGTAGCAATGACCTCTAGAACCAGAATTACTCCAGTGTCTATTCCAATTCTGAACTTTCTGAATCTTGAACCCATCCAAATACCTCTTGAGATTTCAGGCCTCAAGTCAATTTTCCTTCACAGGAAAACTGAGACATTCTCCCACCCTCCATACAGACAGTAGGTTGTGGTTTCCAGTGTACAGTATCACTGTGATTTAACAGTGCTGGCCTAAGCTTAGGCCTGCTATTCCATTCCATTTGGGGCACTGGAAGTTGGGCTCCCCTCTCCTCCAGAATAAGGATGGGAAGGTGTCGCCTTTCCTGGTTAGGCCACAGGCTTATTTAGATACCAGGGATGGGTTTTGGCTTACTCTGTCAATGAACAGAGGGAGTAGTTCCCCTAGTGCACTTCTCCTGCAGCAAAAGGAATATTCCTGGATGCATTCAGGAAGAAGGGAAAAGGAAATAGACCCACATACCTGGTTATGGCAAAGCCTCCTCCCTTGGGACGCACGGCTCATACAYGTGAAGTCTCTGCAGCTCATGGGTCAAAAAGAGGGCGAGGTTTCCTCATACCCATCCACGTTCTTCCCTAACAGGCATTTGGTGCACCAAGCACTCTTCTCCTCTTTGTTTGAAGCACACTAAGGCAGAAAACATCAGGGGAGGTGACAAGTGACCATCCCTATTAGTTTAACATTGTCTCCCTTTATCTGTGCATGCCATAACCCTGTCTACTGACACAAACAGATTATTTTCCATCACATTCAGTGCCTAGAATAATTCCCTGTGAATAATTATTCATTTTTGTCGATTGCCCCTTTTCAGCATGTGGCATCAGATGTACTTTTCAGCCCATTCATTTTGCTGCTAGCTTTCTGGTAGTGTGCAACACCACACCATCTGACTGGTCCATAAGCATTAATCATTTCATGTTCCCAGAACTACTGCTTTCATTTTATAGTTTAGGAGCCAAAGCACAGTGGCATCAGTATTGCACGTACACACTAGTTTCAGCATCCAGAGGTGCCTATAGTCTTTTTCTTTGGAACTTTTTTCTTTTTTTCTTTTTCTTTAAGCACTTTAACAAGAGTGTACCCACACACATTAAGAAACTGGTAAATGGTTTGATAAAGCTAGTTGCACTAAGTCTTCAAAATGATATCTTGAAAGATGCCCTTARAAAGAGAGTCAGTCCTAGAAAAGCAGATCATCTGCTGGCTTTTGGTGACCTCAGCTGACACAGTAATTGCCACACCATCTACTGCGCTCATTCCAGGAGAGAAGACGTCTGGCTTCCTCCACAGTAGAGAAGAAGGATCTGACAGCTACAAGAGTATAAATCTTTTTCTCCCTCTCTGCTTGCACAATTAAATGTTGAAAGATGCAAGAGAAAAATAATTTAACGCAAGTTTAATGATTCAATGATTAAATGATTTAATGCATGCTTACTCAAAATTACTAAAACTGCAAATGGCAAAACAGTATTTTCCATGTGAGACAGAAATGCAGATTGCTGCCCAATATATAGCTTAATTACTGATTTACCAATAATAGTTCACACCTTTTGTGGCTAYCATTCAACATTCACCACTTCCTTACTTAGTCTCAGCTACAGAGGTTTCTCTAATGGACCTCGAACAGCAGTCAGTGTCCGCTTTTCCCCAGCACGTTTCACTTCATTTTGCCAAGCCAGCTGAAAAYGCAGTGAGGCGCATCCATTAAATCTGTGCCCAAGCCATCTGGACCTTCAGATGCACAGCAAGAAGCCACAGCTGTGTCACTGCTCACACCAGTGCTGGCTCAGGTGGCAGACAGAGATGCAGGAAATCAGTAAAACCGCACTGTTCCAACTCCTCAACCCTGGTCAAAGGTCCCCATGTGTGAAACGGGAAATGTAAAGGGTAGCTCTTGGACTATCAAGTGTAATGGGAGAAGGCTCATGTGTCACTGAGCTGGGGATGAGAAACATGCTGCAGCATGCATTGCCACRTTGCCCAGGTTACCAAAAAGACTGCCCCAGTGCCTGACATAACATATAACTGGGAAAATACAGGGCTAGCTGCAGGCCAGCACAGTTAACACATGACTGCATTMAATCACATACAAGCCTCAAATGTTGCCTTTTCTGGGACAGAAAAAAAAAAACATTCTAAGCATAAGAGGACATATTTCCCTTTCCCTGTTTCTCAAGCATAAGAAAACTGAGAATTTGCTTTTTTCAAATACATAACTGAATTTAACAAGAGCAGCTTTATTTTCCTCTGGAATGTCACCCCAGTATTCTTTAAATTCCATTACACTGGTGAACTTCAAAAGYAAATCTAATGATGCTCAAGCAATATGCTAACTTGCACTTTTTGAAGTAATAAAGCATTGCTATTTCCCCATCTCAGAGTTTTCAAGGCTTGTTTAAAGTAAACTGCCTTACGTGGATGCTACCTGTGGCGATGGGAAACCCAAACGCTGGAGCTGAAGTATCTGGCTAACTGGCAGAGGAAGCATTACYTTTCCTCCTCTTTGCGAGTATTAGGAAACCTTGAATAATAGATTTGCTCTCTCCATCCCTTATAGAATTTTACTATGAATTTCTCTTGAGAAGAAGTTACAGACAGGAAAAAAATAAGACTTTCTGGGACATTTTCTTTTGCTCAAGAGCCGGTCAGCAGCCCTGGCTCACACATCAAGAAGTACAGCTCTTGCCCTSCTAAGCTGTGGTCTGCTGGAAGTGACAGTCCAATTGCTTTGCTTGACTCTTGTAAGTTTTCTGTAAAGGCCAGACAACTTGTGGGTTTGGGYGCAGACTGCTGGGGCTGGAAACTGCAATTGGTAACCGCATCTGGAAGAGGACTTGAATGCTGAGAAAGTTGCCCAAATCCATTGGTCTTTAGCAGAGATTTTCTTCCTGCGTAGCAAGCCCTTCTTGCCAATCCCCTTGATCACAAACTGAACAGAAATTGGCATCTCACATGGATGCATCGCATTAAAGAAATCTGTATAGAGAAAGAATTTCTTTTTTTCCAAACAGGTTTGATTTTCCTCTAGAAATGCCTGATGCAATTTCTTTTGATAACTGTTTTTAAGTGCCTTATTTTTCAGCAGTACTTTCTGCAATTCTTTCCACAGCAAATTGCCCACAGATGGCRAAACAAAGATAAAAATGCCAGCAACACCCACACAACATCCAGGTCTACCTCCTGCTCACTCAGATGCAAACATCATCCCCCACAGCAGCTATACATCCTATCTACAAGGAGATCTCAAGATAAGATACAAAATCTCAGGATGTACCAAAATGCAACTGTTCATCTTTGACTCAGTTTCTCCATTAAAAAACAGCCCCTAAATTAACACAGCGGATAGAAAAAACAAATTCTCATAAAAAACAATTCACTTAGGGACAGAAAGAGAAGAAGAAACGCACCTTAAAGATACGTAGAGTTTGGGGAGCGTAAATGTCAGCCTGGGCTACGGCCTAGCCTAGAAAGCCCATGCACCACRGCAATGCAAACGAGGAATGGCACCTCACTGATAACCTGCAGAGCAAAGAGCAGATCCTTGGAAAGGCCASTGGCCAGGCCTGAAGCATGCTGACTTGGCATATGTTGCATTCTTAGGTTCAAGAAACACTTCTGTGAAAAGGGGGTTAAGTCATAAGGCAGGGACAAGTTTGTAGCTGCAATAGCATACTGAAAACTTGGGTAATTCCAATTCAAACASCAGGCTGTCCTAACGGGTTGCAAGAATTACTCATACTTTTAAGTGGAAAAGGGAAACTTAAAAAGGACCGAGCAGCCTCCCTGTAGTTAATACCCATTACCATGGTCAAGTTCAGTAGCAGAACACCCCTAGCAGATATCTCACCTCTCCGATCAACCGCAGCATGTCTCCTAGCATTTTGATGAGAAGTGGTTTGGGATTCAGCATCTTATGAAAAACAGGGCTTTGTGGCTGTTACTGCTAGTATTCAGGCTCCTGTCTGAGAATCAGCTATGACTCACGCAGCCAGTTCTGCACTCTGGGTTTGTAACATGCAGTACCATGTTTCTGGGAGCAACAAGGCTGAAGTAAAATGAGAATTACATCAACCCTGAAATATCAGCCCCTCCTGGACTAATTTGGTTCCCTGAGCCAGCTAGAGACCAGCCCTTCAGGGTTATGGCCTTCTCAAGTTGCAGCTGAAAAACCTCACAATCTCATTTTCCTGAACCCTACCCTTGGCCTCCTCAGAAGTCTAGGTGAGCATGAATACACAAAACCTCAATATGAATATTTTTCATGCCATTAACAAGAGATCATTGCTGGGAATAGCTTTCATGATAGTTCTACAGCTTTCCAAGACATAGCAAAGAAAAGAGACTGTCATTCCCAGATCCTTATCCACAGCAATAGTCATTCACCCATTTTGGTTTCTACTCCATCAGCATCTGGCAGCTCTYTAAAATGACATGTAATTAGAGCTCATTGTTTCTTTCCTTACCATATTCTAACTTTAATGCTTGCCTGCAATAAAACTTGTAATATATGAGTAAATCTAAATCTAGCTTTAACAGAGGTGCCTCTTCCTTTTGCTACCGCTCTTGATATGTTAAGAAATAACTGTGCTCTTCAGTCCTCCTCATCTATATTCTGACCATACCCATTAGCTGTGCACAGCACCAGYCCTCACCCTACTTGTGTAAGTCCTTCTCTAGATGAGTACATCTGTAATGTTCAGGATTTTCTTTTTTTTCATTATTTTAATCCTAGTTCAGCCAAATAAGTGCAGCATACCAGAAAGCAGCAGGTACAGCGAGTCTGTGGCCTGAAGCAGATTTCTCACCACATCATCAGAAAGATATGCCAAAGATAGCTTGAAAAAGAGAATGTATTAACACAAGAATCTCCTCAGTAAATCATTCAACATAATTAAAAGACTGCAATGAATAACAGCAGCTCTTCAATCTCAACTAGTTGGCTTGCCAGAAAATAGAAAAAATACAGATTTTGAATATGAGAATGAGAGTAATTCTCTAATATGGAGTRATTACCGTGTTTCATATCATACAGCCAGGAAGGTTGTGAAATTCAAGGTTCTCTTGTTGACCATGGAAAATATACAGATTTCTCATTATGTTTTTGACAATAATTTTCTAAATTTTAGAGCCCTCTGAGCTTTGGGGCTGTTGTTGTGTTAGCGCATGAATCATTGAAAAGCACTAAACCAACCACCTCTCCCACACAGGCACTGTCTTTTCCTAAGTGCTAGGGGAGCAGAAGTTGCCCTTGAGCCTGTAACCAAATATTCATCTCAGATTCAAGTGAGAGAAAAGGATGAAAGAAACTTTCTTCAAATAACCTAGAAGATATATGCCAGGATTCTGCACCAGGGTTAATGAGTTCAAAAGGAATAACAAACCCTCAGTTCCTCCAGAGTACCACTGATTATATTGAATTAACAGGACTGCTGGACTACTGCCATGAAATTAGAATTGGGCAAAGCTCCTCAAGTTCTTTCCAGATCTTTTGGTCTGGGAGGGTGAGGGTCACCAGATGAAGGAAGGTCAAGAAATGGCTGGTGACAAATTCTTCCTTCCCTTCCCCACTCCCAGAAGAAAAGATTTTCTTCCTGCTGAAAGGAGGCAGGTGGCAAAATTACAAATACAACAGCAGCGCCAAGAGACTGGCAGGGGATAATTGATGATTTTAATGAGATAGCTAGATTTGCTGTTTTGTTGCTTATTAGAGCCCCGCCTCCACACCTCATCCCATGGTTTCAATGCAGTCATTTTTTCTCTTCCTTGCTCAGCTTCTGTTCTTTTCTTTTCCCATACAGTCTCAAATCGTAGGACTGAATTCTTGCAGTTCAGCGACCACAGAGTTAGTATTAATGCTTAACTCACTTAAGCAYCATTATTACTTAGAGGACTTTGTTAGCCCTTATACCTACTTGCATATGCCTTGACTGATTTTTGGAAGGAGCAAGATAATGGCCCACTTCTGTTTGAGAAGGTTCCAAATTATCAAAAACATTTTCACTTAGCTCTAGCTGATCTATAACCGAAGTGGCACCCTGTCACGCAGAACAGCATGGACTGTTCTCGGAAGGCCACATTAAGAATATGCAGTAATGTTTAGAAAGTAAAGGGCACAATATTCACTTGTGTAAAACAGCATAAATCCACTGAAAACAGCACAAACTAAACTGCTTTTTCAGAGTGAGGAATGTTATGGAAAATATGAAAAGTTAGGAAAAATATTAATTGGTGCTATTATGAAAAAAGAAAAAATAATAAAATGAAGAGAAAGTGCAGAGAAGCCAATGATACTTCACTGCATTAGGATTCAAGCTTATGTTCCAGCCACCACACTCTGTTCAAGCTATTCTCTAAATGGGGATGCAGTCTTCTAAAGTGAGCTGACCATGCCAATCAACTGCAAATCAACTTACATGTCAACCCTATGCATGAGACCACCAAAGGTTTTGTTATCATCTGCAACTCAGCTGCTGTAATTTAGCATAAGCAGGAGATTGAACCTTCTTGTGAAAAATGATGTTCAATAATAATGTGTTCAACAAAAAATTTAGCTGTTCGTAAGAACAGGGGATGCAGATTTTTCCTCACTTAAACTGAGATTTTTGCAATCCCTAAAGTCTCAATTCAGATGGGAAAAAAAGAACCATTTACTGTAAAAACCTGCTTCTTTCTTAACTTGAGCATAGAAAACTAACTTAAGCCAGAGGAGAAATTCCAAACCAGAAAAAAAAAAGGAAAAAAAAGAAACAAGGAAAAAACCTAAACAGAACATCCAAAGGAAACAACAGACATGAATTATCTTGACACGGACTCTCATCTTAACAACTCCTTTTCTAAGGTGACTCATGAAAGCCAGTTGTGTTGCAACACTTTTACTCTCTTGTYGATAATTACTAGGGAAATTATGTGGCACAAGCAATTGCTAATATTTYGCTTTTTTTAAAAGAATGACTTGTTTTTCTGTTCCAGTGTTTGACACATGCGCTTAATCCTTTTTTGAAAAGGATGACAGGCCTAAATTGACCTGCAACTGTCAACATGGCTTCTCCACAGCATATTTGGGCAAAATATTTATATAATTTCATACTTTTAAAAGAACTGTTTTTCCCTGTTTTTCCTCTCTTCTTAGCTTTATACTTTAAATATGTTTATTTTCAGAACTTTGCAAGGTTTATTTTTGACTTTTGCAACTTGTATTGATACCTACAACTGAGCATCAGTGATATTCCATACGTGGCTGTCCAGGCCTTAGTTACTATTCCCCATCCCCGTTTCTCTGTGCTTCCACCCTTCAGCTCAGGAGAATCCCACCACAGCCCTTGGCAGAAGTGGTTTAGCTCAGGTGGCTGCTGCTAAGTGAAACCRTTTGGCTCCTGCATGTCTTGTCAGAGAGGACCTCTCTGCAGGAGCTGCACGCTGCTCACTCCTTCCAAAGCCAGWAGGCAGGAAAACCAGAGTAGCTGGGTCACCAGCAAGAAGGCCTCACCTGACTGGAGTACATACTCATTATGACCCCCACCAAGGCATTCATCAGTCAACCACCTACACAAGGAAGCTGGGTAACAACTGTGCTTATYGCTTCTCTGGAGGCAGCCTTCTTCACTGGCACTGAAAGCATTAAGTTCAGTGATGATGGCTCTTCTCATCTCCTTCCAATTGTTACCCTATAAGGGAAGAGGCTTCGCCAGGAAAAATAAAAAAGAGAAAGCCTGAAATTTCCTTGGAGTATCAGTCCCACCAGTGCATTACTGTAACACTGCCACATACCCAGCATCTTCACATACCTACAGCCCCACACAGTGAAAAATATAGCTAATCCAAGTAAAACACAAGCCCATAGTTATCATTAAAAATTAATCCTAAAGTGATCCCAGCTTTGATGCCCTTCAGCCCATACATGCATCAAAACTAATCACAGCCAGACTCTTCCACAAGCAGCTCTCATCCTAATCTTACATACCCTGCGAACTGAGGCACTTAAGGACATCCTMATACCTGCCATCCAGGAATCAAACTGCGATGTCAGTTTTAAGTTTAACACTAACCAGAACCCAGTGACCTGAATGCAATTAAGTTACAAGCCAGGTGCTTGGCATCACCAGCACTCATTCTTCTCCAAGAGACATTACAAAGTCATGCAGTGAGCACTTACTCCATCCTTTGATTCCTAACATAACCTGACTCCAGCCCAAATTCAGTTTCTCACAGATGCAAACTAAACTAAACTAAGGTAATTGCTCCAATCAGCATACAGAGTTCTCTGTTATCCTGATGCTCACCCAAAAAAACAACAGCAACCTTGACAAGAGTCCAGAAATCTGTATCTTCACCTACTTTTGGAGGCCTTGCAAGATTCAGGTCCATCTAATCATAATCCTCATCTCATCCCTCACCTTTCCTTGCTGTCCAATGACTCATACTTGTATCAAAATTAATGTCACCCTTGTCAGCAGCAGGGGATACTCGAAGTTTCAGCCAGCAGGGTCTGCCCTTTGGAAAGGTCTGGCTGGAGGACAGAAAGGGAAGATTCATGAGTCATCTGTGGGTTTACCTGCTACTGGTGGACATTTCAGGGAGATGATGGAAGTCCTGAGTTTACAAGGAGCAGGAAAAGAGACGGGCCTCTGAGAGCCAGCGAGGTCATGTGTCAACTGCAGACTCTTGATCTGGTTCAGGAAGGTATTTTAGCATACAGTAGCATGATGCCATCATTAATTTCAGTAAAACTCTTCATTAACTCATGACTAACAAACTATTTTGCTGAATGCAGCCTAAACAGCCACCAAAAAAAAAACAGGGAATCATTCTGTGAAGCTAGTGCAAAAGCATACTGCACCTCAAGGCAAAAGGGGTCTGGAGAACTGCTGAACAGGTGAATGTGCAACTAGTTTAAATTACTACGTTGCCCGAGTAGGCAAAGCTCCGTTATAGATGGATATATAGATACCAATAAATGGAATGCTATCAAAGCAGATGTTAACTCTACACAAAGAGGAAGCAAATTCCTGCTGTTACACAAACAAGTAATATCGATCGTAAGAACGATTGCTTCTTAATGTATTGAACAGATAATTTCATGTAATGTTACTTAAACAACTCCTGAATTTTCATCTCATGTAAAATATGCACGTAAGTTCTCATGTCATTTTGCCTTTGAAAGCTTTTCACTCAGAGTCATTCTCTGGACAGAAATGATAGTTAGGCACACTGCAATGCAAATTCTGTTGCTATGAATCCTTCATCTGTAAATGAGCAGCCTCTATCAAAATGCAAAGAACAGGGTGGCTCTGATCTTAYTACTCTGCAGTGTCTCCATGAGGTTTTTTTCACAGCTGTCCTTTCTGATGGCTTTAAATTTGCCTCCAGGCAATGGTTTGGAACAAAATGTATCATATCACTAGCTTTATATATATTCTCAGGCTCTTTTTCAAGTCTCAGTTGTATGCAATGAAGGCAAAAGGATATGCAGCAGAGAAATTTAAAATGCAAGTTGGTCACATGAGTGAGATGGGAAAGGGAGAGAAACAAAGACATGGGGGGCAGCAAAGTCCCAGGGAACATGTTTTAAGACTGATCATGAGTTCATGTGAATGAGCTCAACTCCATTAAACTAATGCGGCTACAGTAATTTAGAAGAACACAGGGTCTGACTCTATCCCCTTAATTCTGAACAGGTAACATGTACAATATACCATATCTATAATTCTTGTATTGCCTTAGTGAATGAAATATACCTTTCTGTAGAACTATTTTAATAGTATTGATAGCAAAATTACCTTTCTTCTCACATGCTTCTTAATTCCTGCCATTTTTCAGAAGATACACGTAGGTCCAAACTGGAGTTTTAGTAACACCATCTTCATATTGAGTTAATTCCAAAAAAAAAAAAAAAAGGAAAATAGAAATGCATCCAGGAAAATTTCTCTCTAAATTAACTCACATTATTGTTAGAACTATAGGACATTTCGGAGCAGGTGGTTGAGGTAGGGAACATTTTTTCATGGTCAAGCGCCAAAGTATTTGGCATAGCTGTGGCAGTTTAAATGGTTTTTCTTGTCCTGGAAGAGGGTTTTAAAAAAAAAAAGTATATTGCAAAAGTCAAAGGATCCCAATTGTCACATTTTGTTCCAATTTCTCACCGTAAGTTGTTTTTCCATAAAAACCTGGAGGGGTTTCCAAACAAAATATGAGTACTCCATTTCAACTTTTCTACTTCTTATCTCTTTTGATTATAGACATTACATTAAATTTTGATATTGCACTTTCAGCCCGATTTTAACCAAACTGTTTTTCTAATAAGCCCTGTCTTGTTCATTATTCAATCCGTTGCCCTTTTATTTCCTACCAAGTAACAGATATCCAGTATATCAGACACAAGAATTGCTTAACAAGAGAATTAAAATAGAAACGATTGGAAATAGGAGCATCTACCAATTACATTGTTTGTACAACACACTGCACAAATCTAAGGAACATATGCTGGTCAAAAACAAGGGAAATAAGGATCAACGAGCAAAGCACAAGAAAAAAAGCCTCCCTCTGATAAGATGCAACACACACTCTCTGTAAGTGCTTTTCAGTCCTTGAAAATGCCCATGTTCAATTTGTGCAGTTGGTCACAGCTGCTCAGAGAGGATCACAGTCTGGGCATTTGCCTCTCCTTCTGCAAAGACTGTTCAGTCTGGGAGTTTCCATGCGCCTTCTCACTGGAACTGATGAGGATGCATCTCTTTATATGCAATACAACTTGATAAACATCCTAGACTTTTGTATTTGAGCCTTCTCTGCCTGAACTGCGCAAGACTGCAATGGTGAGCTGACAATAAAAAGAAAAACCTCCGATACAATCTACCCGCGTGGATTAAAGTGGGAACCAAGAAAAGAAATACCTCCAAAACACAAGAGAGAAAGGTTTCAAGACATTTCATAAAACAAAAATATGTTCATGCCATGCCCATCAACATCTATCTGCTACATTAAAGTCTGCCTGGTGCAGATAAGACAAATATAGAACTGCCTCTTGTGAAAATACTGCACATCCATATGGATGCTAATCCTGGACAGCAGATGTAAAGAGCTTTCTTAATACCAGAACTGAAATGACCTTTCCTATTAGAAAACAATTGTTCAAGATTAACCTTTAAGGAATTTTAGACAAATTGAATAACATGAGCTTTGTATGGTAACAGTGGGGCTATACATGTCTTTCCATCCAAGCTGATAACACGAAGGGGAACTGAATGAGATACACATAT
The DNA here is from genome assembly GCF_003343035.1 of Apteryx rowi. Lineage (NCBI taxonomy): Eukaryota > Metazoa > Chordata > Aves > Apterygiformes > Apterygidae > Apteryx > Apteryx rowi. The sequence continues at coordinate 66,413 of NW_020451149.1, forward strand.
AATCAAGATCAGTTATTTGCACTTATTTGCTATAAGGACTTCTCCACTGTTTGCTGCACTTTGCTCCTTTCCCTCATAGAATTGATCCATCAATGGATTGTAATCAAAATAGCTATCATGCTGAAGAAGTTATCTACCTCTCTCTGAAGACRCAAGAACGAAGGAGAAAATGATTAACCAAAACAAGCACAATGATCATGCCCAGGATACATTTACCACCTCACATTTTGGAGCCACCACATAACGAAGGAAACTGGACAACGAGAAGCACGTTCTTACTTTCTTTTTACACAGAAAAGAAGTCTGTGAAAAGTAATATCTGTCCATTAATATTCTTGAAATTTCTTACACCTCACATTATACTAGACATAATGCACTTTTCCCTTGCTCTCTACTGTCCATCTTCTACAGGCAGTATCTAGTAAAATAGGGGTCTAAGACTTTAAYGAAGAACCTGGGTTGTTACCACAACAACAACACCACAGAAGACAAGACATAAGACAAACACATTGGCTTGTAAATAACTTTAATTCCGTGAACAGTTTCACTGAGTTTGGTGAGGACATGAAGCCAGAGAGGGTTATTCATGTGCCTTGCTGTTTCAAAATTAAGCCCTAAATATAACACAAAAAACAGCATTATCAACAACAAGCACCACAAACAACAAGTCTAGGAAGCAGCAGCAGCTGGTAAGCAAAATGTTTCTATCCTTACACGCTCTTCCTTAGTGCTAATAACATGCGATCAAAGTCTTAGCTTCCTGCACAAGGCTAAGGAGATGCATGAGCAAACCATAAACCATAAGCCAGCCCCCCTCTGACTGCTGGTACCTTCATTCAGTGCTCACATTAGAAGTCTTGTTGGTGTTACACTAGTATAACTCAGTCATTTCACCCAAACTAGAATAATCCTACCTTTTATTAATATTATGAAAAAAGCACAGGAAAGTAAGAGCAAAGAGCTTATGTAATGGGAGTCTCCTACTCCAGTCCCCATGCTGATACAGTTATTTCAGTAGRGCTGCTTGCAGTTTAAATCAGTTAGTGATCAAGCAAGTCTAAACCTAAAAGCTAGAAACGTGTCTGCAGGAAGCTAGTTCAGGGTAATTGTCCAGGAGTAGCTRGGTCATTGATTTTATTACCTATAGAAACAGGACATAAGGAACAGAACTGAACCAGATTTTATTCAACTGCAACAAATTAATGGTATTCCCAGTAGGATACGACTGAAATGGGACTACACAAACAGCATCTGGGCGCTGGGAGAGTGAAATCTGTTAGGGTTAAGGAGGCAGGGGACAAAGCCTGGTAGCAGAGCCTGGCGGGGTGCAGAGGAGCCATGAGCTGGGGCTAACACTTAAGGGCTGTGCTCTGTCTGTGGTAAGAACTCCGGCTCAGCCGGTAAGCGCAGACAGAAACAGCGTGCAGGTCCATGCAAGCAGGGCTGCAGCAACTTTACTGGAGATGAAAAGCAGCTTCCTGTATTAGGTCCACGTCCCAAACAAGAAAACCAGAAGTCCTTAATAAGATCTTAGGAGCTTCCACCTCTAACTCAAGTATCACATAAAGGTCCACAGTCATCTAAGTTACAGCTATCATGGTCCCGCCTCCCACTCATCCTATTGACTGAGACACTCCCCTCAACACCTTTCCACCAGCCCCAGCATACACAAACAGGCTGGCAGGCAGACTGATTGACACTGAAGAACAAGCCATCAGTGGCAAAAGCTGATGGTACCGTACCAGCCCCCTGGAGGGCAAAGGGAGCAACCACACTGCTCACAGTATCATGTTGAGCAAAACTATGGCTATTAGTTTTCATTCTTCCATTCCACATCTTTTTAGTAAGGGAGCATTTAAAGAAAGCTATACAAGAGAAAGATATTTCCTGCCACTGATCCACCAAATAAGGTGGAAATAATGTTTTTTGTATTCAAATATTTCCAAGAAAGTCATCCTGAAGCAAGAATCTAGAAAACGTAAGCTTGACGGATGATTGTTTCAAGTTACGAACAACTCAGATTTAGGTCATAAAAAAACCCACAAAGTATACATCTYAGGCTGCCTGTCACTGTTGCAGCTACAACCAGACAGAGCTTTCCTGGGATTTCAGATAAAGAAAGGCTCTTTCCTGACCTAAACAAAGAGTAAGCCAAAAACAAGTCCAAGATGCACCTTCTTTGTACTTAAGAGTCTAATCCCACCAGGGAGAAMCCAAATCAAAGGGTAGATCTAACCCTGTCTTCCTGCCTGCTGTTCTCTGTGCATTTTCTTTTCAGGTAGTATATGAGCAGCTCAACAGGGGCAGAAAAATTGCCTTTCTGCATGTTACAAAAGCCATGGTAAATTACAAAGAAGCCAAGGTTCAGCAGCAATTGTTCCTTGTGTTTCTGCTTAGATTTTTACTTCTACCTTCTCCAGTTTCTCAGGTTTTTATTCTTGCCAAGCACACTACTATATTTAGTTTTTACCATGAAATAAGTGTCACATAAGGCTATGTTTGTGTGGTAACTAACCTAGAGAAACAGAAAAATCTAGAAAAARAAAGAAATCATGCTACACCCAAAGTGTTTAGAACAAAGGTGTTATGTCTGATCTGTGAGAAAGTGTGCACAACACAAACATTTTGTTCCATGTGAGTTATCTGCAACAGGGTTTATGAAGTGTTTCAAGTATAAAGTCATACTTGCTAATATTTTTCAAGGAGTGTAACTCAAAGCAAGGCTTTTTTATTTAGATGAGGTAAGTATCATCCTTGGTAATTCATTAAGCACACCCCCAGAATTAGCCAATTGTACAGCAAAGCTTTGTGCTCCTCCTCCACACAGGCTAGGGAGGAGAGTTTGAAGGGTAAAGTGCTGCAGGACAAATATCTGGCCATCTGGTCAGCCTCTTCCCATTATTTCATTTCAGACTCAGCTCTCTGAAGTGAAGCAGAAAAACAGCAGTTTAGTCTTTGAACAAAAGCTTTAGAGTGAAATCATGGTGTGCCAGCAACAAAATTCTAGATTCAGTTTTTGCCCCCTTCCAAAGGARAAAATGCTCATAAGCAAGATGCAGGGCAGAGGGACCAGCAGTCAGATCATACCTGTTGATACAAGGAGCCAAGWTTTCTTGGACTCATAAGCACGTTCAACTGAGAAGAGAAACTAGGATATGCCTAAGGAGCTGCGAGGAAGTGAGAGACTCCACAGATTCCTATAACCTCTTAAAGGAGAGCCACAAAATGCCCAGTAAAGAACCCACAACCAGACAAACCTCCTTGGGGCCAAATGACTCAACTTGCTCCACCAGGACTGGTAACTTCTGAACCATTCATGCAGCAAAAGCAACACAGCAGCCCCATCCCAACTGAGGTGCAGAGGGCAAGCAAGGGTAGGATCGACCAGGCCACTCTGCATCACCCTATAGATTTAAAAGCCTTGCTCACCTAGAACTGATAAACCCCAAGTACCAGCTTGCATTAGAGGATGGAGTCTGATTCAAGACACAAGGCAAGCAAGCATGCTTCAAATAAGGTTGAGCTCTTCAAGAAATTTTGCAGTCAAAAACTCTTTGCAGTTAGACACAGGACCATTATGCACTTGCAGATTGTTCAGCACAGTACAGCACTCCATTCACTACAAACAGCCTTCTCTGCTGTTACCTAGACACCCACAGATGCTTCCAAGGAGGATGTTTCTTGCTTTGAGAAGAATAAAACCCATGCACTTGCAGCAAGCATGTCAGTCATTGCCAGAAGGGGGTCATCATTACCCTGTCATGCTCATCTCCCAAAAGTCAAGGAAAAGACTTGCATTCAAGGGTAAAGGGAGGTGTTGCCCCCCCATACTGCCCCAAAGTAAAACTACTGAAGTATTCTGATCAACTTTTATCTTCCAGGTGGAAATTCAGATCATATGTAATTCTCACTGATATGAGTCCCAACTTTTCTAGTACTTATGACTAACTTGGTATAAAAAGTTTTATCAAGATAAAGTACAAAGATAAAATCCAGTTTTTCCATGTAGTCCTGTAGGGGATGCCTATTCTTTGGCAGGACACAGATAGTTAAAAGGCCAAAAATTTACAGTTTTATCCAATGTTTTTCAAATTATTTATTAATAGCAAAGTTACCCTTTGAAGCAAAAGCCTATTTACATTTTCCTCAAATTTGTTTTCCCTCAGTAAATACACTTTCAAATTCAACTATTGAACTATGCTACAATTGAACAAGAAGCAATGAAACTTCTGAGTATAATTCATGAGCACAGGTTATAACCTCACATTTATAGCATGTGGCTAAATGAAATGTTCAAACATAATATCAAGCAGGATTTCTTGGTATCCAGCTGTTATCAATATTGATGTTCAGCACATAGCACCCCAGAGCCATCATTTTTGAWGACTGGGGAGGAGCAGAGGCATGCTCAGTCATTTATGTGCAGGAGGCAATCCTCAGTTGAAGAAATTTAAGCAGCACAAAGAGAAAGGAAAGCTTATTATTAGACTGCAAAGGCAGTATTATTAGCCAGAACACAGGGCAAAGTCAGAGGGCCTGCTGAAATCAAACTTACCGTAACTGTGTTCTCTCTCAAAACATATTCAACATTACATGCCCACCTAATTACTGGTCCTGGCAATGGCTGAATGAGCACCAAGCATGCAAACCATCAGAAGCTTAAGCTTCAAGTGCATTTCCCCCCTAAGCCTTTTGAACCCCCCCCTTCCTGCTCCCAACATGTCCAGTACAAACACCCATGAACTGAAACTGCTTATGCCACAAGCTGACCCAGTCCAGAAGTCATATTCATTTGGTGTTAAGAGAAAGGGTCTGTTCTAAATCAGGCACAGCATCAGGCTAAGAAGTTCAAGCATCAGGCTAAGTTCATGCAACTTGTGGCCTTCAGCCAGCTTGTCCCAGCCAACTAGAAGCACAGACAGCAAGACTGAATTAGCCCTTTTCTGGTTTTACATTTTCAGGGCTGTACAACTCAGGCTGGACCTCCTGCTGTAGATATGGCTGTACCTCCTGGGCTAGCCAACAAGAAGTTTATAAGTCAAACTATTTTTTCCTGCTGTTGTCCTCCTTGTTTCAGCTTAGCCTCTTTCTGTGCCTCTAGCTGTTGGGAGAAAAGGAAGTTTCATTCTTCTATATGTTAATGCCTGCACCACTTGAAAAATCTCAGCCAAACATAGCTGACACTGCATCTCTGTTGTGCTGCCGTGTATCAGGCAAACACCACCATTAAGCAGGTGCTAACAGAGGGCCCTACTGGACAGATGCCCCAGGAAGGAGGGCTTCGCAAACATCAACCAGGGAACAAAAATAACCATACTTCAGTGAGGGCTGTCTGTTGAACATCAACAGGATTTCAAGGCAAACCTGTCACTGTCAGCCCTTCACTCCTGAAGGAAAAATGAAACAGAATAAGACACATGACGGAAAAGAATTATTGGCAGATGAGCTAGGGAAGGCCCATTACAAGGCTCCGGTTTGTGGAGGCCTCAGTATAGAAATGGCTCCCATTTCAAAATGCATGTTGTAAACACTGCATCCAGTAGCGAAAGGCCAAGACAAGAAGGATAGCAAGTCTTAGAAATACCACAGACCATTTCCTAGAAAATATCACTTCAATTAAACTATTACTTTTCACTACTTGTACAGTAGACTAATGGAACCATGACCTTACTGCTAAAAAGCAGGGTACTTTTCATCCAGCRGCAGCTACATAGTGTAAGTTACAGAGTAAGAACCTTGTGAAAACTCATCTAAGAAACTGCCAAGACTTCCTGGAAACTCTTCTCTTGGAATGAAGATATTTAAGCCAAGTAAAGATAAGATTCAGATACTTTGGAGAAGTCCATCCTGTTCATTGTAAGATCAAACAAGCTCTGGGACAAATTTCCAACCTCCTGATGTTAGTCACTCACTCCTGACAGTTTGCACATAGCTGTTAACATTAGAAGCCCTTCTGCAAAGTCTAAATAGAAGGCGGCTGCCTGCAAACTGCCATTTCATTATTTCTGGCAAACATAGCAAGCAACTAATCCACTGCCACAGCAAAGAATCAGGATCTATTAACAGATGGGGAAATAGAGAGAAAGAGTGACTTAAAAAACTGGTAGTACCTACCCACGAACYCACCACAGTGAAAATAGGCTGTGATACCCTGAAGTGCCCTAATGCAAGATTTAGTCACTACATAAGAGAAGCCTCTCTTTTCCAAGTTCCAGCTTGATGTCTACAGAGATGAGACCGAACACAGCAATTCCAAAAGCTAAAATCCAAGTCAGGACCACAGCTGCCATCACATCTATGCTCCTCCCAGCACAGRAATCTATGTTAGACACCATTTGTAAAATATCTAAATGGTGGTAACTCCCTGAGCATTCAGATTCTCAGGAGTACCAAGTCTAAAGCTATACATTATATACAGACATACTAAGATCAAGACCTGTAGCCATGCTGTGCACAGACCTCAAGGCTCTCTTACTAGGTGTAAGGATTGAAAAGCACAGAGGCTAGGAAGGAGTCACTGGCTGACTTCCTGAACCTGAAAGACACCTTCAGGAGTCCCGCAGATCTAGCAGAAGGTGGTCTAGTATCACTGCCATGACAGTGATCTTGAGGCAATAACTGTTGCTCACACAGCTCGCAGTATGTAATGCTATATGTATATATTGCAAGGCTTAGAAAAAACAAGTAGCAAGCCCTTAATTATAGTATCTAGGCAACTAGAGTATCAAAAAACAAAGATGCCAATCAACTCCACCATTCAATAACTTAACTTACCCAAGTTAAAACTGTGGTTTTAACAGGCCACTTCTGTTTCAGTGGGGCTCTCTCAATTTGAGAGAATTGCACAGCAGTTGAGGCCTTTGGTCACTATCTTTATAAAAGGATGTGACCCGAAGTCCTGTCTATAGTATTCACATGTTCATTTTTGACAGAGCACATCAGTTTTAAAGTTATCATTCCTCTAAACACACTCTTAAGAGTTAGAAGCCTGTTTAATAGAAAAATAGGCAGGAAGTTACCTTTTCTTCTGCCTACSCTCTTACATAACCACAAGTAATTTCATAGGCATTTGTTTGTACCTTGAAATGCCTAATTACAGAAAAAGTCAGTCCTTACCAACTTCCTAAGATGACACTGCAAGCTTTAACCCCTTTCTAAAAAAGGAAAGCAAATATAACATTTCTATCCTAATYATTCTTGGCTTTGCCTTCAAGAACAAAAATTCATGAACAGTTCATCTCARCACGGACTTATTCACCTTCTCCAGCAGGGACAATAACTGTCTAAAGGCAACCATCAAGGCCATTAAATCAAGTCACTTTCAGTTGTGGCAAGGCAGTGACAGCTATTCAGTGTGGATATGTCATAAAATACCTGTGCACACTCCCATACAAAGCCTTCCCATGAGATCACTAACAATTCCCCCCACGATCTTTTTCCAAGCAGTTCTCCTCAGCAGTGAGAAGCAGTTTTCAGAAGTTTCCTATGGCCAACATACTTACAAAAAAAATGTCACTTAGTATTTTTGGCCCCTTGCCCTTACTTACTTGAGGGATGTCTAGGCTGGAAGCCCCAACCCCAAAACTTGCAATTCCACTCTGGAGCTTCAGGACATTTATTTCCCCACTCTGTTACCAGTTGCTTGTCCCCAGCAGGAACATTTCTGCAAGAGAGTCAATTTCAGCAAGATGACAGCTTGGACAGAAAAGTCCCTTACCAAATAATTTCCAGGCCTTTCTACTTCAGTCTGATTTCATTAATACACAACAAGCCTGAGCATCCAGTTTGCAAGTTTCCCCTGCTGCTTCTTATCCTGCTACAGGTAGAGTGTTTTTCAGGTTGAGCAGTATAGGTCAGTTCCCTATGCTTCCTAATAGATTTCTATTAGCACAAAGACTTTGAGCAAAGATACATATTTCTTCCTAGAAGAGTATTGCTGCTGGGCAGTTTGCATTATAGAAAAAGCTTCATTAACTGCTCAGCCTGCCAAGCTTAATTGAGATGCTCATCTTGTAAGCTCTGTCTCTAACGTAAAGCTTGTGCTCCCCAAGCACTAAGACGCAATATAAACCACATGTCATTCCAAAAAGATACCACTAAGCAGTGMCAAAGACTGAAATTCAAGTTTTCCATTGTTTTTGCCTCAAGTAGCAGGCTGCATTTTTAATGCTTATATTGCTTTTTGACTATGTATTTTGAAGTAAAACAAGCCATTCCAAGGATAGTAGACCTACTAAGACCTAGCTTCCAGGGGATTTGGTGGTGTTTTTCCTGTGGCTTTTGAGGTCATTCGGCAAGAAGTATTTCTAGGTGGAAAATCAAGTAATAGAGTTAGAAAAAGCAGACAAATTTCAAGAATACATGCCCTTCAGACCAGAGACAGAAGTAGCAAATCAAAGCTAAAAGCAAGCCAAGAACAAATGCTCTGAAGCTCAGTAGCTATATATCAGTTATATGAACCACAAGAGAAGATACTGATAGCTGTGAAGTGGATGACATCAAGGGGACAGGGTGATAAGGTAGTTGTCTGCTAAGAGGAAGTCAACTTTCCATCTGCGTGGAAAGATGATGAATATGCCATAAAAGATGAGAAAAACCTCTTTCTATTTAATTCATCATTTCTTAGTATCCAGAACTTCAGTTCAGGTTCATATGTTGCTGCTGACAGCATAATTTTGCGAACATGTCAAAGGCTCTGACAAATTCCTCCTGAGCATTGGAGTCTAGACAGGAGAAGCATCAGGTACACTAAAGGTCCAGACCAGGCACTTCCTTCAAGCTCTTAAGTTTCTTGCAGCTCTCGCATCAATTCTCTAACCATTCCTCAGGTCTAAATCCCAGCAGTTTTCTTTTCCTTAGTTGAAAGATTGGTCTGTATCTTCTTTCTACATGGTCACCTACTCAAATTCAACATTTAGCTTGTCTTTCCCCTTCCCTTTTCCACCCTTCTACCAAATGCACTTGAAATTGATAAAGCAATTCAGAGATTATTAAAGGGCAGGTCAYGTTTGACAAATTTAGAGCACTTAAGTAATGCCCTTAGGGAATCAGGCTAAAAATAGAAACACTGAGGAAATATCTGACTAGCTGGAGTCAAGGATACAAATACATCACCACCAATACCACTCTACCAAAGAGGTTGGGATTCAGAAATGAGCAAAAAGACAAAAGACCCTATTAAAAAGGGCAATTAACTCCAGTAATATCACAAGTTCTCACAACCACAAGGATTGAAAAAACCAAAATCTTACTTAAAACTAAAAACCAAGCCCCATGGAATGTTACAACCCCAAGAAATAGGGCTTGGAATAAAATCACATGAGCACTGCCAATACTGCAGCACATGCCCTTCCACAGAGGGCAGAGAGACTGGATGAGAAAGCAAGGACAAGTCTGGCATTCATATCAACTATTTCAAGTAAAATGCAGGGGTGGGGGAGTTGCCTAACATGCACCTTCTGTTCCCACTTCCACATTAATTCCTCCTCCTCTGCCAATAAAGGTAGGTACTCCAGTCACAACCATCCATTCCTAGCCTGCTTCAGGTGTAGAACTGGGGTTAAGAGGACCATCACAGCAAGGGGCTGACAAGCCTGTGAGGAAACAGCCAAACCTCAGTCCTGTAAGGTTACACACACAGGTACTCATCACAAGCATTTGCAAACTCTCACTCTGACAAGAGGAGGATTGTGACCATTTTGACCTGCTGTGTTCAAAGATGCTTCACCAATACCAACTACGCATTTTTTTATTGGGCTCCTACACCACGCAGGTCGCTGAGCCTGGCTGCAGGGGTGCACACAAGGACCTTAGAGAACCTTTTTGGCAAGATGCTGTTCTGCAAGTTAGACCAAGTAGCAGCCAAATGGTACCACCTCTGCTGAACTCCCTTCCATTCCCACCCTCTTAAATGAGCACACAGGTGTGCTATTATGCACTTCTCCCCTCCTCAAATCTCTCCTTTCACCTTGCAGGATGCATCTTCCCTCTCTGATAACAAGGTCAAAATCACTCAGTGAGCCAGACCAGTCCATATCTCCTTTTCCACCTGGTGTCCTCCAGCTGCTCAGAAAGCACAATGGCACTGCAGGGCTGATTCTAGAAAACATCCTGTCACCATTCACATGAGGTAGGAGACAGGACAGCTGTTACTTTATTCTCTACTGCTAGGATTTTCAAAGGTATCTATGGCACATCAACTGGGAGCTTCTTTGCCCTCAGCATGCACTGCAGCTCTGCTGAAAAAACTGACACTCCATGACTTGAAYGGTAATCATGCTCTCCTGCATATATTTTGGGAGAGGAAGGAATGATCTGACCAGTGCGTGCACCGACGCTGTAAATCCAGGAGCAGATGCAAACAGAAGCATGTTAAAGAAATGTTAATATTTTGCCTGAACTCAGAGTGCTTTAAGGCTTCAGGCTGTTTTGAGACTTCAGGAGTTGAAAACTATGATTTTAGATTGGAAAGCCTGATAATGTGCAAGGCATTGCAATGTCATTTGCCTCTGCTTTGCACGCTCAAGCAAACTGTGATTTCATTCAGCATGCTCTAATGGGAAGGTATTTCCTCCCCTGGAGAGCCAAGAATTGTCTCTAAGCRGCTTAACAGAGATGGAAATTGGTGWTGGTCTCTACCTGCATTCAAGATTTTAACTGGATTTTTGCAAGATGGTCTTAACTCAGCCCTTGAAACTACAGCTGTTGCTCTATTATGARGCCTACTGAGAGATTTCAATCAGTCATCTTCAAGCCAAGGTTAACTGCATGGTAGTGAATCATAATTTGATGACATCATATTGATATTCATTCAAAACTACTCCCTTATAGTATATGCTCTATCTGCCTAAGCATTGTATTATATTAGCAGATGGACATGGAAGTTACCTTCCACAATTTAAACTTGGAAATTATGAAATCTTCTCTGTGAAAATGGTGTTTTTCAAGTCTTAAATGAAGAACTAGAAAATTTCTGGTTACACTGCTTTAAGCTAGGAGAAAACTTCTGTTAAGTTCCCAGACAAATCTACAGTGCATACAAAGGAAAATGATGTAATGACAAGGGATCAAGCTGTGAGAATGCCAGTGGAAGTTCCTGAAAATATCCCCTTTTTTTCTTGGAACAATCCACATCAGAAGTGTTATTTATGTACAAAAAGAGTCACAGCTAGTACCATTTGTGAATGTCAAAGCCATTAGCTGATATATCACAAGAGAAATGAATTTCACAGTACCAAACCACACAGAGATCATTTAAGCAGCATCCAACATTTGGCCTGGTTATGGTATGACATGAGCTTTGGAAAAAGGAAAAGAGTTCACACATTGTAGAGGACACTATCACAAAAAGCAAGGGCTCCTAAGAACATTTACAGAAAACAGTAAATACTAAACATTTACAGTGCAGAGCTGCGTTTAAGACTTTGCATAAACTTCGGCTTTATGTAGTGAAAGAAAACACAATATTTCAGTGTATATGAAAAACTTACCTTTTAAGCAAGTGATTTCAAGTCTGCAGATGGTTATACAAAGGCACACAGGTTTCAAACCAGGAGGACCCAGGCATTTTGAACCTAAGAACACTGGACTTGAACCTAAAATCAAATAAAGATTTCAGAGAGGTACCCAGTTTCCATCTGATGAAAGGAAGTTTGATCTAGTAGCCTGTGCTTTTGAAGTCATGGAAAAGAGAATCTCAGAATAATCCATTCACATAATTGACTAGAAGGCAACTTACAACACAGATGCCTGCATAATGTACAGTTTTTTGGCTTGATTCCCAACAGTTAAGAAACAAAGTTTACTATGATTTGATTGATATATACCAACCACATGCAACACCAAAAAGATAGTTACCTATAAAGCACCCATTTCTCCTAACAAGTATTTTAAAATGTAGTGCTCTCAAGTGCTACAGAGCTGCCTTCAGTATCTCCAGCATGAGCACAGGATATAGACCAAAGACAAGTTATCGGTATATAAATATATAGGGAAGCATACAGCCTTGATTCCACCTGCTACACCACCCAAAGTCCTCAAGACATGTTAGGGGTCACATGGAGCCTCAAAAGGACTCTGTACTCCTACCAATCATCATGAAGACTCAACTCTACCTGCAGCATCAGGAAGGAAGAAACATTTATGCTGGTGAAGGAAGAGATTAATGCATCCAGAGGTATGCATATGTGAAATGGAATATTATACCTGAAGGTTCAGAGCCTGACAGCAACCTGGACAGATGCATCAACAGTTCAAGTCAGGCTTAATGTTTCAATAAATTAGTTCAAGTCAAGAGCAATTGCTCAGGCTCATGAAATACAAAAACCCACAAGGTGCTCTTAGCTACTTAAGCTTAGAGACTAAATTAACACCTCCCTCTTCTGAGCAGAATTCTAAGGAGAGAAGTCATTTACAGCAAACCTTTGCTCTAATTGCTCAGTAAACACCGCTACAAATACTGTACATTGCTATCTCCACAAATACTTCCATATGCAATGAAAATAGTTCCCAGTAAGGGGCTTTGCACAAAAAGACATTTTCACCTTAATCTTTGAAACTAAGCTGCTGCACTATTAATTTAAAGGTCCAATCAGTCACCTTCAGTTGACAGCCACATCAGTGCTAAGAGTAAACTGAGTTCTGGGACACTGATGCAAGTATTAAAAAACTGGTTCCAATAATTCAGGGTTAGAGAAAGGTTACAAACACAGAACACTTGCCACACATAAAGCCTGTTTTGTTTCATTTTTCATTGGTACCAGCACAAGTGAGAAGAGTTTTAGTAGTAAGGGAAAGGCTGAAACATGTACCTGATACTGTACACTGTAGACAGACACAAGCATTTGCCAATATGCCCCAAAGATCTCCTTTATGGTCATCAGTTCCCAGGAACACATCTTGGATATCTGAAATATATCATGATACATTTCACACCATCTGACAAACACTCCCTGAAACCAGCAAACCCTTGAACCTAACGCACAGATATGACATAACCAAACTAGGCACAGGACCAGAGGAAGAGCAAAGAAAATCCTCCATCTCCCTTGCATTGCATAACAGCGCAATCTTATATGTAATCATATAAACAACACAGAAGATAAAGTCACAGCTGATAACAGTTGTATGACAAAGATCAGCCATCAGTGGAGTCAAATGGTTATATGTAACAGTGATAATGGGAGTCTGTACCATCCAGAGAGGCTAGACCTAAGGCACTAGGACTTCTGAGCCTGCCACATCAGCCCAGTCCCTCACTGCGCACTGTACAGCAGGGAACTCACAGGTAGGTCCTCACACAGGGGAGAAATCAGCTGCACCAAAAGCAGGAACACTGACTGCCAGTGCCTTCAACACATGCAATAACACAGCCATAAAATCATGGCAGTTCAGTCTAGATGCTTGTTGGTTGCTGACCTCTCACTTCCAGGTGTGGAGTGCAGGACAAGCACCTGCTTCCAGAGGGTCTGCAGGCCAAGGGGGCTGAAGGGTTAAGGACACAGTGGGCACACGGAAGCAATGTGTCACAGGACACACCAGGAGCCCCAGCACAGGAGGAGATCCCAGAAACCACCACTTGACTCTTAGCTGGAGCACCCTCAGCAGGGCTGCAGAAATAGCCCCACTTAAAAGCCTCAGTAGTACCACAGTGGCACTTCAGCCATGTCAGGAACTGGGTCTGGACACGGACAAGAATATTGTTTCTTGAAGGTGGGTCGGGTGCAGTGTGACAGAAACACTCCTTCAGGTATCAAACTGTTTTACACCCACAATCTACCTCTGAAAAAAAGCCACCCCTGGAAGAAATATGTACTAACTGACATAGGAAAAAAACCACCCCAAAACCCCAAACCTGCTTGCTTAACACTGACATCTCCAAGTAAAAATGGCTTGTTAACTATTGAAGTAAAAGAAATTACAACTTAGAAAAAAACCCTTTTAGTATAACTAGATGTCTACTCATCTGTCAAGCCCTGCCCAGCAGGGCTGCAAATATTGAGAAACTAAGAGGGGCTTCTTTCTCCTGAGTTTCACAAACATGATTAAAGAGGATCATTTAAACAACCAAACCTACATGGGTTTGAACCCAAGCAGGAACCACAAGCATGATTTGGTCCATTTTTT
>NW_020451149.1:80576-87971 GCF_003343035.1 Apteryx rowi
AGGGGCACATAGGAGGGAATTAATACCAGGAGAGCTTTCAAAGCAAATTATACTTGCCTACAGCCACAAATTCCCTCAATCCTTGGCTGCTGCCTGCAGTATATTCTTATTTCTGGACCTGAAAGAGCRCACAGGTGAAAAAACTGTCAAGTTCCATTTGAGACAGGAAAGTTATCTTTCCTACCCACTGAGACAGATAGGACTATCACATTCAAACACATTTTAAACAGCCATTCTATTGTAAAAATCAAGATCCTTGCAATTATAAGAATAGAAAATAGAATAATAATCATAGAAAAACAGTCCTGTAAAGAACAAGTTTTTTTCCACTCAGAACAGGCTATGTTTATACTGTGTAACAGGCAGATCAATAGCCTTCCCCAGCAACTCCCGCAGCAGGTTTTTGGACTCTAGAAATACAGCTCACAGCCACAAGGTTTTCAGGGCTGTGTTTGTGCCAGTCACCTAGAGGAAGGGTCCCTGCGATTTCCCAGGGGCTTGGAGGCTCTGGGGAAGGTCTCAGAGCCTGTGGAGCCCATACACCAAATACCACAGCCCAGGGCACCCTCCTAGGGTGGCCTCCTAGAGCCTAGGGGGATCCTAGGGGCACTTCAACACAATGAAGCGGTGAGGTSTCCTCTGCAGCAGGAGCACCCAGCTAACAGCCTGCAAATATTAGTGCGAARGGAGGCCTGGAGAAAAGGTTTGCTTCCCTCTGAGTATGAATAATAGAAGGAAGAAGGCCAATGCTGAGGAATGGCTGAGAACAGCTGTGACACAGCAAGGCTGCACAGCCCCTTTACTCTGGTCTTAGGACAGGTATTTCACAGGTGCTAATCAAAATTTATACTGGATCTGTTACAGAAAAGTAAAGATTACTGAAGCAGTCTCAGTAATAATGCAGTTCAAACTCCTATACACAGACTTCCTAGCATCTAGCCCTTTCTCTGCTGTTTAGCTTACCTTTCTACTGCCCCTCTGGGTCCTAAGGTCACTGACTTAAAATCAGGGGACAGGTTATTCCAGGTGGTCAGCCTCCTGAATCTGTTACCAAAAAGGCATGATGCAGGCGGTATCTCCCCCTTCACTCCTCAGTCACTCTCACTCTTCAGCTGGAAGCATTTTCATTCACTTCTAACAGCCACATCTTGCTCTTTCTTCACATGTTTTCAAGTCCATGTTACATGTGAAACGCCTCATACACAGTAAGATCAGGTATACTGAATACTTACTCTTGGTTCTCTTTTCAACCCCTAAAACAGTTTTACCTAGTTCCCACATTTTAAGTTCCTGAATTGACTACTAGCAAGTTCACTATAGCCTTGGGGTCTCCAGTGTCATCCTGTTCCCCTTCCCTTATCTCAGGCCTGAACTCTGTACTGCATCTTGTCCCCTCTTTCAAAGCCTCTGCTATAATACCAGATGACCATCTTGCCCTTACAGCATTATGTGAGTATCAAATCTCACTTTACACAGTAACAAGAAGCAACTTTGCAACTTAAATGAAAGTTTTTATACCTAATTATAGAATGACACACAAGCAAAACAACTTGGGCAACAGCAACTGGTCATTAGAAAAAAAGGCCCAGATGCAGAAGTCTAACACATCCTTCTGCACTGAACCATCCAAAACAGCGCAGACATGCAGCCAACTTCAAGCACGCGGATTAAATAACCATAACCCATGCGCCGTAAGCCCAATGTCAAACTTCTCTCACTGCCAAGTTGTACATCAACGACCACCCCAGTAGGAGGAACCTCTTTTTCCTCCCACTCTCCAGAGTGGAACCTCATGTGAACATAGCCCTAAACTGTGAAATGAGAGCTTGACAGAGAG
Source organism: Apteryx rowi (assembly GCF_003343035.1). Taxonomy (NCBI): domain Eukaryota; kingdom Metazoa; phylum Chordata; class Aves; order Apterygiformes; family Apterygidae; genus Apteryx; species Apteryx rowi. The sequence continues at coordinate 82,414 of NW_020451149.1, forward strand.
GTCTGAGGACAATCCCTGCCTCAAGGGTGCCTAAGCCTGGTGGCAAGCGCTTCCAGTTCAGTTTGCACTTCCCCTCCCTGCCACTCAGTTTTCTTATCAGAACTGTTTCCCTAAGGCTACATTTTATTTTTCTATTCTGTGTGGACATCTGGTGGTCTAGCCAGTGATTGCAACAAAACAAAGGTAACACTGCAGTCTGACAAACAAGTGTCCAGTAGTTACTCATGTCCCCAGTCCATTTGGAAGTGGCTGGCACAGCATGACAGCCTGTCTCAGAGATACAGGGTCTTTGTCCTTTCATCTTCACCAAGAGTAGAAAAACTGTTGTATGCAGCTTATCCTATTCTTTCTACTTCTACCTCACAATTCATCTCTTGCCCTCAAGCCTCAGGGATCTGCTGCTCCCGAGTGTTTAAAACAAACCCAGGGTACAGTGTGGTGCACCCAGATTGCACATTATCCCTCAAAAAGCATATCCACACAGGGGGGAAGAGCAGGCTGGGATTTTATCTGCATAGTAAACAGCACATGCCCAAGCAATGTTATCTTCTTAAGACTCTCTGCATCTCAATTAATAGCTTCAACCAATCCTGCCTGGAGTGGCAACATGCACCTCTCTCCTCCTTCAGAGCTAGGATGAGCTGCGAGCTTGCAGTGTTTCCAGCTGACGTAGCCCTCAGGGCAGCTTCAGTTCCTCCTAGGAATCAAACTTAAATCATGGCTTGCTCTTCTACTGTTGTGAGCTCCTGCAAGCCCTGTGGTACCAGGATTTAATAAGGACAGAATTTAGCACAGCAGTAAGCTTTCTAGCTAGTCCTCTCAGCTGAAGTAATTGTGGAAGCACTGCCCCTTAAATCATAGCTGTGGGAGACAGTGGCTAAAATACACATCCAAATCTACGCAAAGCCAAAGGAAAATGTAGGCTGAACACTATGGATGTAACATTATTTCAAGCATACAGTTTCTCTAAACCACTGGGAAACACCCATTTAGGTAAGCTTCCAGTTGGCTGCAGTATTCTGCTTCTTCCTCCCTCCCACCCCAATATACTCTGCTCTTTCCAAAATACATACCTTTTCTTGCTAAGCCAGAAAGAAGGGGATATTTGCCTCTTTCTGGGGCTCTGCTGCATCTTGAGTGACCACTGGTACCTTTAGGATCTGCAGTGCACACCTGCTTTGTAATTTGTGTCACTTTAGTGCATGGTTCCATGAGACATACCTGGTGAATGACTTAGCCACACACTAACAAGGAAGGACAGCTCCGCTATAAAAGCGCATGGACATTAGCTTTAGCACTTAAAGTAGTGAGAGAATGCAGATAACAGTCAAAAGAAAGAAAACAGAACATTATACCATTTCTTATCTTCCTAAATGGTTTCTGAAGACTGCATTAACCAAGTATTCCATTGCAGTCTTCAGTGCTTCAAGTAAATAGAAAAAAAATATATTATTCCAACAAGCAAGATGTCAATTATATTGCACTCCTATCACTGAGCTACTCCCAAGCAGTTTTTTCCCTGTGGTAACCTTCTTCAGGAATCTTATATTTCAAAATCAAAGGTTACCTGMGCAGGTTTGGATAAACTACATGTTTTCCTGTAAAGGAGTCACTGGCTTACGAAGTCAAAACAATCTTAAGTACTATTGCTCTGGTAGTCTCCATAACATGCATTTAACAATTACAGATAGTCATGCTACAGTATGCTCCATCACTCAAAAATTTCTTTCATCAGTGAGGCCAGCTGATCACAGAACAGAGATTAGACCAGGAGTACCCAGAGACTCTCCAGAATATTTTGACTATGATAATTCATTCCCATCACTATCTTGTTTGATGACATCTCATTTCTGTTTACCCTGCATTTGTTTTGTTTTTTTAAAAAACATATGCAAGTAGAAATTTAAGTCAAAATCCACTGCTGCTATTACCAGAAGAACTGTGCCAAGTAAGTTACTGCTGCCTGTGAACAGGGAAGGAGTAACAAGTAACAGATGCTTTCCAAACAAAAACTTAATTAGCATTATCACAATGAATCAGGACACATTTTATCTGCAGTTGGTTCCACTTTCTAGTTTTGATTTAGAAGGAGCCTGAATAAYTCTAGAGAAGAAACATACCAAATGCCCTCCACAAACATATGCAAGACTATTCTTAAGAAGCCCTGCTTCCTCTGAACTCCTGTTCCAAACACCGGCAGCAAACCAGATGCTTTGGGAATTTGTCACACACTCCTGCCAGACAGACCTGAAGGCATATTCTCATGAGGATAAGATGCTCATTTGTTTTATGAGCCTCAAACATGAGCTCTCCTGCTGAAACAATCCTGCAGTTTATGAACATGTTACAATCCAGGAATCACAAGTCCATTTTAGTGACTCACTGCACAACCRTTTTTTTCCCTTTTAGTACCCCAGGCCCAAAAAGACAAGGGTTGAAGTAGGCAGAGGTTAAGAGTCTAAACAGAAGCTATCAGAAGGCAGAGTTCAACAGGTAACCCTTTCCAAAGGGAAACCAGCAGGCCTTGAAAGATTTTCTCCTACCTGCATACACACACAGCAGTTGTGCATTTCAGCTGGACTTGCAGCATATTGGCACGGTGGATCTAGAAGCCCACTTACAACTGGATGTTCATGAAATCCTGTGGCAAGTGAAAGCGTACAAAACAGTCATTCATCTAGAGCACAGAACACAGCTCTCCCCATTAAGAAGTTTACACAGTAGAAGTAGGAGAAAAGCATGGAAACTGCACTAGACAAACATCATAACCAGGAAAGCCAAAACCAGAGCCTAGACTTCCTGCCACAGCACTATCTTTAAACAGAATTTTAACCTAGAAAGGCACTAAGGGATATGAAAGAATAAAGTTCAAGAGAGAAACCTCTTCAGTTCTGATAAAGTTTGTCACACTTGCTCTCTGAACAACTTCTGTGACTCATGGGTCCCATGTCCCATGTGACAACAACTGTGAGAGCCACTGGATGGACTCCAGGGTGAGCAGGTGAAGATGCACCAAAATCRGGGTGAATAAACAGAAGTCACACCTGGCTCCCAGCTTTCCCTCCCCCCTCCCCCCCAAAGACAAGGGCTGTGCTTAAACACTTCAACCAGACCTGCTAAAGAACTTAACACCACTATACAGATTAAGGTCACATCTTTCTTTTGGCAAATGTCTCCTTTCACTTCAAAGGATTTCATTTCAACTGTCACTGACCACAGAGTGCCTGGATCTCATCACTACCATACTGTGTAGCCCTACATCAGGGAGGACCAAGAACTGGGCTGCTCCACAGAGGAGGAAGAGCTAGGAGGCCAAGGCTGACCACAACACAGACAGGGTCACTAACCTCACTGACCCAAGCACAGCCCCACAGTACCTAAGCAGGGTCAGTGGCAGCAACAGGTTCAGTCAACAACCCCCAACAAGGTGAAGTGATGAGTCAGGCCCAGGGTCCATTCAGGGGGTCCAATAAGAAATAGCAGGAGACAAGGTTACAACATAGGTCTGGGATCCATCTGGCAGCCAGGGAAGAACACTGGCCACAGGACTACCTACAAAGTCAGTCAGTAAGCCAGGGCAGCAAGAGACTGGGCTAGGCACAGGTATACCTACAACTTACCTCAAACAAGGCCTGGGTAGCCATTTAAGCCTGAGATTAATTAGAGCTCCTGGGTCAACAGACAGAACTCATGGGTGGAGGCTCCAGGTAAGGGGGGGTCAGGACACTTAAGGTTTATTATTGCCCTCAGGGCTCTAAGGCACTGAACTCCCAACATTTTCTGCCTCTTGTGAATATATTGAATACATGAACCAGCTGCAGGACACCATCCGCTTACACCAGGTCACTCAGCAGATGGCTATCAAATGTATTCCTGAAGGACTGCTTTAAGGGAGCAACACTGTTTTTTCCTCCTCCATTTTGAGCTAAAGGGGATAGCAATTCTGCATTCCTTCCATTACCTGCTGCAAGGTTCTCACAGAAGATGATAATAAAAACACCTGAGCAGCCACTTGGATTTGTGGGTGTTTAACTGGGGTTGCTCCTGCTCAAAGACATGCAATGGTCAGGCTAAACAACAGACCAAGAACTCCATCCTATCTCAAAACAGCCATCAAGCTTCCCCTAGCTGACAACTGCTCACATTCCAGCTACTAATAACATACACAAAAATTACAATAAACATGCACACGTACAAGCATAGAAAAGCACCTTCTCATATGAAAGTACATGTTCCTACTGGGAACAAGAGTATGCTCACATGCTAAGAAAAAGTCTCCCTTCGGAATTAGAGACAGAATCTAGATGTTTTAAAAGCCCTATCCCTCCCCAGGAAGAGACTCCCCAGCACAGGTATCTCAGAGAAACACTCTCAGCATCTATTCAAGAGCTGGATGAATGTGAGGTAGCAGTTGCACATGGCTGGAGTACCACACAGCAGCCCCAGCAGACATTTGGGGCAGAACAAGGCTGTACTGCAGCTTGGGGAGGCTACCATGATCTACAGAAACCAGAGAGCTGGCAGGCTGGGCTGCACCTCYCGGGTACATCTGCAGGGCACAACACACTACTCCTCCATTCAGCCCTGCCAGTGCTGAGCAAGCTAAACTGGTTGTGCAAGCAGCAATGCTGCACAACTGTAAAACTAACTAGCATTAGACAGCCCTGCTGAACAGCTCTGGTTATAGGAAATAATTGTACTAAAAAAGGTCAGAGATAACRCAAAAAATCAGCACAGGAAGCACAAAAGGGCATATTGCTCCCCTCCTCCCCCAGTGAACCCCAGCTGCTCACCATGACTAAAACTCCTGTTTTTAATCCCCAAAACATGTCAGAACTTGGCTCACTAGCAGCTAACAAGGGCACTCCAAGCAAACTATTAACCCCAAATAAGGAGCAGCTGGGCTTCCCACAGCCACCACCTTTCAAAAACCAGCCCTACAGCCACCTCTGCCCCCAAATCCACAGTTTTGTCATGCCACCTAGTCAGCCTCAGACAGTAACTGCTAGGCCCTGAGCCTGGGGGAAACCCCTTCCTTAAGCCCTGGGGAGTCAAGCCCTTAAGAAAAAGTATATCTTTTGGGCAACCTGAACTTCACACTCACTTATACTGATAACCTTAAGAATCAATAGATAAACTCACCCCACTGAAAAAGCCCTAAAATAAACAAAACCCAAGACAACCCCAGTCAGAGCTCTACCTAAAGTTACCTGAAATTAATCCTTTCAGCAGARAACTCAWCACCAACCACAAAAACTGCCAAGGRGTGGGGGGTGGGGAAGAGAGACATYACCAACACMMCACCCCACCGAGGCCGCAGGGCCCGTTACAGCCGCTRGAGCGCGCAGCTTCCCCCACCACAGCCATTATGGCACGCACGTGAGGCCTCCAAAGGCTTTAATCACTTCCCGCCCCGGCTCCCGATTGGCGGCTCCCATGTGACGACGACAGCGCTGATTGGCCTGGGCGGGCGCGGCCCCGCCCCCGAGGCTCCGCCCGGGCGCCGAGGGGCGGCAGGTGCGCGGCGGCCCCGAGGCTTCAAGAGCCCCCGGCGGGGG
>NW_020451149.1:88104-92364 GCF_003343035.1 Apteryx rowi
GGGGCTGGGGGGCGGTTGGGGGGGGGGCTGCTGCCGCCGCCGCCGCTTTTAGCGCGACGGGGAGTTCCCCGGTGGTGTTTCCTGGCGCTTCTGCTCGTGGCTCTGCCGGTTGGGGTTTGCCCCGTGTTGGCCCCGGCGGCTACGTGCTGCCGGCGCTGTGTTTGTGCACGTGGCGCAGCCCTGGTTGTACCGCGGTGGAGGCGCGACACGCGCGGGCACGGCCTGCGCTTTCGCCTCCCTGCAGACGCGTGAGGGGCACTTCTGGGGATCCCCCCGGGCTGTGTACGGAGGCGCGACCCTCGCGTCCCTGCCCCGTGTCGCGTGTTGGGGGCCAGCAGCGACCCGCAGGTGGAGGCCACAGCGGTTCCTGCCCCCTCGGGGCGTGGGGACCTGGGCGCTGCCTGTCAGCAGGGCGAAACCCTTCGCTGTGTCTCTGTTTCCCACCCAGCAGCTCTGGATTTGTTCCTGCGCTGCTGTCAGCGCGCGCCGGGTATCCGGCGTGACGGGTGGGGGGGTTGGGGTAGTGCTGGTGCAAATGCGGTTTCTGGATCACGTTTAGTTTCCATATCCGCCGCTGCTGCTTTCACTGCTGCTCGTGCCCTTGCGTTGCCCGGACCCTCGGCCAGCCCGGACCTGGGTTTGCCCCAGCGCGTGCTCGGGTGAGGGGTGTTTTGGGGCAAGAGAGCAGTGCGGAGGGTGTTTGCTGCCTGKGGGGGCTCTCAGTGGCCAGCAGACGCAGCGGGGCACRAGCTATGGCAGCGCTGGTGACATGTTTCCAGTCTTACACTTTSKYKKTGGTGGTGGTGGTAAATATTTTCCTTGCACGTTTTGAGATCCCAGGAAGATGGGATGACAGCTTGATTTGTGAGAATTGCCAAATGTGCTATTTTATTGTGATGGCTCTGGGCTGGGTTATTTCCAKCYGGCTGGGACGARCGTGTTGYGCCCGGGTYGGGTTACTGTCRTTTTTGARGYGCCCGYGGTGCCGTTCCCTGAGATGGGAAATGCYGGTYGGAAACACCATGGTGTTATTCTTGGCCTCCTAAAACACAGACAGAATCACTGATTTACTGTGGTGATTTCCTAGAGGCCTCCACATGTGGAAGCAGAGCYACTGCTTATTCCCATGCCCGTGGTCAGTAATAGGAGGCACCTGGAGACCCACCAAGAGAAAGGGACCCCTCTAAACTGGATCCATTTGTGTTTATTGCTTTGGTTTGTCTGCAATGTCGTCCTGGTTTTCACTTCAGCTGTTGGCAATGATTTTARAAATGTGTTTTCTTTCCTTGTTTGCACATGTGATAAAACAAWCAAGCTGAAGCAAAGCTAAGGGCCCTGCAGCTGATGATATCCAGAGGGCTGGAAAGCTTTCCTTGTCCTTCTGYGCTGCTTAGGGAAGACAAAGCCGGCACRGGTGGTTACTAGCGCTCGTCCAGGTTTCCCAAGCGAGAAGGTCCCTTTCTGCAAGAGCTCCTGAGGATATTAAGGGTCTAAGGGAGCGCGGTTTTGCTTCCTTGTTGTTTCTCCAATTTACTGGCTAATATTTTTAAGCAGCTGGTTGCCAGTCCTCTGCTTGTGCTTGTGCTTTGCTAGTTAATGAACAGYGAAGCTTTACAGTTTGACTGCAGCTAGCAGTAGTTATGTTTCTGCCCAGACCTCGGCCAGCCCGTGGRACGACGCAGYGGATCGCAGGCGGCCCTGTGCCGGGGGCTGCCCGTGGCATTTCACCGGAGCCGGGCTACGTCCCTGCCGGCTCGGCAGCCTCACCACCGCCGCCGTGCCCGCGTGCGCGGCCTCGCGCGTGGGCAGCTCCCTGGGGCTGCGGCTGGTGCCCGAGCGCCAGGGCTGCTCGCTCGCCCGCAGCCGCGAGCGTTGTGGCCCCGGCCCCTCGCGGTGCCCCGCAGCTCGCGGGGAGATCGGCGCCTGCTGCGGCTCCCTCCTGCTGCTCGGCGCCATCAACGTGGGCGACCACCGGGGCGACCCTCGGCGCCCGGGCGAGCGGAGCGGGGCCCCGGGGTGGGCGCGTGGGTCTGGGGGCGATGGTGGGTCCCTCTATGAAATCCCRAGAGTCAATGCCTCCCGCTCCGGGTTTCTCGCTGCAAGGCGCCGCTGCCCCTTCCTGCCGCCACGGCGAGTGCTTGGTCTCTGGTAAGCCGAGTGACCCGCTCCTGGGAGCGGCCTTTGCTCTGCTCGGACCTCTCGTTTTGGTAGCTTGTCCCCAGTTAACGGCCGGGAGTTTCCCTGTACGCAGCTCTCGTTTTCTCTTCAGCTTGGGAGCTTGTTGCAAGGGGCGCCAGAGCCCTGCAGGGCAGGTGCTGCTTTGTTTCCCTCTTCTCCCRCCTAGTACCGTATCCYGCATTTGWTAACTCCTGCCTTGGAACCGGACACAGCGGCATCACCTGGCGCAGCCTTCGCAGCCCAGGGATGGGTCCCTGGTTGCGGTTTACTTCCAGCGCAGAAGTTTGGCTCCTCCTTTAAGTCATGGAACCAGCTGCTGTTCCAGCTTAGAAGTGGTATTCAACGGTATAGACCCTACGAGCTGCGTTTTCCACCCAGTTCCCGTCTCCTCAGACAGCAATTTTTGTTCTGTCCCCTAAAACAGCAGCCCCAGGTTTCAGCAAGAGCCCGGTGACTCCTTTCCATCTCTGCCCTGCGAGGGAGGCRGTCGGCACAGAGGCACTGTGCCGAGAGGCATCCGGGCACCGCATCGCGGCAGAGGAAGCCTGTTGGCAGCCGGGACCCGGCGGTGAGTACAGACGCTCCCCGCGCGCCAGCGTGCATCCGCCCGCATCTCCCGGGCTCGGCTCCGAGCGGGTCCAAGGAAACGGGCTGCCATCCCGGGCCGTGCTGGGAGCCCGACTGGCCCCAGGCAGCGTCGTCGTTCCCGGCGGGCGCCGTCGGGGCTGGCCGAGCGCGGCCGTGCCTGTGATGGGGCCTCCCGTCCCGCTCCGTAGCGCAGGTCCTGCAGGGCTGGCGCCTGCCCGGGGGTAAGCACAGGGCGCCTGGCAGAGAAGGGGACCGAGCGGCGGCCCCGAGTCACCCTGCCCTTGCCGGGGCGCCTGCGGAGTGACTCGGCGGGTGGCTGAGGTGACCCCGCGCCTCGTGCGTGAAAGGGCCTCGGCCTGCGGTGCTGAGAGCGGCGCGGGAGGGACGGGCCCGTCTGCAGCGCGGCGCTGGGGCTGCCCGGAGGGGCCCTTGCGCAGCTGCTCTCGCCGTAGCGAGCGTGCGCTGCCCCGGGGGCTCTGGCGGGGCGGGAGGGCGGCTCCTGGGGCRGGTTSGTAACCTCTATGYGAACGCGAATATGAACCGCGTAGGTTYATAACCTGGGATATTTGATTCTCGCAGCGTGAGCTCAGTCTTGCTTTCYTCTTCACAGCTTTCAGAAAGGGATGCAGGGATGACAGCTGCCTCTCATCTGGGACGTGTTGGAAAAGAAGCGAGTAGAAGTTAAGCTGGCAAGTGTAGGAACTTCTTCTGGTGGGAGGAATGCCAGCGGATTGCCCMGGTGGGTTTTAGTTGCCCTCTGCCTTAGCCCTGCTCAGGCTGCTGAGCTGAGACACTGCCYGTGGCTTTATGCTTAAGGAAGACGCGAAGGACGGCTTTGTGGCAGCCCTCCACGGGGTTTCTGCTATGTAACGCCGCCTCTAGCAACAAGCTGGAGAGGAGCTCGAGACACCTGGGTCGGAGATGCCCTGCGAGCTTTGCCCTYGCAGACAGGGGACCTCGGCTGGCTCCCGGGGCTGCGTCAGGTGAACAAGCCTGGCCAGGCGCAGAGCGGCCGCACAGGAGCGTCTCTGCCAGGCCGGTCTCTGCTCAGAGACGTGACTCGGGACAAAGCCGCCCTGACGGGTTCGCTAGCGRTGGCCATAGGGAGGGCGCTGAACTCGGCGAATGTTACTCACTCAACTGCGCCTCCACAGCAGGGCAGAACCGAACTTGCCTGTGTCGTCCCCAAAGCGGTTTCAGACAGGACTGGGCGGCTGAACTGCAGCAGGGAGGCGCCGGGAGAGCGGCTGGACCGGGGGCCGTGCGGGGCCTGCAGCCCGGTAAGGGGAGAAGCGGGGACTCCCCCTCTGCTCTGCCCTGGCCCGTCCCTYGCTCGCAGCCCCCACGGAGGAGCTGGGGTCGCTCGCTTGCTCAGAAAGCTGATCAGCAGCGCGGAGCAGCGCCGCGTTGGGGAGCTGGCGCCCCGGGTCGCTCCCGCCCCATCCAAGGGGGTAATTCCCACCCCCAGCGAAACCTGGGAGCAGCCAGGGACGC
>NW_020451149.1:93805-95641 GCF_003343035.1 Apteryx rowi
CGGGGTCGGGTCCGGACTGCAGCCGCGGGGGGGCTGTTGGGGTCGAGGGAAGGTTTGTGGTGCTGGCGCGGGAGCGCTGGCGCGTCGCTGGGGGTGTCGGTGCGCGGGTCCCTCTGGGCTCGCTGGTGCTGAATGCAGCCGGGGCGCGCGCCCTCCYRGCAGGTGTCCCCCGCGCGCGAAGGCTGTTTCGGGGCTCAGGACCAGCCCCGCGGGGAGGCCCTCCCTGGGGAGGGCTCCAGGCAGGGCCGCGGTTTCTGCTGCTTTGTGCTTTGCTTGGAACGCGCCTCGCTTAGCTGATGTTTCTTAGCAAGTATTAATTCTAGTGTGCTCCTCTGGGGAGAAAGGTGACTTTTCTGGCTGGCGAGGCTGAGCAGGGCTCCAGTTAGGGCAAGGCGCAGGATTCGCAGGGGCAGCTAAACACTGGGGCTGATTTGGGGCCGTGCRGGGCTGCGCCGTGCAGCCSCGAGCTCTCGCTRACTGGTCTCTCTCCCCAAGCAGGGATGGAGGAGCCCCAGCCGCGCCAGGGGRCYGGTGCAAACACYGCAGCGTCACCCCAGCGCCAGCTCTCGGACGCTGCCACCATGTGCAAAGCCAGGGATAGCRCRTCCCGCAGGAGGGGCTGCGTCCTTGTCCCCTCACCCACACGAGGACTTCGGGGCCTCAGAGGTGTTTCCTGGTGAGTCTGCAGCGTTTTTGCCATGGCTCAGCGCACAGCTGCTCATCGCATGGCCTGGAGAGCTGCACTTGGCCTGTGGAGCAGAAGGTCTGGCCTCACTGCCCAGCTCTTTCATTCCCAGGTTTGTCCTGCCAGCAAGTGACAGCTGCTTTGGCCGGGTCGCTCTGTGCTCCCATCCCTGTGCAGCTGCCCCCCCCCCGGAGGAGCTGAGCGAGAACCGCACATGCGGGCAATAGGCTGTGTCTGCTCTGCTCTGGAAATGAAAGTGGGAGGCATCCACAACGGAGAGCGAGCGCTGTGGGGTTTGCTTAATCCCTGACAGAAGAAGTTGGACTCCCCATGTGCAGAAGGACCCCTTGCCTCCCTCTGCCCTGCGAGTGCCCCGCTCCTGGCTGCGACGAGCTCCTGCCTGTGCCTGCGGCCTCCTTGGAAGTGGTGCTGGGAGTATGGCTTGGGCTCGTTATGACTCCAGCTTGGGCTCATTACAGCTGTCTGGGCTTTTGACAAGGTCGTAAATCAATCACTGTCATAACTTGCATATTAATATCATCTTTAATATTGCATACATATTGAACAATTAGTTTATGAACAATGTACACACATTGAATAAATATTCCGAGTCTTGTACAAAGGGTGAATAAACATTGGAACTGGAAGAGGGTGTCTGCTCGCGTTTCCTCCCCCAAAAGCGCCTTTCGTGCCAGAAACTATCTATCTCAGACGCGAAGTTCGGCCTGGTGCATGCCAGCCTCCCTGCTGTCAGGGCGCACACGAATGGACCCCCACCTCCGGTGAGGGTCCACGGGCCCTGCCCACCTCCCCCCCCCCCCCCAGCCCGGCCCCCTCCCCCCCCTCTCACCCTCCCACCACCTGCAAAAGGGCCCCCTTGGCCTCTGGTTTTGGGGCTGAAAACAGATGACTTGGTCTCTGTTTTCAAGCTCCAAAAACACATGACTTAGTCTCTGTTTTTGAGCACCCAAAACCAGGCTATAGGGGCTCTTTTGGAAGCTGAGAAACAGAGGCTATAGCCTGGTTTTGAGCACCCAAAACACAAGACTTGGCCTCTGTTTCTGAGCCCCCAAAACAGCCCATATAGCCTTTTTCTGAATCCCCAAACGCAGGACTTAACCTCCATTTCTGGGCTCTGAAACTGGCCCAAT
>NW_020451149.1:96745-107194 GCF_003343035.1 Apteryx rowi
CGGGGCCCGCCCCGCCCCGGGTCCTAGCGCCGACCGTTCCCCGCCCGACCAATGGTTACCGCCCAGCCGTTCTCCGCTAGACCAATCGCTACCCGCCCGACTGTTACCCTCTTGACCAACCGTTACCGCCCGACCGTTACGCGCCCGCCCTGTGGTGACAGCGCGGGGCGGGGGGTGGCGGCGCGTGTCGCCTGCGGGAGCGCGACAACCGTTACAAACCGCCGCGGCGCTGAGGCGCCTCGCGCCCCTCGGGCGGTGGTCGCGCCGCCGTGTTTTACCGGCGATCCCAAAGAAGTGTTAGTACAACGAGCAGGAAAGCCACTTGTCGCCCCAGGCGACCCGCGGGCTCCGGGGCATCAGGGAGAGGTGGTGTGCTGCACCCATGGACAAAAAGGTCTGGGCCAGCAATGCCCCGATTTCCAGCAGAGGAAGCGCCGGCAAGCAAAGGGCCCAGCTAAGCCAGGGTGCAGGATTGGCGTGGGCAAAATTTTCCCTCCATCGCCATTGCCTTAGTACTGCGATTTGCAATCAAATCAAAAGCCATTGCTGGGTCACTCCTGCTTTTCCCGTGGGGATGGCAAAAAGGGTCCATGAGCAGGGCCAAGTGGCAAATCCGTACCCTATGCATGGCGGGGAAAGGGCAGTGGCTGTGGCCATTCTGTGGTGTTAGGGGCAAAGGCCCAGGGCAGAAGGATGTGCCAGGAGCTGGAACCAGCTACCAAAGCATGGCTAAAACAAAGGTTTGAGGGCATGAAATGGTGGCATTACCCTGTTTTTTGATGCTTTGTGCAAACACTTTCCTATTTCTTAAAAACTGTTTGGGCTGGCAGGCCAACCATCTTGTCATGTTTAATATTACAGGAACAGCCTTCAAACACTGCGCTGAGAAAGAGATCTAGAGGATGTATGGAGAAAGAAGAAAGTTTTTTTTTTTTTTTTTTTCAGATGAAATTTAAATGAGCAAGAGTGAGTGAGGCAGCAAGATACAGGGTTCAGACACAGGAGTCCATTAGCATCAGCTGTTACAAATGTGACTTAAAATTTCCTTCCATTTATATTCTAGAAACCCTTAGTTGAACTTTGATATTTATGTAAGCACATATGGCCCAGTTCAAGGCAGACTGATTAATGCCCTTGCGTTCTTCTTTAGGGATCCACACAAATCTGTAAAAGCAAAGAACAACTTGTGCTTCTTTCAGCTGATGCTGCTCATATTTTAATTGTGATTGACTCCATCACAGGGAAGCCCACACCAAATTTCATACTGACTCAGCTACTGTCCAAGATCCCATATCGCTCAGAAAATCCTTATGAAATTCAAATTATCTTTGGGGGGAAAAAATCAATTCTGGGCTGCATCAGAGCTGAAGATACACAAGGAACTCTGCTTACAAATACAACAAGGCATGATTAGACAGTTCAGCTCCCCAAATTTTCAATTACAAACAGTTCCTGCTTTTTCTGCACAGCCTTCTGAGTTGCCTTGACAGGCTTCAAATCAAAGACAAATGCACATGTAGTCCTTTCCAAGTGGACAAATGGCTTATCTCTGATAGGTATAACTCCAAAGCAGGTACTTTCAAGGCTAAACTTTCATGTACTACTTTGAATTTTTTTTTCCCCTAGATGAATACACAGCATACATTGAAAGACTTCTGCATTAGTAGTTGTAATGTCACTGCAGGCATGGGCTACACTGCTAACTAGATGTGACTCTTCCTCAAATACTGACAACACTCCCAGGTAGAATTTGTAAGGTCCTAGGAAGAGGTCATTTTATACATTTAGGAGTGATCACACTCAGCAAGGATACTGTCAGTTCTTTAGACCATTTATCCAAAGAAAGACAAGCTGAGATTCTTTTCTCAGTGTCTTCACAGCATCACAAACATTTTCAGTTCAGGTTCTTTTCAGTGTGTCTTGGATGCTTTACAAAAGGAAATATTATATAGTAGTTTACAAGGAAGATCTATAAATATTTTGTGTGAAAACTAACAAGTTAGTGAGGAAATGTGCAAATACAGAGTGATTATTGTGTAGTTTGGAGGAGACACCTCTTTTCCAGCAGCATAGACTGCTCTAATTAAATGCTAATTTCCTAATTACTTATTTTCACCTGAGTATGCCATGCCTTCCATGCATAAAAAGATGGACTGCCACATCCACAGGTAAGATCTGTTTACCAAGCCACTGTTGCCTCTGCTTTCCAGAGTACTTCRCAATGTAAGTGTTCATACTCTCAGTCTTCATATATGTAGTAGAGGGGCATAAACAACACAAAATGACAGACTAGTCAAACTGCAGAGGCAGTATGATCCCAGGCTGGGAAATGGAATTGTGGCTTCCTTTTGAAGCTTTACAGACTCAAGTTCGTAACTTACTGCTGTGTCTTAGTACTCCGGTTGCCCTCACTAGTTATGAACATGCAATAAATGAGAGTTAGAAAAAGTTAATCAGGAGGAAACTTCAAAACCATGTGTATTCTGCCTTCCAAAGATGGCACATACCACAATCCGCAACACTTCTCTAAAGTCTTTGTCTGTGTGGCAAGTGGAATTTGAATGTATGGCATATCTCTGCTTTGTGGCACAACGCAGTCAACTAGTGTCTTGGAGGGAGGAAGAGAAGAACATGGGGAAGTGGCAGAGGTTGTGCCATACGGCACCCTCACCCATGGTGCTGTAGGACTTCTTGCTGCATTCAAGATAGGGATGACTTTATTGTAAAGGAACAAAGTTTGCTCATCTGTATTCTGCAGAAATCCTCTCTAAATTGATGGGAACTGATTRCTCAGTCCCTACTGTGATTCTCTGATATATCATGTCAGCAAGTCAGCTTGCCCCAGGACAGAGATTTGCTGTACTTCTTTTGGGATGAATTTCAAATGTGATTGATACTATCTGACAGAAGGGCTCTTGATTGTTTGTCTCCAGAGTTAATAGAATTGATCCAAAGGAGAAAGCAGCAGGCAGCAAATCCTTTAGCCCTGTCCTTTCCTCTTTTTCTTCAACCTTGTCAATGCCACTGTCAAATTTGCACCCACTATGGCCTCCTATTTCCAAGAAGGCAGACAAATCTTCCTTCATAGTGTCAGCGGATACTCAGTCTACGATAGTCTAACTTGAGGGGAATCAGGACTTCATAGTTCCTTTCTGTTCTATCCCCATGTGCAAGCAAGTGATTGAATGCAGCATGGGGAGAGATTACTTTAAATACAGATTTGCACAGGTGACAGAGATGGGCTGGCCTGCTTCATGAATATCTTGGGGAAGAAGGACTGTTTGTTATATTCCAAGGCACTTAACTGTGGTCTTTGTACAAGATTGCTTACTCATGTCTTGCATCCAACTAGCCAGCTACCTGCATGAGGCAATATGAGGGGACAGATGTTTCTTGACGCTTTTTGGAGCACAGCAGAAGTCTTAAATGTAGAGGATGAGGGCCTCCCCAGGAGGAGAGGCTGCAATTTTCACTAATCTTTTGGCAGGTTGTGTAATATGTGGCATGAGTCTGTCTCTAACCCCTGCCTTCACTGTCYGTTGCTGTCTGGAAAATATTCAGCTAGAATCTAGTCTCTTATCAGAATGAAGTGTCAAAGCACAGAGAAGAGCGGGGAGCAGGAAAGCCAGTCTTCACCTTCATTCATCCTTCCCAGGCTCTGTCGCACAGTTTTACTGGAAGGAGAAACCATTGCCTTTTTTAGCTATGAAAGCACTTTGCGAGCAGAGCAAGATCTCCCTTCAAAACAGATTGTTTGAATGCACGTTCCCTGTTTGTGGTGCTCAAGGGACCATGTTTTAAAGTACACTGAGACACAGCACTGCTTTGACAGTAAGCTTTATTTACAAATACTAGTACAACTCATAAAGGCCAGCATTCAAATTATCTCACATCTGAGGAATGTGAGGACCTCTCCGCTGGAGAGATCTGCCTGAGGCAGGCAAAAGAGGCCAAGTGCTCTCCTCAGACAGTATCCGACCATGTAGCTGGTGTCAAAAACCACACAGTTATCTGCTCAGTTTGGGTGAGCTTGTTCATCCTTCCTATCCCTTCCCCTGACACCAAGATGCTGCTTTGGGACATGGTTCCTGGCTGTGCCACTGCCAACATGCTGTGAGCGTGGAAGGTGCTCCAGCTTGCCTACAGTTTTGGGCCCTGGCTGCAGTCAGTCCAGCCAACGGGGGTTGCCAGGATGCATCTGTAGCATGTGAAGTAACTTTATGTTCCAGCTGAGCCATTTCACTGCTGCTGCGGAACAACACATCTTCGGATCATCTTGGCTTGACATCTGAGGCAGCAATGGCAGTAAGTGAAAAATGAGGCTGTCAAGCCAGATTGAGCTCAGTTTATAACCTCTGATGAGCCCAAAGCATTTGAAGAAACCTTAAATGCAGTCCCCTGAAGATTTAACAAAGGATAATGAGACAGTGCTTAGTATCAGGCAAGGTACACCACAGCACTGTGTTTCTCGTGTCTGTGGCTGATTTGCTATGGAGACCCAGAGCTCGCTATCCCCGAGTTAGGAGGAGCTGGGAACCAAGACCCCCCTCAGGGAACCTGCTGTCTCATTACATTTACCTTCTCGTAATGTGACTCTTCACTCTGGCTTTGCTACAGTCTCTCTCACCTCTCAGCCGCAAAAAAAAGAACCTTTGGCAGTTCTGTGGAAGATCATTCCATAACTTCATTGTAATGGGAGAGATTCCATTCCCACCTCTGCCGCTGGGCTCTAACGTACCAGCAATATGGCTTCATTTACTTCAAAAGGCCTTTTAGCCCATGCTCCCATTTAATCACCTTAAAATTTTGGAAAGCTTACAAAAGCTACATCTGCTCAGTGTAAGAGACTGATTTTTGGTAAATCTCAAAATGAATGAAATATCAGTTTCATGTTGCTTTTGAGAATTGTTACTGCCAGAAATGGCCGTGCTGGTTCAGAGAATGTCTCATTTTTTTCTGCCATCTCAGACTCTTCAAAGCAATCAGCACTGGCTACATCTAAACTTGTAATATTCCATAGCTATGGAGAAAAGAAGTTTCAGAGCCCCCGATATTAGACAAAAGAAAAAAACTATTCTCTGTTCAGTTTCCCCAAAGGACCAGTTTTCATATCTTTGTAACCTTCCAGATCTCCGTTACTCAAAAACACATCTTCTCATGGAGTCAGACTCAGATTCAGGAGGAAATTTCCGAGTGCTCAGAGTTGGAGGAAGGTCATAGCAAGAGATAGATACGTCTGTACAAAAATTTTTGTAGCATCTAAAAAGCAAAGGCTGAGGATCTTCATGCTTTCGGACTTGCATGCATACTTTTTATTTAAGATCAGCTAAAGCTTTACATGTGCATGTGACTGCAGAGGTCTGGGAGAGCTACAGGTATGTATCTAATAAGGGCGTTTACTTTTTAAAACATTGTATTTAGCCCCTCATCACTAAGGACTTATCCCTCATGCTTGGAAAACTTGGGAAACATCCAAGTGATTCTAATCTATTCACAATGGCATGGGAGATCAAGACAGACACAGTTTTCAGAATGCATTTATTTTGACTTCAGTTCTAACCAAGCTTGCTGTCCAACTGTCACTGATTTGCAGTGCTACCTCTTTCACAAGAATATGGAAGTGTGTAAAACATAACCGGTTGCCAGAGAAAGGCATGATGAAAGCAATTGTTTTTCCTGAGGAAGAAGGAGGCAATGTATAGGCTATATATATATATATATATATATATATATATATATATATGTAGGCAAAATATAGGCAATAGCAGGTTCAGCAGTTTATGTCCTGGCTTGGCTTGGGATGAATTAATTCTGTAAAATATATATGACATAGAACAAAATGATGTGATCATACAGTTCTGATCAGTGAAAGTCTGTCATGGAATATAAATATGGCCAAATACTACCTTAATAGGTGGCAGCATCTATTTAAGGGGATATGTACTGATAAATAGCAAAGAAGATGCATCTCATATAGATGCGCCTGAAATGTTAGAGTTAAGAAGAAGGTGGTGGCGGTAAGAACATTTTAGGATGGACATCAGCAGAAGCACAACAGCAGGAGCACATCATCCATGCCAAGGTTTTTTCACTGTCTCAGATGATTGGATTTAGCCTAGTCACCAGTCTCATGGCAACCCCCCCCCCCCCGATTGCATTTCAGGAGATAGACTTGCTGGAGATATTTTCTCTTAACTAAACCAGGGACATCTGGATGCTCATAGTGATTAGCATGTTAGAAATACATGTAATATGCATCATCAGTAAATCATATATTTATTCATGAGGGCTTATGAGTACCTCAGTAGATTAGCCCGCCCCTCCTCCAGATGCATTGGAGCAAGAGTTTGAGATGCAGAAACTAAACAAGGGCTGATCTCTTACCCTTTTTCTTCCAAAGATCCATCTACTAGAAACAGCATCTGTGTCTTGGGTGGGGGATGGTGGAGGGCACTTCTCATCCATAAATTATAAGATATTAACTATTATAATTCATTAGCAGGCTTATAGAGAGACAAATGACCTATAAATCCATGTATATCCACAGCTGCTTTACCTAGTAATATAAACTTAGGTGAGCTAAATTCATCTCCAGCATAACAGCACTGAAATTAATGGAGTTACTGCAGGAGTGAATTTGCCTTCATATTTATAATCTCAGGATTTCTTTCAGTCCACAAGAATGCAAGTCTCCACATTTGTTCATTTATTTTAAAGCCTTCTGTGAGGGTTTTAAATAAGAATTCTGGTCTTTGAATATTAAATTCCTGTTCAGTTCTCATCGCTTCTTCCTTTTCCTTGATTATGTGCCATCATGTTTCTGACTTGTCTAAACTCCCCATATTGTTGCTATCCGCTATTATCTAACATCATCTCTAATATGCATTAGCAGCATTGCAGATGGGACTACATTTCTTAGCATCAACCTCCCCTAGGTGACAAGAAGTTTCATCTTGCTGCTGTGCTGTGTGCTGCCACCGCCACTCATGTGCCACGCAAAGAGCATCAGTACCTTCTTGCCTCACTTGGGACCAGATTTTCAAGAGAACTCAGACCTGCATTCTAGTACGTAGCACCCAGTGACCCCTTCTGTCATCCATACCACCAGGTTTGAAGTTTGCTCAGTGTGAGGCCAGCCAAGTTCTTTTGAAATTGTGGCCAACTCTTTAAGTGCCTTAAGCCTCGCTGGTGTGTGGGTTTTGGCTCAGCTCCAAAGGAAACAGAGTTCTTGCAAGATCCTGAGCAGCTCCCCCCAAGCTACTGAGTAGTTCTTGTCTCTCTCTCTCTCAGTGAAATACACAGCATGTGTGGGCTGAAAAAAAACAGGGCAAAATAAAATGCAAATCCCCCTTTTTTTTTTTTAGCAAACATTAGTGTGAAGTATTGGCAAATCCTGTAACTTGTTTCAGAAGAGAAAGTACTAACAAAAAGGAAAGAAATCTCTCTGAAAGCAGCCTGGAAGTCACCTTTATCTATGCAATAGAAAAGAACATGCTCCATAAATAGGGACAGGGATAAGGGTTTCCTTTCATGTGAGCATAGTCACCTGGTTCTAAAACTTAAGCATTCAAACAAAGGCCTAAAGTTCAGAGCCTGGAACGCAAGAGATATGTAAGAGATATGGAGCAGATATTTCTGCAGGTTGGCAGATGATTTGTTTCTGTCAATAATAAAATGTGATTTTCCTGACTGATCCGTATAAAGCATTGTCTTCCTGCACTGGATCTTTCATATACTTTTGATTTCCCAATTCTGAAAACCTGAGATTGCTCTCCTGCTGTTTGCCTCCTTTCTTTTGAATCCAAACTCCATGACCTTCACCAAAATATTATTTCTTGCCCTGTTCATTATGCAACTGTGAAATAATTTATGAAAAGAAGCCTCATTTCAATCATGACAGAAAACAGAAGTTACCTGGCTGCTGTYCTCTGTTTTCCAAAAAAGTTTACAGAATTGAAAGACAAATAAGACCCTCACAATCCTTTGTAGCACTGCAAGAGTTACTGCTCTACCAAAACTGCAACTGCAAAACCCACCAGCAAAACCTATTCGCATAAATTGGATTATTCAGTCTTTGACAAGGTAATGCAATTTATCTTTCCTGCAAGGAATAGTTCCTCTTAAGTTATAACCTAAAGTTCATATGCTTGTCATCAGATCACTCTTCAGAAAGGGTAATCTATTGATTCATTTTTCAGCTGGGATTTCAAATAACAAGAAATACAGTGCCATAAATACTATCCACTGTGAACACTTCATGCTTTGAAAGCAGATGCTTTGAAACAGCCCCTCTTTTGATACCTTTAAATGACAAGCCTTGATCCTGCCTCATCACACAACTAATAAATAAGACTGCTGACTTCCTTGGAAGATGACCTGCTCCGGGCAAGGAAGGTGGGTCTCCAGGGTCATGTGAGGCAGAGAATAATCTTATGTCACCTGCTTGCAGCATCAGTTGCATTCAGCTACCATGTGAATAGCAAAATATGATGACTCGGAGATGTACAGTAATTCCACCGCTGTTTCCTTTTACAGTCCTCATCCATAATCCTCCAAGAATTTTTTATCCTAAAAAAATTCATAGATAAAAAAATGATGTATTGAAGTCATCAGAGTTAAACCAGTAGAAAGTTAGTGCATGTGAAGTCCCCTCCCACTGTCTCAGCAGCAGCTGGTGTGCCTGTTCTGTGGCAGTCATAGGAGGCTATTTTCACTGGGAGTCGACACTTAACACACTGTTGCTGAATAACTGAGCAGGGCATGCTGGTTCCAACTCTGCCATTAGGATTCCCTTACCTTAATGGCCTCTGAACTGAGATATTTTGATAAAAAATTTAAAATAGAGGTGTTTTTTTCCTTTCACTGTGATTAGAAAGGCCAATTTATACGACACCTTGCAATTATGAGGGATTTTACTCCAGGCATGATCTTTCTTTCAGAGGACTACTTGAAAAAAAAGATGAATAAATGAAAATGTGAAGCCCCTGGAAAAATGAGAATTTTATTACAGCATTGTGTTAATATCAAATTGCCTAAGCCTGAACTTTCTTTGTCCATTTTAAGAACTTGAAAAGGACTTTTTCTATTTTCACTATAGATGGTTGGCATCTTCCTGAAATATTGGTTAAAGCTTCTGGAATCTCTCCTTTAATTACACTTCAGATGACTACAGACTCAGATTTCAAATTCAAAAATACCTATCCTTAATACTCCAAATTAACACCTGAAGTTTGTCTTGCAGATTTTTTTAAGCACTATGTTAACAGGCTGTCATCTGGTAAAGTGTCAAAGTTGTTAGAAATACATACATTGGAGTTTCCTGTTCAAATAAATAACTATCAGGTATTATGATTCTGTGATCCACTCCAGAAGTGGAAAACCAGTGTAATTTACAACTGTCATTATTGCCAGTTACAAGCCATTTACTATAATTGATTGCATATTGAACTTGGATTAATAGAGCTTTTTAACACTCAGGAGTGGTGCTTAAATTGATTGTAACATTTTTAAGACCCTTGGTTAGTAATGTTACTATCAGTGTTCTGTGCAAGACTTTAAATTTAATTAAACGTTTACTTCGGATTTACTTACCCAACTTAAAACTGTCAGAAACATACTTGAAGGATATAATTCACAGCAGAATATAGTAACACAGAGGTTTAGCAGAGACCTGAAGCCAAACTGAATAATATGAACTCCTCTTTTCAGTGCCATGGGTTGGAGATACGTCCTGTTGGTATTGTTTTTTTTCTCCTCATTACATCATTTGGATTTAAAATGAGTAATTACAGATCTCTTTAAAATGAATAATTACAGACCAAATATCTAAACACTACTGGAAGGTTCAGGCGCAAACCAGCATACCAAAAGTTAACCTCCCTCCGTACATACTTCTAATAGAGACACAGGGGACTACTGTGCTGAACCTGTTTTTCATTTGCAGATGCTTCATGCGTTTACAGCACTGTAATATCCAGCACAAGGCCCTCAGATCTTCTGGTGGTACCGGATGTGGCTTACCTGTCTTGTGGCCTCTCAGCCTCAGCAGAGCTGCTTGGAAATCTTCTCTCATCAACCAGGTATATTACAGTGCATTGTGCGGGACTCCAACTAGCAGGTCCTTACTGGAAGTACATGGCATAACACAGGTCACATTCTCTATGATGTTCCTATTTGGTGTATTGTAAACTCTGGCATCTCTTGCCTGCCATGTTCTTACTCCCTGTGTACATACAAACAGTAATTAGCTCACACTCTTAGCCTCTGTTCTCCGAGGTTAAAAAGCCAAAGTTTCTCCAGTCTCCACCTCTGCCATGAAGACGTCCCATTTTTGTTATCACATTAGTAAGCTTTTCTCTAGAAGTTTCAGTTTGGATTCATTCTCTTTGAACACAGGCAACCAGAACTAAAATAATATGGGTGAGCTTTTTTTTTTTTTTTTTAAAGTCA